>NC_087548.1:8482684-8782684 GCF_963921805.1 Phalacrocorax carbo | reverse complement strand
TTCTCTTCTCTTCTCTTCTCTTCTCTTCTCTTCTCTTCTCTTCTCTTCTCTTCTCTTCTCTTCTCTTCTCTTCTCTTCTCTTCTCTTCTCTTCTCTTCTCTTCTCCTTTCTCCTCTCCCCTCCTCTCCTCTCCTCCTCCTCTCCTCTCTTTTCTTCTACTTTACCTCTCTTTAAAAACTTCTGCCCTTGTTTAAAACACAACAAACTACAAATGATAGCTAGAATTAGTCAAGTGTGCTTTAAGACCATGAGGCACTATCAGTAAATGCAATCTGTCCTCTATAGACCTAATATCCGTGGAGATGAAACAAAATGTTGTTTACTGAATCAACACTAACCACAGCATGGCCTGCATGGGGGAACCAGGCACACATTATTGCAGAGGCTAAAGAGCGTAAAACCACTGATCCTGCAGTTACAGGGTCATAAAATCCTTCTTTCTATGTGAAAAGCATTTAATAGTGGACATTTTTAATACCTCCTCTCTGGGAGGCACAAAATACAAGGGACCTTGAATAACTACACAGTATAAAATATTGGGAGTAAACTTCTGTCAACAAACCAGATGGTCCTCCCCCTCCCTCTGACACCCCCTGAATCCTCCAGCCTTGAACACACAAAGTGTGTTCTGACAATTTGACAGTTGATAAGGAAAAGACATTTACCATTAACTCTAAATAGAAACAAGGAGCACAAAATGAGAATACGGCCCTTTGATGAACATAAGTGTGAGTTCCAGTCAGCTGATCTCGGTTGTGCTTTGTGAAACGGGACTGTTTTGGCTGTCCCTGTGTGTGCTATTTTTGATGGTAATAAATAGAGCTTAACTGAATAATATTTCAAATGGGTTGCAAGCTGCAGTTTTATTTGAGGTTGTGGTTGCTTTTAGTTCTGGGCAAAAGGATAAGCTCTATGCAATCTTCACATCTATTTGCTGAGTTTGTACAGCCACTTTCTGGATTTGTGTGTGGTACAGAAGAGGGTTATCATTTACCTTTATTGTAATGAAGTACTTGTGGTTGAAGATCATGCATACGCTGGTAGGATTCTTCTCTCAGCATTTACACACAGTGTAATTAATTTAGTTTAAGAGAAGACAGGTTGGATTTATGATGGTGGGTATGAGAGGGGTGAACCCACAGCATCCCTCCTGGCTCAGCATTTTTAATGTTTATAACGCTGTTTTGTGTATTTACTAAAATAATTTTAAATGTAAAAAGAACATTCTCACACTTGCTAGACAAGGCTAGACCGGTGCAAATGCAAACAATAAGTGGATATCAGGTTTTCATATTCATCTCAGCCTATGAGAGATATGAGGCAGTTCTAATCACCTGCAATATTAAGCTTATATTCCAGAGCTGGGTGGTAAAAGATTCCCCTAACTAAATAAAATCCTCTTTCAAGAATTCATTCCCACTCACCTGCCCCAATTCTGCCACCAGATGAAACTGCCCTTCAAAATATGGTGAATAATCTTAAAAATCCACTCCTTTCTCCCCCCATATCAGCTAGTATCATGCTTCTTTCTCCTCATAATATGGATTTGTTCCATCTGTGTAGCTTCCAGCAGTATGATCCTGCGGTGTCGGTGATAATGGTTAGGCTTCTGAAGGCTGGCTGAGTCACTGTTCAGCTCAGCCTACGGAGGTGCCTGGGTTTAGAGCAGGGCACCACTAGCTCCGTGTTAATGCAAGATGATTCCCACCTTTGCTGGTTCCAGTGATTTCAGTATCATTAAGTACTAGATAACAACCTCTGAGTCAAAAGGCCTGTAGATGTTAACTGGGTATGTCTTAATTTTTCAGCAGATCGGTATGAAGCCTTGCATTTTAGTCGTCTTTAAGTTTCAATCAGAAGTGAAGGGAAACCTCTGTTTGGTCCTGTTTTAAAAGAATGTTGTATGAAACTGAAAGGGCAATTCTGACTTCCTAAGAGTTTTAAATCATTTGGGTTCTGACTCAGATTTCAGAGCCTGTATCTGTGGTTTGAGACTTTCTGCAGAACTTGAAAAAAGAGAAAGATGTTGTCACTCTAATGATATCAGATGCTGAGTCAGAAAAAAATAATGTGAATCCAAGACGCATATTTGATTTCTGAAGAATTTCTGAGGTGTTTCAGGTTGTAATGGAAACACAGATTTCATCCTTTGTACACAACAGCACAATAACGGAGCAGAAATAAGGCCAGGACCCCAACTCCACTAACTGTGATGTTGTTATACCAATGCACAAAAGCTAAGACTCTTCCTTGTTGACTGCAGTGTATGTGCAATGATTTTAAGATTAACCATTTTTAATAATCTGCACACATATAAAAGCATGATATTACAGAGATAGAATTTTGTAATTATGCTGTGCATAATATAGTGATGCTGTCTGAATAATGTCAGATTGCAGATGGATGTTATCCTGTATGAAGAGTTTCTTCAGTTCTGAATTATGTTATATTATATTGCAGAGACTCTTCAAACAGAGGGCTCAGTCCCTGAATGGGGGGGGTCTTTACGATCTATTAACAGGTGCAAATGATTGGCAATGTGCTTATTTTAACAGATATCTACTTACTACATATTGTGAGAGAAGAACTGTGACACTACTGTGGAAAGATGATGCATAGAAATCCACTGGTGGCAGTACCACTTGACTCAAAAGTAAAGTAGCTGAGGCTTGAAAAATGGTCTGTTCTTCTTTTCTACTTAGGAAAATGAAGAGCAGTGCTTTGAATTCAGGGGAGTTACAGTTGCATAAGAAGCACAAGTTTTATGGCCATTATAGACAGCTCTGTTTTTCACTATTCAGAGGAGCAGTGAGGAAGTTTTTCAGACCACAGAATAAATTATAAAAGAATGACAAAATGAAGGAAAAAAATATTAGAAAGACCTTTAATTTTAAATACAAAGACATTTTGCCATTAACTGTGATTATACTAGCACCTTTCAAGATGTAGCTGGGATGTGATCATAATTACACCTACTAATAACTATCTATGAGTTGTATATAAACACAAGAAGTTCAACAGTATTTAACTGTCTAAATCCTAAAGATCTAGAAGTCCAGAAAAAAAAAAATGTACAGCTTGAGCAGATGGAAGGCAAGACACAAGGAAGGAAAATGATAATTTCAAACACACATGTACAAAATAAAATTTAAAAACCATTGCCAGGAAAAATTAATTTAGCACACAAGAATACAGAGATGCTGAAGAGGAGCAGTTATCCTGAGAGGTAGCAAATAAACATGAGGTTCTGTTGCCCATTTAATCAAACACTTGTTATCGTTTTGATCTAATACCCCAAGGGTCACAGGACAAGAACCTGGAATATCTGCATATGAATTCTTACACCAATAGCAGGTGGTAGCCTTGTGATTCATTTGCAGTCTGTGAAGACATTCATCCTAGAAGCTTGATTCTTAGCAACCCTGAATTGGCCTGGAGATACTTTTGGCCAGAATATAACTTAGGGATAACAGGCACTTAGAGTCTCTTGAGGCCACTAACTCTAAAATATTCATGACGGATCACACCTCTTTCTTCCTGAGATTTCTATGAGTCTGAAGGAGGATACATAGGACTGTGTACTCTCAGCTATGTCAACCTTAGACTGCCAAGTGATCCCCTTCTTCTATGGAGTCCCTACCTTGTCCCTCCACCTCATTCTTGTGATGTTCTGTACTGCCTGACCAGAATAAAGCTGCACTAGGGTCCTGTCTGTTTCTGTGTATAGGTTGTATTTCTTCCCAGTGAAAAGTTTGAAATAAAAGAAGACATAAGGCAGGCAAGTACGATGATCTGTAAAACTGCAGCAGTACTGAAGATGGTAGTGGTCTCCACATGCACATTTCTGTGGTTACAGACTGATAACAAAATGACTAAAATTCACCAAGTGCCTCTATAAATCTCTTTACCAAAACAGCAGTGCAGGAGCCTCCCAGGAACCGTAACACTACAGATGCAAAAGCTTAATCTCTCCCTGTACTAGCCTGCAGCGAGACCACCACCGTAGGTGGTGCTGTGGGACGAGTCTACTGGCACTTGGGTCACTACAGGGGGAATAAGTAACAGAAAATTACAGTGCTTCATTCCTCTGTCCGCACCACCTCTCAAGAGTACTTTTTAGAGCTGCTGAAATGTTCAAAATAATAATAATAAAAAAATTGTATTCCTACCTCCCTGGCTCTCCCAAGAAGGAAATCTATAATGGAATTATTTATTTCCCAGTCCAGATTTCAAGTTTTCACTGTAAAAAGAAAAAGAAGAGAGAGAGAAAAAAAAGGAAAAGCTTTAAGGAAAAAAAAATTCAAACCAAAAAAAACCCAAAGAACATAGACATATTTTAAAGAAAGTGACAAGGATTGTAGCTGAGAGATTGCAACTCTCTACTAAATGTAGACAAAAGAAAGGTAAACAAGCAAGTGAAAATAGAATAATTATTCCAGATCTTCAAGGAGAGATAAAGACAAAATGATTAGATGTAATGGATTTAAACCGCAGCAGGGAAAACAGGGTTAATACAGGATATGATGGAACTAGATACAGTAGAACACTTTATTTTGACAAAGGATTGGGTTCTCTGCAGAACAGGAAATCACTGAAAATAACAGATGGGGTTTTTTTTTTATTCGTGGAAAGCTATGAATAATAGTTTGGTTTTTTTTTTTTACTGTAGCCCATTAGGTTCTTTTAAATTTATGTATATATTTCTTCCTACAGGAGCAAATCTTTTTTGAACTATAATTACATATGTATAAATCCACCTGGGCACCAATTGGTTTCTGACTGGCTTCTGAAGGTGCTGTTTCTGAAGACAGAATTAGCTTCTATCCCCCTCAGAAAGAGTTCTGGCATTGGAACAGTCTGGCAAAGAATGGGCTAGAATCATCTTGAATGAATAAATTCCTTGCTGTGAAATCCACTCCCTGATGGAAGGGATTACCTACCCGCATAAACTAGATCTCTCTGTAATGATGTTTTGACTTCATATAGTACTCTATGAGAAATCCTAAGAACTGCCTAGAGAAATCACTTAGACTGCTCAAAACTAAAAACATGTATATGTACAAGTAATTAATATAATATTTTTTTAGTTTACTTTTTTGTTGTCTCATTTTTTTCTTTTATTTAAAAGAAAAGAGAATTTTTTTACATTAATTGATCCTGTACAAAGTATAAACCCTTCATCACTGTGTACCTATTATCATTCATTAATTGCTTTCCCATCTGACTGCTCATATTTTGTTTCCTTCAGCATTAGTTATTTGTGTCATGCCATACATTTGTGAAGAGCTCCATACGAGTGAATTATCTGAACCTTGATTGAACCTCATTGATTTCAATTATATTCTGTCCAGAGATAATTCATATAAAAACTTGAAAATTTAGAGTCATTACATTCTGAGGCAGGATTTTATATCTGATAGTGCTCCTTGGTGCTGTGAAATCAGTTTGTCAACCACTGACAAAATTTATCATTTAATAATTATTATAAATATATTATTGTATGATAAATCTAATTATTATTTTATAATAAATTAATTGCAATGGAAATGGAACTGCAAAAAAAATTTAAAACCCACACCATTTCCCATCCTTCTTTCTTCACCAGTACTATCCAAAGAATCAAGAATCAGATTTGGAGCGTTTTCCTTATGTATTTTGTAGAATTGTATTTGAAAGGCTTATCAAGAAACTCAGAAACAGACAAGCTGGTTGACAATCTGAAGAATAGTTTCCTCAGTCTTCACTTGATATGTGCTTGATGTCTCCACAGGAGTACATTTGCTTACAGAGACTAAAATTCTTCAGGGGAAATTCTGAAAGAAGAGAAATTAAGTAAGAAAATTGTGAGCCTATGACTATGTCCTCTAATTGCTGATATGAGACCATTTACAAGGTACAGATTTGACTTTGGTTGTGTCTGAAGTCTCTGGATCTAGTTGTCTATGAAAGCATGAAAGGTCAGGCAGACATGACCACGAGAAAAGCTCTCCACGGTGTGAAAGATAATATACCATGCATTACTAGACAGGGGAATTGTCCTATGGATCCCTCTTGAAGTGGTAACAGAAGGAAATTAATCCAAATTCACTGATTAATACATTCTAGCACAATTGCATTTGAGAAGGATTAGACAATAGAATTGGTACCAAAAGAACTGACATAAACAACCAGACGTTGTTGTTCTCAGGCACTAAGTTGGGAGAGTTTAGAAAGACCTGATATCTCCTAGCTCCTAGCAGTAATATGCATCTTAAGGCTGAGGCTGCCACAGTCTCGCTTAACCTGGTTCCTTGCATATAAGTAAAACACTGTGTCATATGCAAAATGTCAGTCCTTATCTTGAATATCGTATACCCAAGGATATCTAAGCTTCCAAAATGAAAATATGTAATTAAAATGCTTAACAATTTGGTTCATTTTGTTCATTCCCCAACTCTGTGTCACACGTTTTTAGACCAAAAATTTTTAATGCAATCAGGTTTTTCTTTCAGGAGATGGTAAGAGAAAAAACAAGGAGTAGCAAGTATTAGTAACAAAATTTAGTAGCAACTCTTTTCTCACCTCCAGGTGTAAGTAGGACACATTTTGGCTGCAATCATTTTCCTTATTTTGTCATAATACATACAAATAAAAGGCACACTTGGACTTGATATAAATGGTGCAAGTCTTTTGTGCTGTTCATCATGGTGTTCATCACCTTTTGTGAGGTTCATCATGAGTTGAAAAATATTTAGAATCATGGTAGTTCAGCAGAATGGATAACTAAGAATTCAAATAATCTCAGTTATTAAATAAGATCCTTAGAATTCTTAATGCAACCTTTAAAATAGCCCCAAAATCTATAATTCTATTTTTTAGTGGTTGATGCTGGGATGAACAGATTTAGTGACACTTCCTTCAACTATTTGATGTCTACATTCATTAATAGATTTTATCAAAGAGCAGAGACCACATTCAGTAAAGTGTTTATGATCTCTTCTGCCCAGTGTGGTGCTAGCATTTATCCTGATCTTCTAAAACCTGGGTTCTCTAGTCAGATCCCAATGCTGCTGTAAATGCTAAAATGTAGGGGAAGACCACCACTATGAAATGTGTTGCTGTCCTGGTTTTAAGGTAACCATTTTTCTCAAAAATGGGACATCAGGGAGGACATGGACACAGCTGGGGTAGACCTTCTACAGCAAGTTCTCTAAGCATATTTACTGTACCTATCAGTCATAAAGGCATGGGCTCCTGGAGTGTCACAGATGTCCTGGACAGGAAGAGTTGAATAAAGAACGTGAATATAAAATGGGAAAAGACATATATAAAAGAGACAGCAGTAATGAAAAATTCATTACTGAGAGGGCAGTAAGATGTGCAGTAATAGGAGCAGTGATGACCAAATGACCCTCCCCCCATTTACAAGCTTGATGGGACTGCTACTAACTCTTGTTTCATAGACTTTCACCTGTCCCTGGAAAGATCAAGCATTGATTTTACAAACTGAATTTCCAGACCTACGTTTCAAAACTACATTCATGGGTTTTTTTTACTGTTGATAATGATCACTCTATGCACATGAGAAGAGATTTTCTTGTTTAGTGTTTTAGTTTGCTTGGTTTTTTATGGGATGGACAAGCTGAGAGGTCTTTCTCTGGTTCTTTCTTTGTTCATTTGTGTAAACCTTTTTTCTGTAGCACCTTTCACTTGTTGTTGCTAAATAATGAGAATCAAAGCATGCAACTGACTGGTCTGTTCTGAAAGGGCTCCCCTTAACTCTATTTGTATCACTTTAAATGAAAGATATATATGATTTTCTTGAATGGCTTCACAAGTTGATGGCACTTGGGATACTTTTCCCATTACTTTCAAGGTGGAAACCCCAACGTTGGTGTTTTGTTGTGTTGCACAGGACCATCAGTGTGCTTTCTTGCTGCTGTTGGAAAACTTGGTAGTAGTGACATAACTGGCTGACCTTTTGACTGAAGTAAAAAATTACTCAGGTACAGATGACACAGTGACAACATTACATTATGTATCACATACCTAGACCACGCCGACCTAATTGATAAGAAGGCACAGATCTGGAATGCAAAGAATGGGCTTTCAAGAAACTGAAGATTAGGTGCCAAGAGCTCAAAGCTTCTCATATATTATGTAGACAACAAGGTCTGGACAATTATTAAATAAGGGTACTGCAATGTTATAAGATTTTGAGCTATATATCTAAATAGTTCCCTAAAAATCTTTGATGAACGAAATCTTCAAAAGACAGGAAACAAGGTTTGGGCATGACTGTGGTGGCTACAATCTGTGACTCAACAATTACAGGGACAGATGTTAAATTTAGATGCTTTCAAGGCCAGAAACATCTACAGGAAGAATCATACTGAAAGACACAAAATTAAACATAATCAACAAATAAGCTCGGATAACTCACACAGAGTCAGATGAATGACCCTTCGGAGTCACTTGCTTTGTCTTTGACTCAAAAGTCAGACTAAAGCAGGCTTAAAGAGTGCTTAAACAGCTAGTCTGAAATAGTCTAGAGAGATCTAGTATAAATAGTTCAGAGCTTATAGAAAAAAAGCCCAAATATTTATGTTGTGATTCATCTTCTTTACTTTTAGATATCTACACTGGACATCTACCTCCGAGCTGTTCATGTAGGCTCTGTTATAGTCTAGGGAGAGGAATAGTAATTCATCTGGTATATTCAGAGCATTTTCTTAAGGACAAGATGAATCATGACCTTGTTTACCTTATTGGCTGGGGAGGTAAGATAAAAAATAGGTGGCTACCTCACTGTCTACATTCAGTCAGAAGAATCCCAGCCTTAATGACAAAGCAGAAGCCAACACTCTCTCTAATAGCTATTTGGAAGTGTCCACGTTATCGGAATTGTCTTGATGAAATAAAACTAGGCTAGTGCCTAGATTTCCAAACCCTTAACCAGTGACAGCTGGCTCCCTCAGGAAGGATGCTAAAATTTGACTGAAGATGGAGAATGAAAACCATCACTTTTCAGTAGGAGGCCTCTCTAGGTCATTTGTAAGGCAAGCTAAAATTATTTTCTTGAACACAGATTGCAGAATAAGATTCCAGTCTTCAAAGTTCATAATTTTTTTTTGTTGAAAATTTATATTTCTATGGTGAGTAACCATTGCTGAGTGACAGGAGGAAATTCATATTGAAATATGTAAAACATATTTTGTATTGATTGATTTTCAAGACCACTGAGTAGATTGCACAATTAGATTGACGTTAACAGATTTATTCCATTTCCATGATTCTTTCCAAGCTTTTCAAGCTGTGTTACATAAAACACAGCCCCCCCTCCAAACTAATTGAAATAACATTAGGCATAACACTAATGAAATGAAACATTAAGCATGAATTTAAGCAAATATTAATAAAATAAAAAATAAAACCCATTATGAAATAACATTCTAACTAATCTTTCTACCCATCTAATCCTTCCATCTAATTTATACATAATGCGTGGAAGCAGATTTTCTTTCAGTGTGTTCTCACCAGAACCTGATACTCTTTGGAAGACATGTATGCATATTAATTGTAATATGTATTATAGATAGAAAAAGCTCACTTTTTCCAAAAAGTCTTAAGCTTTTACATCTGTTTTGTTACCACCAAGGTACCAAGGTTATCAAATAGCTGAAATGTTCTTTGCCGCAACACTTATATTTTTCGATCACATGTTCTATATACATATGGGAAAATACAGGAAAACATTGCTTTGGCCTGTTATTTGAGAATTTTTATTCAGAAGTGCCCTGTCAGTCCTTGCTGTAACAGGGCAGATTAGGGATCACAAGCTTAGCCAAATGCTAAAACTTTCTGGCAATTTTTCTTCTCAGATGTCAAGTGGACAGAGGAAGAAAAGTGGAAGCAAGCAATCATTTTAACTTAGAATTCAAAGTTCTCAGTTCATAGAGTGTCCACACACACTGCTTATACAGTTAGTATTCCCTAAGAAACAAGTATTTGTAAAGGACCAGTGAGGGTTCACAGTGTTCTTAAAACTTCTCTTTGCACCAAAGAACTAAAATCCAAGATTAAAAAAAAAATAAAAGCAGAAAAGATATTTAGTCGAAGGGAAAGCAGTTGAGAAAATGGAAGACAAAATTAAAAAAAAGAGGGAAAAGGAATTACAGGAGGAAAAGGAAGTGATGAAGTGGCACAAGACAGAGAACAAGAGGAGGGAAGGTCGAAACACCAAACCATAGGAAGCAGGACTGGCTCCTTGCAGGAGCTCACACAGCTATTGTCTTGCAACTATGCTACAATGTTGTTGCATTTGGCAGCTTCACTTCTCCAGATTTATTGTGTAAATGGTAAGCTTCCAGATCCTCATTTCAGGTTCTGTGCCAAAGGGCATGATTTTCCTATATTCTGGATACTCAAGACATCTGACAGTGCCAACTCAAACAGCAGATGTTCATCTCCTCTGAAAGTTTTATCAAACAGAGATGTCCATGTGGAAGGACAACCAGGAGCTTCTGCTTCACTTTCACATCCTTTGTAAGAAAAAAAATTGAGCAAGTTAGAGGTTATTTTTCCATCCACTGATAGACTGTTTTTTACAGGGGAAATCTCCCTTCAAAAGGAAGTGAACTTAATTGTAAAACAGGTGGAATTTAAAACCGCAGAAAGCGCTCCACTTCCTCTCTGGTATCTCAACCTTTCCTGCCCCAAACCTCAAAACACTTCACTGAAGACATTCTGATTTATGTCAGAGTCTATGTACATTAAGTAAGAAAGGAATACAGCCCCAAAAATTTTTAGCAGCTTCCTTCATAAGATTCACTAATAGTATCCAAGTGAATATTTCTACGTGTATATTAATATTTCAGAAACTTGTTCTTGTATGACTTCTAAATGTTAAAAACCTCTTTTTTTATGGGAACACGTACAATGAAAAATTGGTTACCACAGGTCATTATTGAATTTCATCTCCTTTCATTTATGGTTCTTATTAAATACTAGAACATAGCAAAACCAAATTGAACCAAACCAATAACCTGGGTAGTACAATATAACCCTTTCATAGGAGGAACTAACAGCATAATGTTACTGTCTTTACAGCATTTTAACTTGGGCAATTTTAATGGCACTGCTTTTCTTCCCTTTTATAAATAATTTGAAGACAAAGTTCTCATGCAAGCCATGAGGCCTCAAGATATGTAAAGCAGCAGCCAAACTGCAAAGTATTTTGATGCAAATTGAGTTTTCTGTGAAAATTAATGAATCTGAGACAGATATACAGTACGCAGCAAGATTCCCCCAAACTGAAAATAGAACAGCAATAAAAATGCCAAGAAGTGATAAGGCAGCAATAACACATGAGAGATTTTATGTATCACTTGGAAAAAAGTTACTGTAAATGAGTGGGTGTTCTTCTTCTGCCGTATTTTCCCTCCTTCTTTCCTTTTTCGTTTGTTTGTTTCATTTTCCTTGATTGCTGAACAGAAACATGTCTGCAAAATGATGGATTAATTAGACGAAACATAGAGCTCTAGTTCCCACCACTACTCTCTCTTTAAAAAAGGAAATAACTTCATCCTCATAAGATCCCTTCCAAAGTCCTCATTATTACAGTGTGGTGGGCTTTGAAAGTCATTTACATAATAGCTAACAAAAATGTACTAAGCAATACACCGGGCCCACTAAACACGGGAGATAATTACACTGGGAGAATGATATTCCACTGCCAGCTCCATTTTCAAGATACATTTATTTGCCCTGTACACAGCCCTGAACAACCAAACAAGCATTAACATATCGCGTAGGTGTGTGCTATTGCAATCTACATGATGGGGGAAGGGAAGAAATACAACACACTATTCTTGGCATGTATGTACCACCTGAATGGTATTTTTCATTATCTCCTGCACTGGGAACCTTGTATTATTCCACTGGGAAGTCATAGCGAAGAGGATATAATTATCAGCAAAGTAATGGGGATCCTCTTGCTAATGGCCAGCTATTCAAATATCTCAATATAATCACCTTGTCCAATCTCTCCCCATTGCCTACTCTTCTGGAGAAACTCATCATTTTTTCCACTTACTCCAGCATAATGAATTCATTTTGCATTTTCTTTGTGAGAAATTAAGAGGAATAGCAATGTAATGTGTTGACATTTGAAATGCAGCATAGAAAAGTTTAGACTGGTAATTTAGTTTAATCGCCCACTAGCAGGGAGAGGCTGCTTATTAAATTAGTTCTTGGTGTACAGGACGTATTTCTCAGTTGATCTTTCGTCTTTTTTTTTTCCTTTGATCCATGACTCAGTTCACTGGAAAGAAAGCAGAAAAAAAATGCACTCACCTCAACTGTTTTAATCTATATATTTCCCTTTGTGATCATGGATTTGACAAAGAGGATGAATGAATGAATAATGGGTAAAAGTACTTACATATACACAAAAAACCACAGCTTCTGAAAAAGAGTAGAAGCCCCTTTAAGATAAGTCCACATAGATTAGTGCTGATCATTCATTGTTATAAAACCTCTCATAGTACTTTTTCAAACAACCTGAGTTCATCCCTTGCTTCCTGATGAAAATTCAACATAGACATTAGCACTCCACTACTTCTTACGCTTAATTAGAAGTCTTAGCAGGATATAGAATTATTCCATCCCAGGATCACTTACTTAAAAGTTGCTCTGGGTGGTAGGAAGACAGCTTCACATATTATATTTTTTAAGTGGATACACTGGAGGAGCAGCTGGAAGAATCTTGGTAGTATTTTGTTTTTTATTTATTGGTTTTACACGGTTGCAAAATATAAATGTAGGATATAAAATTGTGGTCATCTGTGTTTGGGCTGTCAGTGCAGCCTATAACCTGTAGAAAATACTGGTGATGAGCAGGCCATCCAGAAGGAGGAAAGGACAGTGAAATAGTAATTGCTTTTCCCACCACCACATAAAAACTTTTGGGTAACGCATATTAATTGCCATAATTATTTCCTAATACTTTAATGGTCTGGAAGTCTTTCAGGTGCCTCACAACAGTAAGGATACACTGTTATTTCCTGCAAGTGGTCAAAAATATATTTAATGTCATCCATACTGAAAAACTTGACAAGTTAAACATAATTTATTTTTATTTTAACATGGCTTTATCTCAGTGAAATAAAATAGCGTAATTTAAAAAAATGCATTTAGCTCTACTATTAATGATAACAAAGTCTACACCAAGAGCTATTATCTTTGGCTAAAAATGGCATAATTTCAAAACAAAAATACAAAATAATCATCTTAGGTAATAGGGGTTGATTCTGGTGTAAGGCATGGAATGGAATAAAATTAAATGAAAGAGACTGTGTTTTGAATTCTTTCATCAAGAATTTTGATAGAAGAAAAATACTTAAGCAGAGAAGCCATTTTTTTCTTACCATGTACCTCAAGGAAATATTAGCAGAGATTTCTAGAGAAAATTAGAATAATCTGGGTACAGCCGAGGACTTTCATTATTTCATGTGACACACTCTTTGAAGGATAATCACTATTTCAGAACATTTTGAGATGACAACTGTAATGGCTGCCTGCATATCTGAAGTGTATGTTCCTGGGCAAATGACTGACCAGGACTATTAATGTTTTCACTTGAAAGAAATAGAGCAAATTCTTCTCACATTGCCTTGTTTTACTCTGGAAGAATATTCCATTGGATTTACCTGAATGACTCCTGATTTACATGGACAGAAGAAAAGATTTAACTTCCATGGTTTTACAAATTTCTTCCTCTGGTAGTTTTGCTTCTTAAGTAACTGAAGTTGTGTGCTGTGACTTACTGGCTTAAAAATCCCTGCAATTTCCCACAAACATTACTCAGAGCTCAACACATACTATACTAGAGCAAGATGCCAGCAGCATGTCCTTAACAAAGTTGTTGATTTCTCAGAGTAAAATAGAGTTTTCTGCTTGAAAAGTCCTGCAATTTCCTCTCAGTGCCAGCAAGGCTGCTTTCCCCTTCTCCCTCCTTACATATACTTTGATATTTTTCTTCTCTTTCTTGCAGTTTCCAAGTCCCTGAAATATGGGCAAATATTTTTCTTTTCTTCCTTGCTGAGGAGCTTTGTGAGTATGCGGGCTGCTCACCACTATTCCAACCTCCTGTACTTAGTCTCTTCAGAGAGGATAAACTAATTTTCACATCAGAGCCCACCAGTTCGTAAACTTGTCTTACAACATTAATTTCAGGAACCTTCCAATGCCTTTCAATGGGAAATTAGCAGTCAAATGTGTTTAGTTTGTGGAAACAGCAGTTGTACCACCGACAAGAGTGACAACTCATACAACTGTAAGTCATTAAGAATAGAATTTCTTCAATTATGAATGCATACATTGTCAATGGTGAGTGAAAGGAAGAGACAAAAGGGATATGTGGAGGGACAGAAAGTAAAAGAGACAGAAAGTGCCACAATAGGCTCCAAAACTTTTTGCATTAATCAAAACCTGTCAGCATTCAGCCTGTGCTTCTGAATTACTATTGTTTAAAAAACTGTTAAAAACACAGACTGGTTCTATTGTTCATCTTCTGGGAAAAAAAAAACAACAACAACAAAAAAAAATCAAAACACCACCCAAAAAAAACCCCACACCAAAAAAAACCCCAAAAATCAAAGCCTAAAGTTTTAAAGGCTATTTTTAAAGGATCTTATTTCAAGTTTTGGCAGACTAGGGAACCTAATTACTATATGTCATTTTTCCAAATGTAAATGAGAAAGCAGTTAAAGAAAGAAAGAGAAAAAGGATCCATGGTCTTTTGGGGCTTAAAAAGCCCCCCTGCTGCTGACTGCTTTGATTTTTTATCCTTCCTTCCTCAGCGTGATTACATCTCAGACTACAGAAAGCACCCTTTTCCCACTGAGAACACACGGAGCCACTGTGAGCATGATGGGGTGCCCTGGTGAACTGAAAACAAGGAGGCAGCAGGTCCCATGAAGATGACAGTTGTGTTGAGACATCTGCTGAGTGCTGCAGCCTGTGCTTGGGAATTAAAGAGTGACATGGGAGACACGAACCCAGATCCCACCAGCTGCTTGAGTCAGGTTCTGCTGTTTTCTCTAAAAAAATACTAAATAAGTCAGGATTCTGAGTCAAGACTATGGTTCCCAGGGGTTACTGCAAAATGGATTTTGGTATTAGTGAGAGATGACTAGTACAGGTGACCTAGAGTCATCTATGGGTGTAACAGGTTTATGGAGTAGGAAATGAAGTGACAGTGATAGTGGCCTCCAGAGCAGTGATGGAGGATGGGTACCCAGCTCTCATGGACCCCTTTGAAAATCTCCACACTATTTGCTACTGCTTTTCTCTGGCTTTATTTTCATGGCTACAAGGTATTTCACATTTTCCTCATCCCCTCTTCACATAGCAGGGCCCTCTGGTCCATCATTACCCTCCTCCTCCTCCTCCTCCTCATCTTCATTGTATCTACAGCTTTTTAAAGCCTGTCCCAAATTGAGAAAAAAAAAACTATACTGTCATGCTGGTGACCTTCAATACAGACCCAAAGAGAAATATGAACTTGGAAATGAACAGGGAAGAAATGCTCACATCCTAGATTTGCAAAGTGGCTCTCAACACTGGTTTTGTGCAGCATTTCCCTCTCAGTCTGGATATTTCTTACCTCAGGGTATGTAAGGAGGTACCCTAAGGCAGCCCCCCCTCCAGGTCAGGATGTAAAGTTACAGATATGAGGGTAAAGCGGAGCCACGGGCTACAGTGTTTTTCAGCACGGATCTTGTAATCCGTCTCTGCATCTCTATTTCAGCATGCTGCTGCGTGTTGCATCCTCTCTCTGTCAGGCGGGCTTGCTGGGTCAGGCCTTAGCCCTGACACAGCAGGAGTGGTGCTGATGGAAGGGGGAATCAATCAAAAGATATGAGTCGTCTTTTATTTTTTTGGGGGGGTGGGGCAGCAGGGTGTGTCCGCTATTTATTATTTGTGGTTTGCAGTCTGGATTATGACTTTGTCTGCCAATTATTACCAAATTAGCCTGCAGGAGAACTCACTGGGTGACTTAATATTTTTTTTTTATTATTTTTTATTTTTGGTAGGTTTACCTAACTTCATGCCTTACAACATCTATTTTTTAAATCAGTCTGTGTCTCATGCTGGCTAAGCCTTAATTCAGAGAATGAATCCTCTGGCACCACGTTGTTTTAGTGAGCCCTCTGTGGCACACATCAAGCCCTTCTCATCTTACCAACGTGCCATTTGTCACAACCAGTCTCCTGTTCAAGAACTTGGAATAGAAGAGGTGTTACAGTCATAAGTGTCATGTACCAGCATACGCAAAAGTGAATCTCCCTTCTGCCTATCTTGTGCATACATTTAAACATCGTTTGGTGCATTAATCTCTACACATCTCTTTTTCTTTTAAATAGAGTTGTCAACCTGCTATGGTATATATATGGTTTCCAGCTTAAGTAAATAAATATGGCAGAGTTTTTACCGGCTCTTAAATGACTTAGTCATAGAAGTTTTTGATGGCTATGTTTATAGCTATAAATTAAACCAACCCCTGGGACTGTTCAGTCACAGAGGCGAAAAAGAACAAAATGATTTGCATACAAGATGTTAATCCACACAGCCCTCAGAAAAGGATGGCCACTTTCCAACTACCTGTTGAGTCTTTAACCCATGCTAATGATCAGCACTGAACAGGCATTATTTGGGAGTGTACCAGTTGGTTCAGACCAAAACCAGGCCAGGAACATTTCTAACAACAGTACAGACAAACACATTCAGTGCACAGAAATGTAATATTTGATTTGCTAAAATAGATACAGCCCAAGTGACCATTCACTAAGATGTTCTGACACCTCCTTTTGATTGGAGGTGAGAGGAGGGGATAGGTGGATAAATATAATAGATAAATAATGGATATAATATAGATATATTGGATAATGGATAAAATGAATAGATATATAATTGTCTTAATGCACTGTTTGCTCTTTTAAGGACATTATTCGGTTACTTTCTCAGACTAATAAAGCTGGGATAAATTTAGTTTATTTCACTCTAACTTGGTCATTACAGATGGCAACTACTCATCATTGTTTCTGAAAGAGCAAAGACAGTTTATTCACTTGTTATTGTAACATTTTTAGTACATCATAACAACCCTAAGTTTTTGTCCCACTGAGATCCTAAGGGAAGACATCAAGAATGATCTTGTCCAGAACTGAATATTCAAAGTGCTAAATAAAATGACATTAGGAAAAGCCCCTTCCCCAATTACTTCTCTTTGTGGAGGAATTTTCCATTACAGCTCTGAAGCTGATGCAATTTTTATGCATTATAAGGCCTCAGTCTATCAATTTATTGCCCCTCAAATGAGTGCATTAATATTGATGGCAACTAAACACATTGCAAACATGTTCTGCCCATTAATGCCCTGGAATAGAGTCATTATCCCATTTTATTCCCACTGTAATGGTAGGACTGATGGATGTAGAGAAGGAGCTGAAATAAAAACTGAGAACCAGGTATCTTCAGGGATCAGGGCTCATATCCACTAATAGCAGTTCAGATCTCCTAAAGGTTCACAGTCTGTTTCTTGTCCGTGACATCTTGAAACTCAGAGCCATAAAGAATAATTCATCCAAAATAAATTTGAGGACTGCAGTGGTAGCATTTACAGGTATACACACTTCCTGTCCTTGGTGGACATATGACATGGAGTACCCAATGACCATTATTCACATATTCAGGAAAGAAAAAAAAGGACATTTAAATGTGATTTCCCACTACTTCAGTTTTCCTGCTGAGCTCTACAAATGGTTGCTTGGTGCCCACTAGCCTGACAGGAAGTGTTTATATCCAGATCCTTTTCAAAACAGCTGCCTATGAAGTGTCACAATTTCTTGGCCTCCATTTGGAGAATAAACAACAGAAGGCAGTTTCTGGAAACTTGCTAGGCAAATCCACCCCCCCTTTATTCCATATCAGTGTCTCAGGTTAATAAAAAAACTATAGTCTTGAATGTTACATGGAGAAGGAAGACTGTGATTTCATGTAATTTCCAAACACTGAAATATTTAATTTTGGAACTAAAAACTGCCACACCAAATCATGCCTCTTCCCCTGTCTTACTCTTGCCTGAAAAGTTCAGAAGTTATGTATATGTACGTATGTACAAATATAAATTATGTCTGAGCACACAATGTATATATGACATATTTAATACACAGATATGTTGCATATATATGTGCACTGGTCATGGAGACCCAATGATGAGTGTTGTTCCTCAGTGCTAAGTATAGGGACCAGTGCTGTTCAACACCTTTATTAGTGTCAGGGACAGTGGGACTGAGTGCACCCTCAGCAAGTTTGCTGATGACACCGAGTTGTGTGGTGTGGTCAACACACTGGAGGGAAGGATGCTATCCAGAGGGACCTTGACAGGCTTGGGAGATAGGCCACTGTCCAGAGGAGGGCCACAAAGATGATCAGAGGGCTGGAGTACCTCTCCTGTGAAGAAAGGCTGAGAGAGTGGAGTTTGTTCAGCCTGGAGAAGAGAAGGCTGTGGGGAGACTTTACAGCAGCCATCCAGTCCTGAAGGGGGCCTACAAGAAAGATGGAGAGGGACTTTTTACAAGGGCATGTAGTGATAGGACAAGGCGTAATGGCTTTAAACTGAAAGAGGGTAGATTTAGATTAGATATAAGGAAGAAATTCTTCACTATGAGGGTGGTGAGGCAAAGGAACAGGCTGCCCACAGAAGTTGTGGATGCCCCACCCCTGAAAGTCTTGAAGGTCAGGTTGGATGGGGCTTTGAGCAACATGAGCAGTGAAAGGTGACCATGCCCATGGCAGGGAGGTTGGAACTAGATGACCTTTAAGGTTACTTCCAACACAAACAATTCTATGATTCTATGGAAAAAATGTTTTTTGTAAGGCTAAGCAGAGAAAAGTGTAATGCCATGTATAACTTCTTTCAAAACACAAACACCCCCCCACACCCCAGCTATATATATTGGTTGCTGTAGAAACTTGTTGCCCTTCCTGTGCCATAATGCACTGTCTCCTGAATTGCAGCAAATGTTCTATGCCTAAAGGACCTTGAAAACTGAATCACTGAAATGCTCTGCTCTGAAATGCTTGGGAAAAAAAAAAAAAAGGCAGGGTTGTATCTGCAGAGCAACAATAGGTGTCCATTTGTTTTTAATGCAAACATTTTGGCAATCTGTTTTGCAGTGTACTCCCAGGAAGAGCTGTGGTGGCATAGCTTAGCTGATAACGAATGGGGTTGGAACTGGATGATCTTTAAGGTCCTTTCCAAACCAAACTGTTCTGTGATTCTATGATTCTATTCTATATAACTATGCACATAAACACATAACTATGCACTGGCAAAATCACAACTATATTAACCAAGTCTCTTTGTCTTATATCCTACTATTCATCAAAGTTAGGGTGCCTTCCAGATGCCATGGGGGATTAAACAAATGGAAAATTCAGGAATGAAAACTTGTTGAGCTCAAGTTTTTAAGCCACTAAACACCACCTAGGTGCAAAAAGAAAAAATAAAATGCAAAGAGTACATGGACTTACTGCTTTGGTTTGTATTGGTTTTTGGTGTTTTGTTTTCTCTTTTTCCAAGGGCATTTTCGTCACGTTTTTTGTTTGTAATCTCACTTAAAGGATTTTATTCCTGGGCTTCCTTGGGGAGCTTTTATAAGTAGAAGAAACTAAAAATAAAACTGGCAGGTTAAGTACATGAAATAAAAAGTTGGGCAAAAATAATAATTAAAAAAAGACTCTGATCTTGAAGGTTTAGAAACTGACTGCAACTACCTCTGGAAGAATGAGTTACATTGGGGTCATAAGAAAGTCTCTGACCACATGTTCATGTCAGGAAAATAGCTACCTCCTTTCTCTTGCCTTTTCTTATTTTTTTTTGCCTCAAGGTTGCACTGCAACTATGCACTGTAGCTAGAGAGACGCCTTTGATCTTAGAGCAAGTTTGCTCTGGTGTGGAGTGTAGTGGGCAATGGCAGAAGATGCACCTTACTATAGATTCCCAAACCAACACCCATAGGTAGTTTACTCCTGATCTGGAGAACTCAGACCATTTTGAAAGCCCGGACATAAATATTTTTATTTCCAAAGTCAAATCCTTATAGTCTTGGAGTCCTGCACATTTGCAGTCTCTGTCTGGGTCAGACAGAAGTTGCTATTTTTATTCAATCAAACCCAGAATGCATTACAACCCTGTTATTTAAGAGGCCTTTCCTCTATACGTAAACACTTGGGATCAAGTGAGCTCCTCTTGTACATAAACATCTTGGTTAATCAGGAACAGGACCACCAAAGTTTCTCAGTAAGATCCTCAAGTCATTCCTGTGGGAACTGAATTTCATTTCCTTCATTCCCTTCATTCCCTCATGGTGCACCACCGTCCCCTCAGGGAGACAATAAGAGGAATAATGACAGAGGCTGTTACAATTGATACTTGTTGCTGTGGGAGGTGGGGACTTGTTCTGTAAAGTTTGTAAGATAGGCTAAGTATTTTATGCTTAATTAAGGTAGAGCGTTGCTCTTTTCTTTTTTTTTTTTGTTGTTTGTACTGGAAGATGCCTGCAGTTTAACATAGGCAATTACCAGTTTGAAGTAGGAGAAATAAAAGGAATAAACTATTCTCAGCTGCACTGTGAAGGCAAGAAGAAAATTTGAACCATTAACATTGTTGCACTGTGCCCATTAACTATTATTTTAATGTTGTCTCTCACTTATCAGTAGTGCTAATTATGAAGCATTCTTTGTGGAGTGCCATCAGTGTGCTCAGTGTTGTAATCAAGCAATCAAGCCTGAACCGGGAAGGATGATCTCAAGTTGGAAAAATTAGCTGAAAAATAGAGTGGGAATTCGGAGCCACCTATTCTCCTGTTCTAAAGCTTCAGGCAGAACTTCCACCGGGGACCAACAAGGAACCGTTGCAGGGGGCCTCATTAAGATCTCAAGTCAGCAAAGCACTTCAGCATGTGATAGAGTCAAAAGGTTTTAATAACTCAGTTGAAGTTAAGTGCCAAATCAGGGTCTAAATCTGGAAGAATATACTTTATAGTTTATTTCTTTGGAATATTTTCTTTTCTGAAGTGAAGGAAAGGAAGAGTTCAGGCTTTCTGTAAAGCCAGTTGTGCTAAGCATATTATCTCAAGTCCTACCTTCTAACAAATCTACCATTAAAGGTAACTCAGATGATTTGTTAAGCTACCAGAACCATGCAAAAATCACCACTTGTATTCTTTTGTCTGTCAAAAGAATAATTTTTTTTTTAAAAAGATAAAATTCCCATTATTTAAAAGTATGCTTACTGCAGCCCATTGCACAAAATTATATTTTCATACTACTAATTTTCTTTTCTTCAGCATAGTTTAAATTTCACTTTTATGCCAACTCATACTTTACAATTCATCCTAGTCACTTCCCTCCCTGTGCCTCAGTTTTCTGACGATTTAAATGGAGAAAAATGGCATCAGTGCTCCTTGCAGTATAGTCTGAAATACAGAGTTCAACAGAACGGCATGTTGTGGAATAAACAATATGCCTGAAATTAAATAAATAAATAAGAATAAAGATAAATAATTAAATAAATAAAACAGAAAAGCAATTCCGGATAGATTGATTAGGAGGAAAAAAGCACTGTAATTTAAATCTTAGTAAACCAGGTGTAATTTATATTTTTTACCTTAGGCAATTTAATCACTTCTCAATAACAAAACTGATTATTTAGCCACAGACAGTTCTGCTCAGAGTAGTCACTTTTATTAATAAGATCTAGTCTGATCTGATTAGAAAACAAACTTCAGGAACATCTCCTGTTAGCTTCCATTCATCTCAGCAACCATTTAATGTGCAGCTGATGCCTTATAAAAAAAAAACAAAACCAACACACCAAAAAAAAACCCAACAACAAAACCCCACAGTGGAACATTTTACAAGCACTCCCACTAATATATTAGCTATTTATTTTTGCCTTTTTTCCCCTTACTCAAAGTTACTTGGAAGGTAAACATTTGTAGATAACAAGGCTGTCAATATTGCATCTTTTGTTCAAAGCAAAAGTAAACAAAGAGATGAGCAGCTGCCTGGAAAGGATGAGGAATCTGCATTACGAAGGAGGCATGTAAATCTTGTATCAAGATTTAAATGAAAATGCTGTATGAGCCAGATTTATCATGGAGGTACTGACCAATACAGTCTCAAAGCAGGTACCATCTTCCTTTCCTTGCCAAAACTACTGTTCTAAAATCAAGCAATCTACCAGGGAAACAAAAGCAAGGGTCTGTAGCAGTTGGAGCACCAAAACCGCAGTCACGGTTCTTGCTGCTGCCTTACTGATTGGTTTCACTGCTGAGTGTGTGCAGTTCAGAAATAGACCTTCAGATTCCTGCTTGTAACCTTTATTTTCTCTCTTCTCTGCTGATTTCAAATGTAGGGGACTCCTGAGCACAGTAAAGTTGCATTGGCAGGTGGGCATTTTGTACACTGACAGCAAGGAGTAAAGGGGAGCAGATTTCATGGAGTTGACAATATAAAATAAAATAGAGGAAGGGGGAAACAGGATAGAGAAATTAAGGTATCACAACTTGCTTAATATCTCAGAAGAAAGGAAGACACAGAATCTGCATCCTCTTGCTGAAGGATTTTGTCTCTGTATCTGTGCTCTTAAGAAAACATAACTCACTGAGCCACATCCACACCCGTTAATTAAATGTCTAACTTTTCTCTCAGATTCAGCAGTTTGCATGAAAAGCACAGAGGAGCACTGCCAGCGAAAGGCTGCTCCTCCCGCAGAAGACACTTGCGGCATAGGATTCAGCAGTAAACCAGCTGGGAGTACAGCTTGCCTCTCCTCCCAGTCACGAAGCTCAGCACTTGCAGCTCTTTGGGGTACAATGCTGCCTCTTGACCAACTGCTTGTAACTGCTTTCATCCTCACTCTGGTACCCAATTAGTACCTTGTTAGCCACACACCTGCAGTGCCTTCACCCGGAGGTCACTAAACCTCATGGGCCTGATTCTCCAATCACTACTCCAGCCCCAATCAGAAATCACTCCATTAAATCAACAGCTTTAGAGGAGTCTAAATAAAAGGGGAACGAGGTGATCTGCAACATTAACCCTTTTCCTCTCTGTTTTTCTAGCACATGCACCCTTTGGCCATCTGTCACTGCTGTGAAAGTAATTAGCTAACAGGAATATTTCTTCTAATCAGGGCTGAGCAACAGCAAAAGCAAGAACAAATGCAACTCTCAGGCTATTGTAGTGTTTCTCCAAATCCTTCTGGAGCTGCTACGTCTCAGGAAGAGTAGTCAGGAAACTTGACTGATGTAGTAACCGAATCAGCAGTATGCTAAAAGTTGTGCATCTAAATAAGTCATTCATGATGACTGCTTTGTGTTTTGGCCTCATCAAAATTCAGGCCTACTACAGCATGGGGAGAAAAGCTCTGGGAAGTGAAATGAGAGCAGGGAGAGACAAATGTAAATAGAAAATGTGTTTCTGAATTGTGCTACAGGGACTAGTCTGAATACACGCTACTGGTAAATGATGGTGTTTCACTCAAAGAAGGATATTGTCCGGTGGTACTAATATAAAGAAATAAAGTTTCAAAGAATTATCACAGCATCATATTGACTCAAAAGCTCTGTCTCCAGGACTTAAGCTAAAAGAAATCTCCTCAAGAGACGTGTATATGTAGCTATGAAAAGATAGCATTACCACCTACGTTTCAGGACCAATATTACACTAACTTTTCATCTCAGTAAATTCAGTGTTTGATGTAGTCAAGTCCCATACTTGGCTGGGGGTGACAGGGAGGAATATAATATATTTTAAAATTTCTATGCATCTGGCACAGAGGATGGCTTGAATTTAAGAACAATTAGTACAAATACTGCATGTGTTAGGGAGGGCTGAACTAATGAACATAAACTAAGAAAACACTAATTTTTAACCTGTAGCAGGTTGCTGTAACCCTTAGTTATGCGTTATCTTCACACTTATGAGCAAAAGATGGTGGAAAGAGCATTTATGAAGTATACTGGTATTTAGAGAAAGAGGGAATACTTAAAACCCTCACAAAGCAGGCCATTTTCATAGTGTTCATAGTGTTCATACCTTTGCATACAGACCCAAAAAGTTTACAGCGTTTGGATGAAGAATCCTACTCTATAACTTTCCACTTGAGTCTTCTGAGAGACCCTTCTGAGAAACACAGGCTTTAGTGATCTGTCAAGAATGCGGTGGCTTAATGATCAAAGTTTTGTATTTAACACTTTTAGGCTCAAATCGTAGCCACATCTGCTTTTCTGAAGTCACTTAGTGAATGCCACACCATACTTTACAGACCTTGAAGAAGTCCCTGAAGTTTCTTATTTCTACAGTTGTGTGGAGTTGTGAATGTCCCTATTTTCAGGCAGGCAAAAAAGAAACTGAAGTAGGATTACTGAATCACAGAATCACTGAATCACAGGATCACAGAACGGTGGGGGTTGGAAGGGACCTCTGGAGATCACCTCCTCCAGCCCCCCTGCTTGAGCAGGCACACCCAGAGCAGGGGCACAGGGCCGCGTCCAGCTGTATTTTGAATGTCTTCAGGGAAGGAAAATTTGACAGCAGAATTATTTGACAGCAGTTCAGTTCAGGGTTGGTTGTTTTACAGCTAAGATTTTGAATGAAACAGAATCCATAGAACTGATATTAGTACCTTTACACATGGCTGTAGTATCAGTTAATTAGAAAGGAATCAAATGAGTGATGCATTCTCCTTAGCTCTGATGACCATGTGAGGAGTCCAGAAAAGCATCAACAGTGTAAGTACTTTGGAAGTGGAAGGATTTTTGAGGCAGGCAAGCTTCATAAAGATGTAGAGCTAAAAGGAGAAAGCAACAAGGGTAGGCCAAGCTGAGAAGTTGTTTCCATAACTTTGTAGTTTGCTAATTTGAATTGCTGGTAACAGCACACTCCTTGCACTGTTATAATAATACAGCTGCTTTTACATAAGTGGATAAAGTGGACGACTGCAGTCAGCAGATATCCTTGTGTCTGTTCCCTGCTTCACCACTAAATTTGTTTTATGGTCATAAGCAAGTCAGTTAGACTGAATTTGTCCAAACATTATAGGTTGGATCCAGTCTTAAAGCTTGCAACCTATACAATGTCATGCCATTTTGACTTGAGGATTGCTGTAATGAAAATGCCATTTCTAATAGGCCTATTCCATTAGTGATTTTTTTATTATTTTCCTTTCTTTATATTTCAGTTCAAGTTTACTGCAAAATGGAAAGCTAAGGCAGGAATTATGATAAGACAGCCTCTCCCACAGACTGCTGCTGCCAGTGCTCTTGTGTCTGATGCTAGTTTTTCTCATTATATTCAGTGTATCTGAAGCTAAGCTCCACTACAGGTAACTAGCCTATGGCAGTGAGCAGAGGAAATAGCATTTTTAATAAGCTAGAGAAAATTCATGTAAAAATGTAAGCTGATGTTATTAAGTTGGTTGTTGATGCAGTAGAAGTACTGAAGCTTGCTTGTTTAGACAGTTGGCTGTGGTCAAATTAAGCATGCCTGAAATTTGAATAGAACCACAACTTAAATAAAAGATGACAAACAATTATATTCCACGTTTACTTTTGTGCTAAGGAGAACTGTGACATTTCATTTTGAGTAGCTTCTTAGGCAATGTAAGGATGTGAAAAATTGTATTCCTCTTTTGCTTGAAGTTAAGGCTGTGTGAAGTTGAGGCTTTCTCTCAGAAGCTTCCTGTGATGTGGTAATGCAAGGAAAAGTCTTTGCTACTGTGACCAACTCACCCATCTGTTATGTTGTTGCTTGCTGGATGCGCAGAGATTTTCAAGCACTGTAGTTAATACTTCCCTGAGGGGTAGACTAAAGCCAAAGTTCTTCTGTACCATGTGTCTAGAAAAACTGCTTCTCCACACCTCCCTTTTTTAAAGGTGGGGAGGGGTGGGGGGATTGGAGGCGGGGGGGGGGGGGGGAGGGAGGGAGGGAAGAGGAAAAAAAGAAAGTGGCATAAAACAAAACCTCAATATTTTCTACTTTTATTTGGTGGGGAAAAAAATTCTTATTTTTTCACAAAACGCATATCCCATCTTTCATCCAGACACAGGCAGTGATTCCATGCCTCTTTGATTCAGAAATTCCCTCACTTTTATATCTTTTCCTTTTGGAGGTACTTTTCTAATTAGATCCATAGCCATCATTCCTAGCCAACACCAATTCAATATCTGAAAAAAACCCTGGCATTTAACTGCAGGCTTCTCATCTTAGTTTTGCCTTACAGATAGCTCTGGAAACTCTGAAAATAGTTAATGGGCTTCTCTGTTTACATATTTATTGATCTGAATGATATTGTTGATCACCCCACATCCCATCATCTTACTTTATGATGTGCTATGTTACAATGAATATAACAAACTTGTCCCCTGTGTTTTTTGTTTGTTTCATTTTGGGGTGAGGGTGAGGATTTTTTTTAGCATAAATTTTTAATAGAATAATTAAGGACTGACTGGCTGTATCCCATCAAATAGTAGTATCATTTTATATCAGAAAATACAAGTCGAGGTACGGCTCAGAAGGCATATGTGGTTTACTCTATAGGCACCTGTTCAGCTGACAATGAGAGCTGACATTACTATAATGGAAATGCCCAATGTATATTTATGGAACATTAATTCAGCCTATAATATTGCAGCTGTCAAAATCTACTGATGTAGGTTCTATTTCATACATTTTCCTTTTCTTCCTTGTAATTCACTTTGATTTTTTTGTGTCAGAGCTTTAAAAGGAGATTAGTTAAATGTCCCATTTGAACTATTTTCTTTGTCTTCACATTCTTTGTCTTAATGAGTCAGGGTGAGCATTTCAGTCTTTTCAGAAGAACAGACTCAATGAAAATATGACCTGTTTAATGCAATGGGCTTCTTATGTCTAGCAAGAGGAATAAGGCTGAGATAATACCATGTAAACTGACAAAAGAAGATTCCCATAAGTGGAGGATGCTCACAGACTTTCCTGGTCCCCTAGGGAGAGATTTGAATAATGCAAGGTTAAGGGGCTTGGCATATTACCTCAGGACAGCTGTTCTCGTCCTGCAGAACAACATGAAAAAAACAGAGGCAGATCGGGATGGGAGGTGTTACCATGCAAACAACGCTTGCCTCACTGGTATAACAATGAACACAAGGTGCAATGCTGGGACAGATGGGTAGTGAGAAATCAGGAGGGAAAAGCAAAGATGATAGACTGGAAAACCTAGGCAAAAAGCAAAGGTATGGGTCACTCATGACACCGAACATCCTGACCTGAGTTCTGCTGAGGGGCTGTTTATCCTATTGACTAATATTGTGATGAAGTAAGACTGGTTGGGGATAGAGGGAGGTGGCAGGAAGACATTGGTCACTTAAGGAATGAATTGGCTTTTGAGGGACAACTCGAGTTGTGCAGTGCTTCAGAAGTACAGACAAAAGGTTGAACATACTGCAGTGAATAGAAGCAAAGTCTTATGTGGGCGGCAAGGAAGGAAGATGAGAGAAAAGGAATGACTGTGTTAGCTATCATTACTGACACACAAATTATGGTAGTCATCATAAATTGTCAGCCTCACCCAATAAGATTCAGGCACTTCTAATATTACAGAAATGCTTGTTTACAATGTCTTACCATATTGTTTTATTCAGGTAAATGACAAGTCCCCAACTTCACTTTGCTGGGGAGAGGGGTTTCTATGGCTCAGTTTCCTTTTGGACCTGATTTTCTTTTCCATCTTTAATCCCTCCTTATAATAGCTTATCCTTATCCCCCATCTCTTTGACTTGTTTTCTCTAAGTCTTCCTGAGTCATTACAGGTCATCTCTGCACCATTTTCTATCTTCCTGTAAATTTGTTTTCCATAGTCCTCACTTTACTAGATTGTTTTGAATTTTCATAACTTCCTCTTCACATTTCTATCTTTGAGGTGCTGTGTGATCTCATAAGGAAAAAAATTGTCATATTTATGCTTGATCGTATGAACTCTTCATGAATGCATATCAACATGACATGTTTTTGTCATTGATCCATCACGTTACAAATGCAATTCTGTCTAATTTGCTGTCTTTTCCACTGTCTGACATGCAGATATAATTAAACGTTAAGAAAACTATAATACTGGAGGATGTTATTTTTTGAATGAGTCTGTTTTCAGTACTACTTATTCATGATGAAAAGATAAAAACAAACCTAAAAAAGTGTGACTGTCAGTCAACATAAGCTGACAAAACTATTTTGACTTAAAGCCATCGAAATTTGGACCCAGTAACATATTAATACCATGGGAGCTTCAAAACTTCTGCAGAGATCTTATTTCAGAAAATAAGGTCAGTCTTCTAAAGTTAGTGACGTTCATATTTATCAGATGAGGCTGGTGGCCCTCATCTAAGTCTACAGAGATTGACTGACTTATTCCACCTTAAAAAAAGAGAAGTTGGAGATTATGTTCCTTATCAAAACACCTCATGGTGCAAAAACATTCAGAAGCCATCAGTTTATGTGATGTGAAAAGTAATTAAATGCAACAACAGCATGACATCAGCAGTGGATAATTTTCAGACTTTAAATGTCATTCTCTCCTTTTAAACTCAGAGTTGTTTGAGGTTTTTGTCTCCATTTCACAAGATAGAGTACAAAACATTGTGACATGCTTAATATTTCTTCCGCCAAGCCGTCCATTCTGATTTCATTCTCACCCTTTACAGAGTTGTTGATTTCAGCCTGCATTTGGCTGCCAAAAATGCAATTGCACACGCAGCACCAAGAACAAAGTGAAAATGAATTATGCATTGGGAAGGAAGTTACATTTGAGTCAAAAAACTTAAGACTTCAGCACCTCCAAATTACAATATAATTTAGGAGGGAATACATTTAAAGAGATAGCAATGGACTGAGGCGAGAGAGGGTCAGCCATGTCGAGGCTTAATATAATTTACAGTAGCTTTCAATTATTTATTTTTAAGAAGCCACTGAGCACACTGGATCTTTTCAGTGGTAATGTCAAAATATGGATATTGGGAAAAAGACATGAATAATAGTGACAGGTTGTTATGCATGATAACGGTATATGGGGACATTTAAAATATGGATCGCTCACCAGAGCAAAAAGCGCGTGTCATTTACTCTGAGAACACATGGCTCTATGCTTAGTGGCTCTTCTTCTGCACTGTAAAAGTTTGCTGAACTTGTTTTTTTTTTTGTCTTTCTTCTTTTCATTTTTGATTTAAAACTTTTTGCTTTGAAACAATGGCCAGTGAGTTCCAATTTATTTCCCACAAAGGAAAAACTCTTAGGGGATGTTTGCTGCGACTCAGGTAGAATAAAAGGAAGCCTTTTAAATTGTTCAGTTCATGCAACCAACAATGTTTTGCTGTTTATTTGTCAATTTGATAATACTATATTTAAGGGAAATGCGTGGCTTTTAAAGCCCCGGAATGATGTTTGGAATATCTTTTTTCAGTTTCTTGAGAGGCTTCTTTCATAAGAATGGGCAAATGATAGCACTGATTTCATAAAGTGCTTTTTGATCCCCTGAATCCCAGTTTAGTTTTTAATACTATAAGCATCAAAATCATTGATACTTTGGTTTATACCTGCAGATATATGCAAAATAAGGATATTCTATAGCAATTTACCTAGGATCCCAGCCTGTGCCTAGACCCCAGAAGGATTCTGAAACCATGAGATTGATTGAGGTGCCTCCAGCTGCCAATCCAGACAGAAACAGACTTCCTATAACTCCAGCATCATATCTGCCAGCCTCAGACAGATCTTAGATGCCTTAAGGTAGCCATTCAGACAATTCTATTTAGTCATCTGAAATCTGGCTATATGTGTCCCCTCTATTCTATACAGGCCATTCTGCTCACCATTTTCAGATGGTGCTTGTTGGACCAGTCTTGCACAGAAGGTTCCTGGGGACAACAGAGTTATGTTTCACAGACTGGACTGTTGCTTATATTCACATTGAAGTTGCTCAAAAAGCTAGTCTTCAGTGTAACCATAAACTTTATTTCCTTTGGCTACCACTGACATTTTGCCTATTTCCTACCCATACGGTTGTCTTGCAGTTTGGGAGCAACCCATCTGGAGTTGGCAAGTGACCACCTTGTCTCTCTGGTCATCCTATAAGGCAACAACTCAGTTCTGCCTGACATTTTGCCTGAAAACTTGTCTCCTGCATCAACTGTGAGCCTCAGCAGGTAGCATAGAAATGCTGTGCCTGTCCATACCTTGTTCAGCCAAGACTCCTGTGCCCAGCACTCTAACCTAAGATATTGGAAACCCAGATTTGAATGAACCTGAATCTTATGAAATTCAACAATGTGAAGTACTACACTTGTGAAAGAAGATCACCTTTCAGCGCTACAACCTAGGAACAGACTGGCCAACAAGCAAATCTGTGGAGAAGACTTTATTAGATAAACCAATCAAGTAGAGAAACTATGTCTGACTTCAGAGCTGACCTTTCTTTGGGCAGGAGTTTGGCACCTCCTTATATTCCTTCCAACCTGAATTATACTATGATCTTGTGGCCTATCATATGGAAAATGTCTACAAATCCAAAAGCCTCTAAATTTCCTGTTTAAGAATTTTTTGGCAGTTCAGGGTTGATAGTTATCTTTCCCACTAGGACTGACTGGAAGTAGATAATCAGCATATTTTAAAATAACCAAAGTGATACTTCATATTAGTGAAGTATTTCATACAATAGGAATTGATACCTAGCACTTCCTCCTTCTTAGTTCATTGATTTCTATGTCTCTGTCTTGCTGTCCTTCTTGCTTTCCTTTTTCTGCTCTTTCCTACCAAGACAGAAATGCACCAAAGAATATCTGATCGCACAGTGGAGAGTCTCTCCCTCCTGAGGCATGAAAGTTCTGGTCTCATAAATTAAACTGGTTATTTAACGAAAGGTTTTCGAAGGAAGTATTACAACTGTTGAACATTTAAGGTAGAGTGCATACACTTGCTTTTCCTTTAAATTCCAGATAAAATTCATAGTTTTCAGTCTAAGGTAGAGAAAGGGAATCTTCAGCTAAGGGTTTGGCATTTGCATTACAATGGATAAAGGAATCTTTTAGAGTGCTCATGGTTTTCAGTAAACCACTCAGATTTTAGCTTCTGAAGATCCCATGCTACCGCTCCCCAAACATTGTATAAAGACCCCGCTCGCCTTGAAGCTGTGGCATCTAGTGGTAGATGTAAGAGTTCAGTTAGTATCACCACTATCATTATTGCCATTACTAAGGGTAGGCTTCATCTGATTAAGTGTACACCTTACACCTGAGTTAGAGATCCTTTGGTTCTCTTAAGAAACAAAGGAGATGAATAGTAATTTTTAGAGTAGAATACACCTTATTATTCACTAGAGATCGAAAATACTTCAGCTAAAGAGACTGTTTTTCTTAAAATGTGGTAGGTTTTTGGTTGTGTGTTTGTTTTTCCATAGAGTATAAAGGCAACCTTAAAGGTTGAGGAATAAACAGAAAATGTATAAACACCTAAAATTAGATGAGGTGAATCATTCTTTATGTGTCTGTGGATTTAGCTCTTTCTCAGAGGTGGACTGTACTTATTTTAAAAGGAGAAGTATGAGGGAGTGTTGTGGGATATTTTTTTCCATTTTGTCATTTAAGAGTTCAGGAAAGCACTGGTCTGAGATTTGTGCTTCGGGAATAAGGTTTTTTTGGTATTTTGCATGTTTTTATTTTTTATTTATTTTCTGCTTTGTTGTGTTTTGTTTTTTTTTTTTTATAGAAAGATGTTATTTCTGACAGATTTTACTGTCCTGTCAGCTGCCATGCTGGTAGAGACAAGGAAAGGCTGGAATTGTAGAGAAGTTTGGTAATTTCGTTCTGCAACAGTACATGCAAACTCCTCTCATGTGCAAGGATAGCATAATTTTATTTTTTTCTTTTATCAGGTTAACATAACTGGTTCATATTAACATCAACAGTTCTGAGCAGACCAAGTGACTAAGTGTGTATGAGTACAAGATTAAATCACCACTTTTCTGTTAGTCATAGTAAGGAATACCTAAAGACACTGTGAACTAAAGAGAAAATAATTTACTAAACATTACATTTTCTGAAATTCTGTATTGATTTTCTAGTATGATCTTGTCTGATATCACAACAACAAGAGAAAATGGTAATTATCTGATCTTTGGTTTATCCATAGATCTCATTTATTAGGAAATAAAAAATGTCACAAACATAAACCAAATCCTAGAGCTAAGTAGATTCTTAACTCTTCGTTCTACATTGACTTTGTCTTTTTTGCCTTTGCATAATTATGAAGATCACTCTGTCTGATCATTGGTCATGAAATACAGTCCACGGTGGAGGACAGGAGTGGGTTCTTATGTTTTGGGTTTCCTCAGAGAGTGAACTTTGTGAAGAAAGGTGGAGTAGCATCATTCAGGTGTTATTCAAGAAAATAATCTAAGAAAGATAAGAATGAACAAGTTATAGGTATCCTCAGGCAAACTTTACATCCTGGCAAAAGGATTGCAATGCTGCCCTGCTGACTGTCCCTACAAGCATATTGAAAATTGAGAAAGTGGGCAATTAACAGCCACCTCACCAAGTTCCCGCCCTCCTTGTTTCTTCTTTGCCCCATTTCATGACAACAAGTAAGCAAAAAACCCTCAAACCAGATCAGTTCCTCACCCTCTACCAAAAGCCACTTAGGTAAAAATACTGGGCTAAAGTTGAGAATTGCAACCAAACGATAGAAGGAAGAAGGGTAAATAAAATCCTTTTCTCCTTTCAATACATTGCTCTGTTATTCCCTTTGTGGGAAGGGAGTTAGCTGATGCCAAGCTGTTTATCTTTTTCCAACATAGATGAACTATAGCCACTCTCATTCATCACTCAGCCCAGGCGTGCTGCATATGTGAAAAGATTGGCCAAGAAAGCTGGGGCTCGATCACAACAGTAAGAATTGTCCAGTCTAGTTTCTTATAAAGCAAGACATTTAAATGTTACTTCTTAATAATGTTGAATTTGCTAAGGTTTGCAACAGTCCATCATGAACAGCACCTGCTCAGCAACCCAAGAAAGCATGACTTTGTCCTTTACCAATATCTGACTCTACAGGGCATCACTCTTAGCATGGGTCCTTTGAGTCAGATACCTCACAAAGAGCTTTCCTGATGATTTTCAATCTGCATTTGGAGGTACCAGTCTGTGCCTCACCAACTTCCACATTCTCCTTAGGAATCTTGCAAAACTCTCAAGGTTTAATGGTCTCTCACACTCTCTTTCCTCAGGTTACTCTACCCTTCAGGAAGATTTATGCGTACCTGTCAAAAGCTGCTAGATTTCTATGTCTCTTTCTTTCTCCCTCTGCCTCTCTTTTCTTCTTACCCCTTAAGTTTCAGGGCTGGTTGTCACTCTTTAACAGTTTATTTTCCCTAAATACACAGTGAGCACCTCATCCTTTCCTCAACACTGAGGCACATTCTGCTTTCATATGCAAATCCTCTCAGTCAACAATGTAGCAGGAATATGTTTAAACAAGAATAGAGATAGCTAATCAATGTACTTTCCTAAAATTACTTATTCCTGAGTTGCTGATTCTGCCTTTGCTTGGTCCTTGCTTGGGTACAACTCTTATAAATGTCTGGGGAAGTTTAGTTTGTCAAACAACTGAGGGAAATGTGACTAAGAGTATTAGCATATGATTCTATATTAGTCTATTATTATATCAGAGATATGACTGGAGTGGACTCTTGAGGGTATAAATATACTGCAGTCTTCTTGCTGACATCCTTCTATTACCATTGTATATTTTCTCCAAATCAGGTGCATGTTATGACTTGATCTGTAAATCTGGGCAGCCCTATAGCATTATAGAGATATTGCAGGAGTACACAAACTGATGAGCATCTCAAACCTGTTTGCCCCTACCCCCATTTAAATTGGTTAAATTAAAATGTTTCCATTTAAATATATTACCTTTTGCCCTACTCATTTTTGTTTAGAGGGGTTCTGATGTCTCTAGGTTAGCCAATTATTTCTCAGATCTGCAGACGTGTTCAGAAACACAAACATTCATTTCCAATCACTTATTAAATGTTGAGATATAAAAATCTCATTTCCAGATGTAGAGTCCGCACAGCTTTTAAACAGTCTTATTGTGGCAAAAGACCTTCTTATGATTTTGATCATCCAACGACCATTGAAAATGCATTTATTGAATGTTTAATATCCTCAGCCTGTTCTGTGTATCCAAAATTGTGAATGCACAAATCATTTCACGTATCATCAGCTTTTCAAAAATTATTTTTTCAGTTTATATTAGCCATCCATGATCCTTATATAGTTGATAGAGAAAGAGATGGGCAACTTCAGAGAGTATTTCCTTTTATCCCAATATCATTAAATAGACTGAGTGATCAGCTTCTCTGTGGCTAAATCTGAGTGGAATAAATATCATCCTAGTTAACTGGGCCTGAGGTATGTGGTCATGTGTTTTATACAGACATAAAGCTCAGCATTCATTTAATATGACTTTAATTTTGAGTAAAAATCTTCATATTATAGTGAAAAAAACCTTATCTTCTATTGCCTATTGGAAGGTTGCTGAAGTTTTTGGTTAGGTTGTTTATTCAAATAAAGACTGAATTACATAGGTGCCACTATATTCTTCTTCAGTAAGTCAATATGTTTCTCCAGAATAAGATCTATGCCTCACACAATTCTAGGTAACGTAAGCATCAAACAGGGATTGAATCAGCTATATTAAGGGAGTATGTTTCATTATGGTATATTTTTAGCAAGGCACCTTTGGTGTTTTAGAATGTCATGTGCTGTTGGCAGATCTACAATTGCCTTTTCAAGATCCTCTTTGATGTCTTGCACAATGTTGACCAGTATATAACTTCCTGAAGTGCAATCCATTTTCCTCCGGAATAAGCTGGCGTTCAAAAAATGATGCCAAGTACTTTAGGATGAGGTATTTATATTATTTATAAAGCTGGCATAGTAAAGAAATAGGTCTGAAGTTTTTCAGCTTTGAAATATTCTCTTCTGACTTTAGGAGTGCTGCAATCTGTATTTTTTGTAATATTTACCTGCTTGGTAAAGATGTTGTTAGAACCATCAGCTATTCCATTCCTGAGAGAATTAATATTCTGCTCATCTTGTTGCTCAATTAATGACTTTTGTTGCTTGTTGTAACTCACCTCTTTTAAGGAATAGACATGGCTTGTATTTTTATCACAGGTCTGACCTCAGAACAGGCTATCATGCAAAACCTGACTTTAATCTACATCATTTTGGTACCCACAGAAATTTTATCTGCAGTGGCATGCAGTTCAGCAGAATCCAATGGAGACTGAGGATTCATTGCTATCTGCACTGGAGTTCCACTAGTTTTGAAATGTCTGCTATACAAACTCAACAGCATCTGCAGTTGAAATATATACTTATGCCGTCCTATAACAATATTTTTGTTATTCCTTTGAGTGAACAGTATGCTGTGGACACATAGCATCTTGCTGATTTTTTTCTCAGACATACATTCATCCAATTGCATACATTATTCTCTTAGACCTTTAGAAATTTATGGTAAAAATGAAGTCTAAGACTACTAAGGCTACTAGGCATAAATATATACTGGAGAATATGTAAAACTACTCCAGTATGTATTAAGAACAGAGATCAGAAAGGCATGTTTCTAACACTTAGGTTAAGTATGTCAAAGGACTATATTCTGTCTCTCTCTCCAGAAATGCTGGACGGTAAGAACAGAGATGAGAAATACCTATTGCTTCACTGCCTTTCCACTTACTGACAGTCCAGGATTCTTCCCTCTAATTTATTTTATATCCTCCTTTAAATATTCAAACTGAGGATGATAAGATTATCCAACAGTGTTAATGTCAAATTTACTTTTCATGAAGTGCACTAGAAAGGAAAATTCGCCTTAACAAGGATCAACATTACATGCTAAAGGACTTGCACTAAACTACATTGGTTAATTTCAAAGATATTGAGAAAATATACACATGTTCCAGACTACCTTTTTTTAAGGTACTGTGAGATTCTGTACGTATTCCTGAAACAACACTGTATCAGAAGCATCATGACTCCTTGCCTATACAAACCCTAGCCAGATCTTCAGCTTCTGTTCAGTAGAGGCTTCCTAGTGAAAAAAGGATATGTCCAGGATTAAATCATGATCCTGAAATTCTCTTTATTCATTGGCAAACATGATTAAGGTATAAAATTCTTACATTCAAAGGCTTGAATGCATGCTGGAGTGACAAGGGAATTTTGCATGGATAGTCAAAACAAAAGGTTTTCCAAAGTAAGTAAGCAATCTTTCCTTCTACTATTGATCACTGCAGTGCCCTTGTGTGTCCTTAAGGATTCAGGTACAGTTTCTCATAACTGTGAACAGTTACAATTGAAGCAGTCCTTTTGTTATCAGTGGGGATGTTGGGCAAGTAGTGCTTCCCTGGTATGAATAAGCAGCACCCAGGTGGTTCTACATCTCCTCAGTATGCAATAAAATAGAAGTCAAAACCTGCGGATGTGAAGACCCTGTGCTCTGCTCACTCCAGCAATAAACAAGGAAATTTTACAGTGACACGCTGAATGGGTTTTTCATCACTGCGTTTGTGCTAAGAGACTGAGTTGGACTCAGTTCAGGTAGCAGACCCATTTTAGTGAAACAATGCTTTGGGGCTTATATTAGAGGGCAAAATAAAACATAATGCTTCCCTATCTCCAGCTTCAGAAGCACCTCTTGCTGTGTTTTTCAACCTCCTTTTGAGGTTTCTATTGGCAAAACATCAGTCACCTTTTTTCTACAGCACCACTCTTCATAGCTCTAAAAGTGTTTCATAGAAACCAGTAACATCCCAATTTTGAGCACCAGCTGACAAATTATGTGTTCAGAAAACATGCCTCAATTCTTTGTTTCAAACTGAGTTGATCTAGTTTAGTTTAAAGTAAGGGGGGATTTTTTTTTTGTTTGGTTTTTAATAACTCCTTGTAGGTTGCATGGTTAATTTACAAATAATGTTGATGGAGCAGCAAACAGTATTATACACACAAATATGTTGCTTTGCTTTCTTGCTGTCCCTCATACAGACATATGATAAATATGAATATTTTTACAAGGCATGCATATTCTGAATCCTACATTTAGGTATTAAAATCAAGAGCTGAATACAGTGAATGTGAGATACAGCCTCTTATTGATTTTCCATTGCACTGTTTTCCTTAGCAGTCTGCTTGCACAATGCTCTCATTTAAATAAGTGGTATAATTTATGGTTTGAGGTACTATTCAGTATAAATTGTCTTTTAACTCTACAAAATAATCTTGCTGCCATTTTTTCAGAGATGATCTGTGAGAAAACTCCAGTGGTTTCATATCTGAACCAGGGCATTCATCTTAGTATAGTTTTCTAACTGATAGTCTTGAGTCTGTCACAGTGGCACAGATATCTGCTACACAATTAGAAGAGAAACTACACATCTTCCAAACATGATTCAGAGGAACTAAGTGCCAGCGACTATATCTCATATGTATCTTATGTAACTTACATATCTCCATGGGATTAACAGATGAGACAGAAGGATGCTTAAAGGTGTAATATGGGAAAACCAGAAAGATATATAAATCCAAGGCGAACAGAGACTACCTCTATCCACTTGAAGACAACAGTCTTCTTAGAGCAGACTGTTTGAGGGAGGATGAGACTCCTTTCCTATCTATTCCAGTGGTCAGAATACTTCCTTGAGAAATGGCAAGAAACATCCTCAAAAGCCTCCATCAGAGTGGGTTTAAGTTGAGTTTGAGCTTCCACATCCCAGGTAAGCTTCATTATCCCTTGTCTGAACAGCAACAGTTCTCTAGACTATGTACTGCAGTTATATATACAGGCATATATATCATGTTGGATGAAAATAAAGATGGGCAGTGACTTAATCCAATGGTGATATCTTCCTGGATTTTAAAGTCTCTTCTTAGTTATGTTTACATGTTTTATCTAGGGGAGAGTATCCCTTAGAAGTGGACAATTAGATCCAGATTCTGCTTGATTATTCTGCCTCTGGCTAAAACCTTTCATGTTGCTTTACTGCACAGTGACCTAGATTTAGCTTCAGTGATGGACTATGTACTGGCCCCTGGCTGTTCCATAATATGGTTGGTAAAGTATGCTTTTGGAAGTGAAAACCGTGGCTTTCTTCACCCACATCTGAAGACAGAGCTGAAACCAGGTTTAGCATATCCTAGCATAGCATACAAACTGTGGGCTAGTGGTGTAAAAACATAGCTTTGAACCAACACCAAAGACTATTCCTTGGCAGGACAGCAGTATATGACAGGTCATCAGGACTGGGGATTCAAAGACAGCACCATGGAGCGGTAAGCATATCTAATGTGAAGAGATACAGCATCATGCCTTGACCACTGGGCAACAACAATTCCTCATGCCTTTGATGCTGACAGTTATACTAAACCATCCTGAGTTCATTCTTTGGTTTACTATCTAGACCCTCTTCCTTCTGTCAACATATTACTACCTTGAAGTATTTCAAAATAAATTTTCTATTCCATTTAACAAACTAACTTAAGAGATGTAAAAGATTCATTGAAGGCAGAAAGGGTAGCATACTAAGAGTAGTTAGTTACAGCAGCTATATCTCTATTTGCACTTCTGCTATTATTAACATGTGCACTTAGAAACATGAAACAAACCTTAAAGCCATATTTTTGCAGAACCCTGAAGCTGATTAAATCAAATGCAGATGTGGAATTGGTGCAAAACAGATGCTGAAAAGCCATGTCAATATCCTAAAGGAATCCATTCCCTATCAGAAAGAAACTTAATTTCTACTATAAAGAATTTGATTATGTATTTTTATACCAAATGTGATTAATGTTTTGTGGTGATTAATCAACTGCAAAATATATAATTATGCCATCTGTATTTTTCCAGCTTCTTGTCACTTAAGAATTCCACTGGGGAGTAAGAGGTGGGATAATGAGTACTGGTGGCATTTAGAGTGCTTAAAACTGTACTCTGAAAGCCTGGGGAATCTAGTAACAAAAAAAAAAAAAACCACCAAACCCCCAGCATTATTCTAAAAGCAAAACCTCTAAGCATATTAAGTAAGAACCCAGAAGACCCATTGGCTTGATAGCTACTTATGTGGAAGACCCAGTTATAGGGTTCAAACAGCCTAGGACCCATGAGGGCTTGCTCCAATTCAAAGGTAAACCATTAAGACCCCGGGGGAGCACTCAAATTTTGGCTTTCGGACCACCTCCTGCTGGCTGATTTACGAAACAGCCCTGACACTGACGCAAGGATCATCGACTGTCTTGTGTTTGCAGGCAAAGTGAGGTATATTTGCAGTGGCAGTTGAGAGCAAAGAATTGCACTAACTACTTACATATTAAAGTTTTTTTTTCCTCTTGGCAAAGCACTGGTTTAGGTTCAGATCTGAAGTAAGTCACTTGGCCCACAAAATCACCTATCAAACTGAAGAGATGCCTTGTGTACTTTGTAGAATTAAGGTAAAAAGCAAAAGAGGTAAACATATAAGGTTCCTTGGGCAAGTTGGTACCAACCACAACACAGATGAGTGATCTGTACTACTCTTTTATCTACTCTCAAATTAAAATACAGCATCTGGGAGACTTATCCGTCTGTTTGGTGTTTGCAGAGGGAAGTGAATGCGAAGACTGAATCTGGAGCCTTACCGATTCCCACGTTTGCAGGAAAAGTGTTCTGGTAATATCTTTGCACTCTATTTTCTTTTCAGCAGTTGCTTATTTTGTGTTCTGGTGGTAGTTTGTTATGGTGGTTTTTTTCATTCTTTTTTTTTTTTTATGATATAAAGATTATGTAAAACATGTTCTAACAATGTTTCTCCTTTTTCTCTGCCTCATTTGACACTGTTGTAAATTAATATGTTGGAACACCCCAAGTTCTTTACTGTGAGAGTGATTTTGATGACTGTGGAAATCAATTTTCAACTTGTTACACTCTCCCAGAGTTTCACTGTGGCTTTGGGTAAATACAGTACATATGGCGAAATTCAGAGTCACCGAGCTGGCAAAGGCACTTCCAGGCTCAGTACACCAAGAGGTATACATCCCAGGGGTGGGAACCTAGGCTCCTTGTAGATTCGATAAAGAATTAAACATCTCCAAAGAAAGAGAAGAAGGATGCAGGCCTTCATACATACCTTGAATGTTGATGATGGTATAGCTTTAAATAAAAGATTCATGAGGTCACATGGAAACTAAAACTAAAAAGCTTGAAGTTGTAAACCAGTTAGTAGTCTTATTTTACATTATTTGGGATATATTTCTTGGAAGAAAAAGACAGGGATTAATAAGGTTTGCAAATAGACAACGGTCTATTTAAAAGTCTGAAAAAGGAGCAATACATGGGCCCATATACAGGCACCTACTGACATTTTAGACACCCAACAAGAGCTGTTAGTGTTCAGCTGTAACACGAGAAGACGAGTCGGCGAGGCACATGGTAGAAGCAACGGTAGTGCTGCGACTGGGCGTTAGTTTGGGGTAGAAAAGGGGGTTTCCTGTGCCAGGGAACGTGATAAAGAGCCCAGAGGGGCCCTCGCACCAAAAACAACTGGCCGCTCTCGCGAGTGAGGCAGTCGGGGCTTGAGCGTTGCTGGGGCAACGGCGGGAGATTTAAACAGGCCCCTAGGGAGCAGGGCGACCATGACGGGCAAACAGGGCGTGGCGCATCAGGAAGGGCGTGGCACGGCAGTTCTCACAGGCAGCTGGCGAGCTCTCCTCGTGGTCCATGCTCTCCCAGAAAAGACTTAGCCATGGTCTCCTCTCAGACAAGAGCTGTCGCCAGGAGGCATGTGGCGACACAGACAGACCTCCCACTAGAACATGCAGCCACCCAGGTCTCTGGCTGCAGGGAGTGCCAGGGCCTTGCTCCAGTCATGGAGGGCTCCCAAGACAGGGCCTGTGTGAGGTGGGAGCAGGTGGAGGATCTGCTCAGCATGGTGGCAGAGCTGAAAGAAGAAGTTGCAAGACTGAGGAGGATCAGGGAATGCGAGAGGGAGGTAGACTGGTGGAGCCACTCCCTACCATCCCTGAGACAAGCACACCAGAGGATAGAAGCATCAAGAGAAGGAGTGGCTCCCCTGCCCTTGTGCCACCAGGCAGAGGGAGGGGACCCAAGAGATGGAGGATGGATGCAGATCCCTGCTCAGCGCAGTAGGCGAATCCTCTCCTGGCCAACTTCGGCCCCCCAGGTGCCCTTACACAATAGGAATGGGGCTCTGGAACCTGAGGGCCAGGGGGACAAAGACAAAGCCAGTGATCCACCCAAGGGGTTGACTAGAGGGAACCAGTCAGCCCCATGCATTACAATGGCCACGGGTAAGAAAAAAAGAAGGGTAATTGTTGTAGGGGACTAATTTCTGAGGGGAACAGAGGGTCTGATATGTGGCCGGACCCATCCCACAGGGAAGTCTGCTGCCTCCCTGGGGCCAGGGTAGGAGACATTACCAGGAAGCTCCCTAGGCTAGTAAAAGGATCTGATTATTATCCACTAGTGGTTGTTCAGGTCAGCAGTGATGAGGTAGCTGAGAGAGGCGCAAAGACAATCAAAAGGGACTTAGAGAACTGGGGCGATTGCTTGAAGGCTCAGGAGCGCAGGTAGTGTTTTCCTCCATCCCAATGGTAGCCAGGAGACATACGGAAAAGAACAGGGTATGAACTAGATATGAAGGGGGAAGGGGATAAAACCAGGCTGGCTAGGGATGAGCCTGGGGGTGGCATGCCTGTGTTGGAGATGAGATCCATGGATCAACTGAAGTGCATTTATACCAATGCACGCAGCATGGGCAATCAACAGGAGGAGCTGGAAGCCACTGCGTGCCAGGAAAACTATGATGTGGTTGCCATCACGGGAACATGGTGGGATGACTCACACAACTGGAGCGCTGCAATGGATGGCTACGAGCTCTTTAGAAGGGATAAGCAAGGAAGGAGAGGTGGAGGGGTAGCCTTGTACGTTGGAGAGTGTTTTGACTGTCTAGAACTCAACGACGGTAATGATAAGGTTGCATGCTTATGAGTAAGGGTCGGGGGGAAGGCCAGTAAGGCAGACATCCTGGTGGGAGTCTGTTATAGAGCACCCAACCAGGATGAGGAGACAGATGAAGTACTCTACAAGCAGTTGACTGAAGTCTCACAATCTCTAGCCCTTGTTCTCGTGGGAGACTTCAACTTACCAGATATCTGCTGGAAATACAACACAGCAGAGAGAAAGCAGTCTCGGAGGTTTCTGGAGTGTGTGGGAGATGATAACTTCCTGATGCAGCTGGTAAGCGAGCCAACCAGGGGAGGTGCCCCGATGGACCTGCTGTTTACAAACAGAGAAGGCCTGGTGGGTGATGTGGTGGTTAGAGGCTGTCTTGGGCTCAGCGACCATGACATGACAGAGTTCTCAATTCTTGGAGAAGTAAGGAAGAGGGTCAGCAAAACCGCTACCCTGAACTTCAGAAGGGCAGACTTTGGATTGTTAAGGAGTCTGGTTAAGAGAGTCCCTTGGGAGGCAGCCCTGAAGGGCAAAGGAGTCCAGGAAGGCTGGAGGTTACTAAAGAAGGAAGTCTCAAAGGCGCAGGAGCAGGCTGTCCCCGTGTGCCATAAGTCGAGCAGGCAGGGGAGAAGACTGGCTTGGCTGAATAGGGAGCTTTGGCTGGAACTCAAGAGAAAAAGGAGAGCTTACCACCTTTGGAAGAAGGGACAGGTGACTCAGGAGGACTACAAGGATGCTGTGAGGTTATGCAGGGAAAAGATTAAGAAGGCAAAGGCCCAGCTGGATATTAGGAAAAATTCTTCACCGAAAGGGTTGTCAAACATTGGAACAGGCTGCCCATGGAGGTGGTGGAGTCGCCATCCCTGGATGTATTTAAAAGAAGAGTAGAATTGGTGCTTGAGGATATGGTTTAGTGGTGGACTTGGCAGTAATAGGTTAGCTGTTGGACTCGATTATCTTAAGGGTCTTTTACAACCTTAACGATTCTATGATTCTGTGATTCTAAGACCATGGACAACCCAGAGATATTTTGCCATATTTACCAACTCATTTGCCAGACTCTGTGGGTAACCTGAAAGTCAGGGATATCATGGGCTCTAACACTGCATGCTTGTTTAGGTATTTGACCCACCCTAGGTCTTTTAGTATATGAATCTCCATATCTATCATCCTTTGAATTCTCCCTGTAAAATATGTCTTTGGCTCCCTTCTTTTGTTCTGTCTCTCCCTTGCCTTTTTAATTTGTAGCATATTTATACAAGGTCTATCCTTCTTGATCTAATGAGGGATTGGTCTTCATTGGTTCATGCCTCTTGCAGCTCCCATGATAAAAAACTTAGTGATTTTACTAAAGTTGGTCTCTGGCATAACTCATGAATCAGGGGAGAGGTACAGGCTGATAAAGGAGAAGTAAGATTCTGCTTACATGAACACATGTTTTGGTAATGAGCAATAACAGGAGAAAAAATAAACCACAATAAAAGGTGCATGACAGTTTGAGTTTGGGTGATATATACTTGGTTTTAAAGTTGCCTCAGTGAGTCAGTGTTTTATTCATGGCTGGCAGCTAGTGTGAATGCAGCAGAAGCTAGTGTAATGGTTTGAAATATCAGTGCAATTATGTTTTAGGGTCAAGTACCTTTTTAACGTCCTTCCTGGTTTTTTTTTTTTTTCAAAAAAAACCCAAAACAAAACAGGGAAAGGAGAAAGGAGATGCGGAGAAATATATAAGCAAACAAAATATACTTCTAAAAAAAGAACATTAAAAGATAATGAAAAGACAAAAATATTTGGAATCACACAACTCTGTCCAATGTAATACAATTGGGTAGTTGCAGTAGCCCATTTTGTTTTCCTCCCTGTCTTTTCCTTCTTTTTAAGGGTCCCTCACATCACAGAACACCCTGAGCAACAGCAGAAGTACTTGGTGTCACCCAGTCACTTTCATCACATTTTGTTCATTCCTTCTTAAGTATTTACAACTTATTAGTCATGACTATTGCTAACATGCTGTTCTTGGTACGGTTTGGATGAAATATATTCATTACAAGTGTGTGTGTGTGTGAGTGAAGTACTAATGAGTGCATGCCTATGAAGGATCAGCAACAGTATTGTGAATTAACATAAGAACAGTAAATCTAAGTTAGGAAAGTAGTTACTGGAGGCTCCCTTTATCATCAAAGAAAATAGACACCACAAAAGGATGATTCAGCCCAGTGGTGATTTTGCCTGGAATTTGCACCCCGATTTTCACATTATTAGAAAAAAGGAGCAATTGCATTGATTTCAGTGGTGTTGAGATTTTTGATTTACTGCAGTGGAAGTGAGAAGAAAACTTAGTTCCAGCATGCCGTCTGTATTCCAGCCATTCTTTCAACATGAAATGCTCAAATTCTAAAGAATGGACAAAGCACTACAAAATGTACCGGAGGGAAACCACCTATATTCTTCTATGACTGGAAATGAAAGAAAAAAAGCCTGATGACCCAACAGGTCATTCCCATTGCTAATTTTTGTGATTTCCTGCCAGTCCTTTTCTCCAAGTCTTGATTAAATATTCAGAAAAATCATTACTTATACATAAACCTAATCATTTAAAGGTGCTTCAAATAGAACAGACTACAAACACTTTGTTAAAGGAAGAAGACATTCAAAAGATACCATATCTTTGAGTCTCAATTAGGTCAGATCATTAAGGAAATATATTGCAATTAAGTTTACATCCACTGGATGGAACTTGCTGCCAGATAACAGGAATCTCTCGAATGTTTTTTTCTTTTCATTCTATCATGATTATTATCACAGTATGAGTTCATTATTTCAGATAAAATATAGTCAAACATTATTGGATTTTGAAAAAATAAATTTAAAAGTCAATTTACCTAATTAAACAATTATAAGTTTGAACTTACAGTTACAAATGAAAACAAATACCAAACCTATGTGATGCAAAGGGATTCTTTTATTTCAGATGGGTACATATATGTCTCAGCAGTATTAACTCCTAGATTACTGCTGGAGGATGGATATACTTTTCTTAATCACTTTATAGTAAGGGCCTAAATTACTTCAGGTCACCTCATTCTGCCTCAAGGATGATCCAAATACTGTTCCACTATGCATTTCCTCTGTCTTCAGAATGCCAAAGTAAAATAATTTCTTCAATCTCCTATTGCAATGCATCTAGTCTAGCTACAGTTATGATATACTAGCTCTCAGATGTTGTCCTGAAGCTTATATTTCCTACTCTGCCTTCAATTTCTTCTAGAACCAGCTCTTGCCCCATACCCAAGCTCCCAGCTCTCAGCATAAGAAGCTCCCAGCTCTCACTGAACCCATTTTCCAAATTGCACAATTGCCAGTAAGGTGTCCCAGCGCTGGATGTATTCCAAGTTCAAGAACACTGTTTCCATAAAAAAATGTTCTGTAGTCAACTTTTCAGTCACTTTGTTTTGTTTCCATCATGAATCATGTCCCATCTTCCTCTCAAGCCTGCTTGTACAGTTGTGAGTTGTGGAAATCACAAATTATTTTATGTCTTTCTTGCCCCTGAATTCTGGTTGTTTTTCTTTCAGGGAACCCATCCTGCACTTGAATAAAACGACATTAAACAGGCTTTTTGTTTTGGCTGAAGTTCTGCCTCCTGCATTTGCTGAGCACTAGTTCCCACCATGCGTTTTTTAGAAGAAACCTCAATAGACTGTGAATGAATTATTTTGGGATTGACTGTAGGCCAGAATGAGACATGCACAAATATATTCTTAAGTTGTTGGCTTTTGCTGGGTCTTTGTATGACGTTTATTCACACCAAAATGACTTACCTGAATATCCTGATTGCAGGTGGTTGTGTTTGCACAAGTACATTTATAAATCCTGTCAGCAACCTCAGGTCCTTCCCCCTCACCCCAAAGTCTCTGTAGCTCCCCAGCCAAAAAAAAAAAAAAAAAAAATTAAAAAATATTTAATTTAATACTGCAAACTCAAAACCAATGGTTAACGTTCATAGGTACAAAGTGCAGTTAAGCACACAGGGAAGGATGTCTCCACTACTAGCGGTTTCTTTCTGAGATACCATAATTCTCTTGGGAGTCATTCAGGACAAACCAATAAATATTGCCTGACTATTCAACAGTTTTGGTGAAATAGGTCAGATTTATCTTTTTCTGGAAGATCTTGTAACAGACTCTGATATCTCAAAACAATGAAAATAAGTAAACATTTTGAAGGACATAGCAACTGGAGTGACACATGACATACCTTGTGTGTGTGTGAGAACTGCCCACTGACCATTTCATGAAAGGAATGAAGCTGGCCCTTGCATGAATCAGGCTCCATTAAATATGAAATTCAGCAAGCTTTGTGAACTCAGCCCTCCCTCTAAAAAAGAGCAGGTGAACTCATTCTGCCTGACAGTGCAAATAAAGGTTTGTTCCAAAGAGATGGCACTGGTCTAAGTGTGAATACGTTTTCAGGAGCTAAATTAATGCTGAACTGTAACTCACAGAACCTTGCTCTGATGATGATGGCTCACTTTGCTACAGGTCACAGACATTCTCATTCATGTTGGTTTCATAATGTGTTGGAGATCAACAAACACATAAGATGGTAGGATTTCATTGTGGAAGATGCTTTTGTCAGGGATTCCAGTACTGCACTCCAAGCTGACATTTGAATCTTTTTGTCTCTCTCTTACTTTGTTTTCCTTTTTCCTCTTTTCTCTTTATTTTTTTTCAGAACAACATATTTACATTACTTATCCTGTGAGTTTTATGGGTTTTGTTATCATATAACTACATTAAAAAGCTGAGGATTAAGAAGTAAAATAATGAATTATGTCTTTGGGGGAAAGGTACCTTTGTATTAAAAAAACACAGAAAATTGTCATAAAATAGTACATAAGACATTTTAAATTACTTATTAATAAGTAATACTTTCCCACTGGCAATTCTTTCAGCAAGAGAATATAAAATGTATATTTAGTGAATAACTTTAAAAAACCCCAATATTTTGCAAACATAAAATTTCTCTGTCTTATCATCTATCTTTAAAAATGGAAAAGTAGACAATATACATCTCTGGATAAAGGAGAAGTTCATCAACTCTTTAGACAAAGAACACCTCCTTCCTTTTTTAAAGCATTGTTAAAGGCCAGTGAAAGGCAGCACTTGAAGTATAAAAACCCTTGAAATCTTGTTCCTCACTTAACCATTGAGGATGGACAGCACCGATAGCAACAATTAAGCTTTCCTTCCGTTACCCTCAGCCTATTCCTCAATCTTTATACAGAACTTCTATAAGAGAAAGAATAATTAAACTTTGCTGTCTTCTTTTCTCCTTTCTTTTCTTCTCTTCCCTCCACCATCAGTGATCTAGAGCAGGGTGTCTCTACTGCTTGTTGCATGGCTGGCGTCAGAATTATGAGTTTTTTATTTGCAGTGAGCAGAACTTTTTACATACCTGCCAACCACTTATCATATGCTCATCTCCCTGTTTCAGAACCAGGATGGGCTGAATATGAACCAGTTGTGAGAGACAGAAATAGAAAGATTCTTTGTAAGTATTCATTCGGGTACACGCTATATACTTGTTTGGATAGTATATGTAAGTCCTTTTGTCTGTTCACAAAATAAGGTGCACAATTTTCTTCTAGGAAAGAGATAAAGCAAATACTCATGTAAAAACGTATTAATACTCCATAGGTATCTGCAAGTAGCTCTCAATCATATACATGTAGTTTCTCCTACATATGAAGTAATTGTGCCCTTGAGGCAGAGACTCCATTTGGGTTTGGGAATGACGTAAGACAGAGAAAACTTGACGTCAGTCATGACTGAATCATTTTCATACCCTTGTGACCTTTTTTTTACCATGTTCTTCACTTTTCATTTAGCTATAGGTTTTGATTGTAAGGGATATCACAGCAATTAGTGTAGCCAATGTTAACAGACATCCAATTCTGATCTCACAGAATACTTGATTTTCCTCCCATGTTTGTCATCCAAGAAGAAAAAACAATAATAAACAGTTTAAGTGGACAATTAGAGTTGATATTAAATTACTAATAAAGAGAACATTTACACAATAACAGTTGGTAATAATGTATGAGCTCTCCATGGGCCGCAGTGTATTTACATAAACTACTCATCCAGTAACTCTGAATGTGATGGATTTAAAGTTTCTTCTAATAATTTATAAATATTATGTTATGACCTGCTTATTTTGATGTTTTGTTTGTTTATATGTATGCAGTGAATTAATTTAAAATCTAGACTGTCAGGAAAGCCACTCAGGAAATTGGAGAAGGAATTTCTGATATACACATCTTGGTATATTCTCCACAACATACAGAGGTCTTTTACAGAGATGTCCTATATCAGCCTGTCCCTAAGTTTGTCCAGGTATTTTCCAGAATGTAGTTAGGTTCCCGAGGAGCTGAAAATAACTGGGGGGGGGGGGGGGGGGGGGGGGCGGAATACAGAGTCAAGCCAATGTTAAAGAAACAATTGGAAATTATGAGACTCAGACCTCAAAACCAAGCTGAAAAAATGTAGGATGAGGCAGGCTATGTTAAGGGTTTTTTTTAAGGGCACAAGGGTAACAGGACAAACTGAAAGAAGTTTTCTCTGTGCTTGGATTACATCAGATCCAAGTCTGGTGGTCATACAGCCGCTTTACTATCATATGCAACATGAGGTATTGAATCTTTTTGAGAAACAGCTTATATTATCTGTTGTTGAACCTTGCATAAATCAGGCCAGCCGTGAACTGGAATTGCTTTGGGTCCAGCTACCTTAGCTGCTGAGGATCCCCCATCAATCTGCCCTGTCTTTGAGACATAACATTAATGATGCATATGTGTGTGCACAGTGTGAAATGCTTCGATGATTTCCGTACTAGCCTTTTATCCTTCTTTAAAGGTATGTACGACTTATCTCATGATGCTTTAGTTCATTCAGAGTGCTAGTTCTTAAGGAAGAGAGTTGCATGGGCCTTGATTCATTAAGATAAGTCAGTAAATTATAGAAGATGAGCAACACCTTATAGCCAAAATCTAATCTGAAAGTGAGAACTTGGTGATTTTGTTTCTCAAACTGTGCCTTCCTGAACAAATTACTCTAAGGTAATTTAGTATACAGTCTGATAATGTTACCTACATTTTGCATTTACTGCAGAGCATTAGTATGCACAAGGACAGCTATGAAAGAGTAATCCTATAAAGACCCATCATCACTACCCCATGGCAATATCCTCATGTAACTTATATCCTCTGAAAGCCACATGCACAATATGACTTGAAGAATGTGAAAAGGGAAAGTCCAAAGAAAGGATTAAGAGTACAGCTACTCCTGTAATTGTGACACTGAGTAACAAATCTGTAGAAATCCAAATCTGTTTGAATATAAATTCATGAGCCCAAGAAGGAGTAACTTTTGAATAAATTAGTCACAGTGAATAGTTTACACAATTTTATTACAATCTGGAAGTGAGGAGCTCAGTATGATATCTTTTTTACCTGATTTTTAGTGTCCTGAAACATTTGCCATGTTGTTTCCTTTGTAATCATCAGCTTTTTTACAGGCAAGCAATCTCCCAGTTTAAATAACACAAAACAGAGCAATGTGCTGCAGTCGTATCCTGTCAGTTTTGGCTTTATAGCCTCAGTGCCCTATTAATACTTCAGGTGAACCTTAGACTTGCTTCAGCAACAACATAGAATTTTAGTCTGAATATGGTTTAAGATGACCCCCAGAATTTAGTACATTTTCATAAACAAGGTTGTTTTGCAAGATTGTTCAATATTCTTATTTTGAGAGGGTCATGTCTGAAAATGAGCATTCCTCAGTTACTTCATTATAAATATCCATATAGGCAGAGAGACCAAGTTAACTATCTCAGTAGAAACTACACTGAATTAGCATCAGTCCAGCTGACCTATGAATCTGACCTTTTAAAAGTTATCTGTATTTGTTAATATCTTTGTCAAAATGTGAATACCTTTCAATAATATCAGAAAAAGCTGCTTGCATAAAGTCTTACAGTGACTTGTATTAAAAGTGGGAGCACTGCAGAAGTTATTCAACCTGTTATCCAGTGATTGCAAAGCATAACCCTTGCCTCACAAGATAATTAAATATCTTAGACAGATTTTCTGACCTACAAATCATAAAAAACTTGGACAAGTTTGTATGCCAGTGATCTGGATTTTTTAATAAGACCAGACTCCGTTACATCAGTATTCATTACTCATGCCTCAGGTTGAAAGGGGATGGGAAAACAAAACATAACAAAACAAAACAAAACAAAAAACCAGAAACATGAGAAGAGGAGATCAAAGGAGCATCTGTGAAAGAGGGGAAAAATGTTTTTCAAGTACACTGTAGTTTTTCTCTTGGTAATGGATTCTCATCACAAACCCTAAGCAAAGCAACCATCACATTGTCTGAATATAGTATAAATTTTTTTTGCTTAAGAAATTTATATACGGGATTGTAGTTCATTAGAAATGACTGACTTTTCTGAAAAGGCATTTGAAAGCCAAAAGAAGATAAAGAGGAAACTTCTTGAAAGAATAGAGGAGTGGTCTATGGTTGCAACCCCTCATAGGTGTCCTACCCTTAGCATGGGTCGCGCATGGGCTGCAGTCCCTGTCCCAGCTTATCTCTGAGTTGTAGGGTAAGCAGTATTCTAGTCTAGGGCTTAATATGGAAGGAGAGAAAAAAGGCAAACCTTGTGTTGGTAGCCTGTTGGTTAAAAGGTAAAGAGATGCAGCCAAAAAGGCCAATAGGATGCTGGGTTGCATCAAAAAGGGCATCACCAGCAGAGACGAAGAGGTCATTATCTCACTCTACTCAGCACTTGTCAGGCCACACCTGGAGTACTGTGTACGGTTCTGGTCCCCTCTATACAAAAAGGATGCGGACAGGCTGGAAGGGGTCCAGAGAAGGGCCACCAGGATGATCAAAGGACTGGGAAGCCTGCCATATGAGGATAGGCTGGGAGAGCTGGGTTTGTTCAGCCTTGAGAAAAGGAGGCTCAGAGGGGATCTCATCACCATGTACCAGTACTTAAGGGGTAGCTATAAAGAAGATGGAGACTCCCTTTTAACACAGAGTCACATGAAGAGGACAAGGGGGAATGGACACAAGTTGCTCTTGGGGAGATTCCAATTGGACATGAGAGGGAAATTTTTCACAGTGAGGACAGTCACCATTGGAATAATCTCCCCAGGGAAGTGGTTGACTCGGCCACATTGGACACTTTTAAGATTCGGCTGGACAGGGTGTTGGGCCATCTTGCCTAGCCTGCACTCTTCCTAGAAAGGTCAGACTAGATGGTCCCTGAGGTCCCTTCCAACCTGTGATTCTATGTGATTTCTACCCATTTGGAGTGAAATGTTTTGCAGGCAAATGGTTATTGAAGAATTAATAAATGATGTGTTTGTAAGGAAGATGCAGCATAGGAATCTGGAAGAAGGCTTAGGTGGAGTATGGGAACAATCAAACAAAACAGCAGAGAAAATGCTGTTAGATTTGAAATGCTGCATAGGACAGTTTGGCTCTGTAAATAAGTTAATTTCTTGTTATGGTAAAGAAGGGGGAAAAAACCTATTTGCAGTAGTAATGAGGCACTAACTTTGAGCTCACAGATGGATTCTCTTAATGCTTGTTTGATATGAACATTGTTAAACACAGAGCAGAGATGAGAGAACTGAAATGAGTTATTGCACAACTTAAAGGGAGAGTTTTCTGGTTTGCACTTAACAGTTGGATCTGAACTGTAAACTTCAGGACTTCTTTGTCTATAGTTTCTTTTGGTCACTGTCTAGATGGCCTGGTCTAACCGACTGAAGCAATTTTTGTGTTTCTTTGTGAAAAGAATCTAGGTCTTGCTCACTGACTTTATCAGTGAACACAGGAAGATACTTGCTAATAACTTCAGCATTTCCTTCTTTCTACCAGCATTTATGCCTTTGGCTTTAAAGTTAAGTCAAAAAGTGACCAATGACATCTGCGAATGATAGTAATTGTACAAGATTATATTACTTATATTTGTAGGATAAGAGTGGGAAAAAACATAGTTTGCTACAGTCATTGGCTCTGTAGGAATAAAAATTGCTCATTCATAATTTTATTTTTATGTTCTACGAGCTGTAAAGACTACTTAAGGTCAACACTTCATACTGTATTAGGTAAACATTTAAGAGGTAAATACTTTTATCTAACTTTGCTGCAAGCGAAGAAATAGACCATGAAAACTCAAGAGAATGGGCTTGATGTTTTCATGCTATTATTTTTACTGAGCTAAATCTTCAGTATTAGAGGTGTTCATAGCCTCATATTTAAAGTGCAAGCTTTGAAACATCACCAAAAGAAAATTACATTGACACAGCTATAAAAGAAAAGTATTATATAGTCTCAGGATTACATGTTCTGTCATTGTGGTACCAGAACAGTTTTTGTTCTCACTAATGTTTATGTCAGGGAGACCTGGAATCACAATAGCTGAGGTCTAACCAGAGCTCTTGCTCTGTCTTCCCATCTCATTGTACCAAATTATTTAGGCTAAAACTTCCACAAACTGCTCCAGTGTTTTACTATAGATACCTCAACCATAATAAATATTTCATGTGTTTGTCTGGCTGCAAAGAGGTGGTTCCAAACACCTGAGTTATCTTACACTGAATAAGAGGCTAGGTGCTTGTAACGGTTGATTAATGCAATGGAAGAAAGTGATGTGAGTCATCTGGGGGATCCCCAAGCATGCTGATTCGAGTGTTGCTTAGAATTAGACACTCTTATTAGGTGTGTGAATTTAAGCGCTTCTGCCCATGCAGGAAGCAGCACTAAACTGAGTAGAGTTCTCTGATTCAAACAGTACAGGAAAGTAGAGTTCAGCTTTTGTGGTGTAGCATGGTCACTGAAAGACCTACTGAAGTTCCTATCTTATACCATTGACAGTACTTCCCATGAATCTCTCTGTCTGTCTTGCTGTTCAGACAGGAAAGTAGGGACTGTGGCATGGAAAAAGAACAGCAAGATGGAGCTTGAGGGTAGAGGCCGATGGTAAAGATACTATGCTGTGAAGGGTGCTTATGCCCCGATTTCTTCTAAGGATAAGGAATTTAATGTTAGATAGGTATTGGAAATGCCTTGCACTTCTAACATTAGTACATTTTTCTGTTTGTTTATATTTGCATATCCAGAGGGAAATATTCAAGGATCTTGTAGTTTACAATTCACATTGCAATTGTAAAAATATTGTAATTGTAAAAAAATTTAAAAAGCCCAATACAACAAAAGTAAGATTACAATTCTTAGTACACAGCTTGTTTTCCTAACTGTGTAATGAAACATTCGGCAATAGCAAACACATTGCCCTCATCCTTGATTCATGACTCGTTTTCTCATCTGAAGAGCTGCCTAATTTGAGGCTAGAAGGTGTTCTATCACCCTCCTGTCTCTCCAGTCACTGTACCCTGTAGTTTGTTGTGTAGGATATTTGCAAGGGAAACCGGAGATGAAGTCTTGAATCCTTCGGAACAAAAAAGGACATGAAGCCAGACTTCCTGTTTGTTTTTTTTTTGACAAGTACACCTTGCTCTGTGCTCTTACTAAAAGCTAGATAATTCCAGCTTTTATGAATTGTATTTTGCAATGTATTTTATGATTGTACTTTGCTGTTAAAGAAGACACCTGTGGTTAACATGCAGAAATCAACAGATGTATATACACCCACAGGCCTTTCAGAGTTAGGCAGGTACTAATGGCATATTTCCAGGGTGAAATTCAGTGAATTTTCAGGATGGCATTGTGGCCCTCTGGTAGATTGCTGGTACTTAGAAGAAATACTGTTATTCTCAATCGGTGTTTCTGAGATTAGTCTTAGACAAGTTAATTGTACCCATTCCTGGTTTTGCCCTCACAATAACCTGTTCTTTTAACAACTGAATGCCCCTAACTGTAAAGCAAGAATGTATGTTCCCATCAGACTCACAGGACTGTTGGGCTGCTTAATAATGAACAGGAATAAGTGCATGGAATTCTCACATTTTTTCACACAAAATGTCTTCACTTCAGCTTCCACTGCTAGGATGCTTTAGACACTTCCATGGCCTTTTGATGCAAATATGCTAAAGCAGCAACCAGAAAATACTCTTCACAGGGTGCAGAAGAAAATCAACATTAAAAGACTGAAAGTTTTACTTTTGATGTTTAAATGATTTGTGGTGGCAACCTCAACTGTGCTTTAATGACTATTTTACCCAATTAATTTCCTTAGATAGTTTTGCTATGCTTTAAAAATACATGTTCAAATCTTGATTGGATTTTCAATTTCTTTCCTGAAGTTCCTGTTGTGTTTCTTATACTGTGAACTGCAGAAATGTCGCTGCAGTAAATTCCTTTTGTTTTGCCTTGTACAAATCGTAAAAGAGTATATTATCTTCATTTGTCTTCCTTCTTCCCACTTAAATATGTACAAGATTTTTTCAGAGGATGAGTAGGGAGAGTAAATATATATAACGATGTTTTCTGTTACTGATGAGGAATTGTCATGCCCTTACATTAGACGGGGTGAGAATAGAGTAAACTGATAAAACAACAGACAGCATAGGCAATATTTAAACCACAAGGCCTTGATTCTCAGTTCCTTCTTTCTTGCAGTGTATATGCAGTAAAGGACTCTGAAGGGGTCAAAGACCTTATTATATCCAAAAACCTTTGATGTCATTTTCTGAACTGTTCATTGGGAAAAACAAATCCTTTTATTAGAAGAAGAGTGTGCACACTCTTTCTGCGGATTGTATGGACTTCATAAACACAGGGAATAAGTACCTCTGTACCCCAATGTGATCTTCAGATCATCTCTGAGACTCCTTCACAATGTCTTACTCAGCTGGTATTTTTAATGGATTCCTCAGTAGCAAAGCTAAGTTCTTCTTTTGTGTCTGTAAAAGACCCCAAGAAATTTAGCATATTCAGGGAAAAAGAAAGACAAAATCGCTATGGGGACTTTAAGGCTTGATTTACAAAGTCAGTAGATTAAAATGACCAATCTATATAAATTAACTAAACAGGGCCTAGGGGAAAGCAGGGTAATGTTCTGAAAATCTCCAAAATAGTGTAAAATAGGGATTACTTGCAGGTCCCAGAAAGAATAACATGTAGTGGGATGAAATTAAGGAAGGGTACATTTCCACCCAATAAATTCTATTTATCCTGTGCAACAATCTTCCAGTGAATGGAGTGAAGGCAGCTATTCTGACTCATTTATAGATGGACTGAACAGTACACTAATAAATGAGCTTTAAATGTCTTCATTTCCTGAGTTAGAAGGAAAACTGTCAGGATCTCCTGGTGGAACAGGTATTTTACCTCTCCAATGCCTATGATTCTATCACACATGGTCCCTTTCAATTATCAAAGCATCACGTGCTTATTTCAGCAACATGACTCCCATTAATGTCAAAGGGAGACTCAAGATTAAAAACCCCAGGCATCACTTAAAAAATGCAGGAATTAAAAAGATGTATCATTTCTCCACTAGGGAAACCAATTCCCCAAATATGAGACCCCTTTGCATTTACCTTCAACAGGACTGCCCTTGCTTATCCTCAGCACCCAAAAATAAATACTGAGGCCAGTTTGCAATTAACCAAGAGCTTCTGAAGGTGAAAAAGAGAAAAGCAGCGACATGTTTTTAACCATTAAAGAAATTAAAGACTTTACTTTTCCAGGGAGAGCATGATTTAAGGGCTAATCAGCACCATGGTCCTACACATTATCTAAGAAATTGGAAATTACTGGCTACTAAACCTAGCTCTCAAAAACTCCAGGGGGAATCTCTGGAAGGCCTCTGATAACTTTTGAGTCTAAGCTTGAATGTTGTTCTCATCTTAATTAGAAATTCATCGTGTGTGCATTCATATATATGTTTGCATTTGTATATATGTTTATTGCTGTATGTGCACATACTTACACACATACTTTGTCTCCATATGGATGCACACACATTACAGTCTATATAACTCTTCACTCTAATTGCCTGCTTTTTTTCCTTGTCATGTTTAGCAGATTATGCTCTCTACGCTCTGTTTTCCTTGCGCTGTATTGGCAAAGACTTACAAATGCCCTATTTGCTTTCTTTTATCTCATTACATTATTCAGTGGTTTTCAGTACACATACATTCAGAAACATCAGCAAATAACTTACTTTCAAAGAGATTTCAGAAAAGCAAACATATTTGTTAAAGAAAGAAGCGTAAGTCTGACTCAAAGCATTAAAAAAATAGCTGCTTAGGGCACAAGATTACCAAGGATACTAAAATGACTACAGTCCCACTATTTTGCTAATGCCAGAAGTCACAGTGATCTCCATACCTACAGCTGTCAACAACAAAAGTTAAGCTGATAGCTAAGGTAGAAGGAGCATTTGAAGAACATACAGTGCCAAGGTTGGTTGTCAGCTCCCTGTTGCTTGCCTGAGTTCTGAATAATCCCCTGGAAATGCCCAATGCTCTCCTGTGAATTCTGAGGGGAAATATAAGGTGCGTCTACCTTAAGGATTTGATAAGCTAGTGATACAAAAGGGTTTTGTGTCAGTACTGGGATTCTTGCTGTAGAAAGCTGAGCACTACTAGTGTGCTCTGAACTCATTCCCTCCAGAGGAACTAAGGCAGAAGGTGCTCACCAGACCACTGTCTAGAGTTCACCTCTTGCAATGTGATTGCTTAGGTCCCCAGCAGTTAGCTCGCCATGGCTTGTGCAGAACATAAATGAGACTGGCACCTGGAATGAGGTGCAGTGCTGGTAGACTCACAGTATGGATACATGGTCTCAGAGCCATAATGGAACAGAAATTCTCATTAGATATGAGGAAAATCTTTCTGCCTTAAAGGTGGTCAAACACTGGAAGAGCTTCCCAGCGGTCTTGTGGGATTCCCCTCATTTAATGATATTCAAAATTTGACTAAACTGAGCAGCTTGAGCTGGCCCTTCTCTGAGTGAGAGGTTGGGCAAGATGATTTTCAGCAATCTCTAAACTACTTCAGGATTCTTTGATTTGTTAGCAATGGCACAAAATAAATGTTTATGGATCTATAAGCAGATGGAGCTGAAAATAAACACAGATACTGTGAGTTTAAATGCGCCCAGCACTCTTTTCTGGCACTGAGGCCAACTGGCACAGAAAAGACTATGTCCATATCCCTAAAAGGTTTTCACCTTCAAAAGAAGGTGGATGTGTGAAAACTGGTCCCTGGCTTGCACTAAGCCCAAAGCATATCTGGAAATTTGGATATCTCAAGTCAGATGGTTCAAAAGTGTGTTGAGGACTGCTATTACAATTGAGTTTTACAACCAATTGACTTCTAGTATCCATAAATACTCCATGTAACTGTTTAATTTATTAGAACTGGTGTAGCCATGACAACAGAGACCTGTATAAACCCAAAGTGAATGTAGAAGAAATATTTGCATTCCTGAGAATTATCACAGGTAAGGTATCTGGACTGCTAGTCTTTCTAGCATTGTTTTTATTTGTTTGTCAGTTTTTTCTCAAAAAAAGCCCCTCACCTTGAAACTGATGTTCCAGGTTTTTTCCCACTGTATATTGTATCCCACAGCTAGTGGGATGGTAGTATCCCATGGTAGTAAATGCACCTAATGTTCTTAAACACATATGTAAGATAATGTTTATATATAGACTTGTTTTATTAGTGCAATTCCTATTAATGGGGGAGGGTGACTCTAGAGCAAACACCTTCTTGTCAGGGATGAAAGAGAAGAAACAGAGTTTGAGACTAGGCAAAAAGCTATGAGCAGATATTTAATATTCAGAGAGGGTCATTTTTAAACGGTTTTGGGTTTTTTCTTCTACACTTAAGGGTATTTTCATAGTCCTTTACCATTATTTTCCCCTATTATAAGTCTTGGGTACTGGATTCTTTGGTTTTTAATTTTTTTTTTTATTTTTTCTTTTGTCTAGAAGAATCAACTTTAGTTTTGTTTTCTTTTAAGGTCACCAAATCTCAGACAGAAATATTCTTATGTCTAGGTAATTTTTTCCTGGATTTTATGTTCTTATTTTATCTTTCAATGTAACATTGAAGATCAAATTTAAGAAAGGAAAAAAAATAGCAACTGGGAGGAAAGAAGTGGAAAATTATGAAAAATGTAAAATTTATTCAACTTCAACTTTATGCTTTTCACCCTTCTGGCAGTCTTGTTTTATTAACCTTTTATATAAAACAAAAAGCATTTATAAGCGGGGTGTCCCTAAGAAAATGCATACAATCAGCTGCTTCATGGAAGTGAGGGTATACAGAGAATTCTTCACTGAATGTAAGATACTATTTTAATTATGGTTAGTCATGGCAAAAAACACTGCACTGACCATGCAGAGCAGTGAAAGATTTGGTTTATTCACGAAATATAATATTTCTTCCTCGTCATTGCCTATGAAATGTCACCATAGCTATCGAGACTGCATCAGCAATCTACTTCAGTGAAGGGTGAGTTCAGACTCCTCGACTTTTCTCCAGAGGAACTCCCTTCTTTTGGCATGGATTGAAGCCCACTGAAGAGATTTTATATCTGCCAAAGAGGCTTCATTGCTACTGATCTGTGCTGGATTTCAAAAAGTGACCTCAGGGTGACTCTCTCTGCAAGCCATCATTCTAGCAAGCCTTACTTTCAATAAGGGTTTTTCATATTGAAATTATACCAGGTTACCTCATGAATGAACACAACATGAAACAAAAAATAAGTACAAGGGAAAATAAATTGTGGGTTTGTTGTTTTTTTTTTCTTTTTTTCTTCAAGAATGTCCCTGTTATCAATTCTGTTATACTAGTATAAGCAGGGTGCTGCTCCAATACAGAAGACAGAATTTCTTTTGATCCACATCCCATGTAACTGATGTCAGAGTTTTGCCTGCAGATTACTAAATTAACAGGAGTATTGGAAAATCCAGGTGTTTGCACCTGCTTTTCTCAATGATGACCCATAAATGTTAAAACATGTAGAATATTAAATATGGAATGGATTTGCTAAATAAACTACACACAGCACAGCTGAAACAATTCACCGATCCAGAGGGCACACGGTCAACCAACACAAAAAAAAAAAAAAAAAAGGAAGAAATCCTATACATCCTAATGCCAAAACCATTAATGTGGGGAAACAATAAGTTAACTCCCTGACATTCTTCATTTGGAGACAGAAAAGGTTTTCTCCCAAAAGACAGAACTGAGAAGGATATATTCATTACACTGTCGAAGTAAAAATCATTCAGCAGAAAATATAGGTAGTACGGTTGATGAACAAACAACAAAGTAGATTCTTAATCTTTTTATTTTTTTTCTCCTAACCAGTACATTGTTTCTTTTTACCCCTTCCTTAAGGGCATAAAAAGAACAATACAAATTCCTACAACAGAAAAATCAGAAGCAGACAAACAAAGAAACAAAATTTCACGTTGACTATGTTACTGTATCACACTTTGACAATATTATACAGACTTTAGACAGACAAGCTGGGTAAGTTCATAACCTACCCTTCAGAATCAATCTGAATAGCCACTAAAATAAGGAACATTACAGTGCCATAACAATGACTTTATGAAAGGGATTACATAGTATGAACAGTCATAACTTCATCTCATTGGGAATGACAGTTTCAATCTTTCAGAAATAGAAGTAGTAATGCTGAAGTAACGCTTGGGTATTGCAACATACAGAAATATTACTAAAAGGGAAATGTATCCTGAGGATAGGTGGTAAGTTATCCATGATCTGAAGCTTATAAGGATAGTTCTCAAGTACACTTATTTTACCTGTTCTGGAGCTGCTTTAAAAAAGCAGGCAAAAGCAGCTGATAGCCACTCTATCCAATTTCTCGTATGCATCTACAATATGTGCTGGATATGTAACAGATGAATTTACATGCTGGATTTCTTTATGGAATTTTACACTGCTGTTCACAAAGACTGTCGTTTTATCTTAAAGGAGCTGCAGGTGTATATGTACATGTTGGATGATAATAAGTTCTTTCATATTCAACCCAAAAGTTTTCTTTAGTCTCTTTTTATGTAAAGTGCCCATTGGGGATAAGTCTAGTCTCCTGTTGGCTCAACAACTGTGACAAGCTTCTGTAATGGATGGTAAGCCCAAAAGACTTTCAGTAATAGTTGTCGAGGCTAACAATCAAGAATACACTTTGCAAAAATAAACACATCTCTTGGCTATTCCAGGGCTTGGCAAAACCAATCCTCCAGATGAAAATGGTAAATAACTGGACTGCAGAAGATTAGGGTATGAAACATTTGACATACCAAAGTAAAGTTTGAGTCCAGGTTTGTCCAGGTTTGAGTTATTTGACGGATGCCAGACAAATGTTTTTAATCACACTTCATGCCTGCAAATAGTAATAACAATGAATGAGTGAAAATATCTTAAATTGATGCAAAATAAAACAGTCTTCTGAAGAAGGAATGACTTACAGTAAACAGTCCATCACTCCTACATCCAGATCAATGAATCCAAGGTTAAGGTCAAGCATTTGGTCCTAATTTTCATAATGCTCCATAGAACTAGTCTGAACTAGGACAGATACCCTCTTGAGCTCTGTAAGCACAACATGGCAAAACCAGAGAAGATGCAACCAGCCTGCTTAGACAAGCCTTTGAGACTAAAATGCTTTGACAGTTATCAAAGGGATCTGAGAAGAGCATGAAATTTCATCCTTTTGGGACACAAAAAGAAAGTGCTTCCTAAATTCAGCATTTTAGCCTTCGCTGCTGAAATAAAAGTAAATAAAGAGCTCACAATCAAACAGAATGATGATAAACATGAACAGCTGGAGGGAGGGTAGAAAACAGCTGCTTTACAAGTAAGTAGCTGAAGCTCTAAGCTGGTGAGAGTGTTAGCACAACTTCCATAGTTTCTTCTACCAACGCAAATAATGCACCTCACCATCCCCTTGCCTAGATATTTGTGAGAGATTACCACAACGTGTCTGTTTAGGTATTGGGAAACAGACAGAAGGACAGGTATTTAACTAAGTTTTCCTTCTCCACCATATCCATAGTCACTTCAAGGCTTGCTCTGTTGGATGAAAGTATGGCAGAAGAAAAAGGAACTAGGCACCTCTAAACAAGCATTCTCTAAGGATGGAAGTAAAATGAAGAAACAGGAAAATCAAAGACTGTCATGTGAGTCAGATAATGAGAATAATTGAAGGTTATTATTTCTTCTTTTTCTCTAAAAACTCCCACCAAATATTAGAGTGATTATTTATTATTTTCATAATAATGATGATATGCATAGGATATGACTAAATCGAAGTCTTTTTGTGCTGAGTATTTCTGAGCATATAGGTCAGATTAATCTCCCTCAGTTTTGGAAGTCTGAAGTCAGCTGAGCTATTTTAATAAGCCATTTTAGGATTAAATGAACAGCCCTGAAGAATAAGCAAAAGTGCTTATATCTCTCCTCTACCTATAAAAGGGGTTTAGAATTACTAGTTCATACTGAAATGTCTAACTTCGATGTCTTAACCTAAGTAAGATGAATTCTTCCCATTCTTTTCAACTAAGTTTATCACTCTAAAAAATAGGCACCTCATCTAAGCTAGTTGCCTAGATTCTCTCCATAGTCAATGGAGAAAAATAAGTACATCCTGAGGGAAATTCTTTCCACATTACTTGGAGGTCTTTCTTTTGAGAGGATGAGCCCTCTTCCAGAAGTGTTTCTGGCCACAGAAGCAGCCAAGCTGACTGGCTAAGGGCCTTTTAACTTTCAGGTGAAGTGGGTGGCATAGATCAGAATCTTACTGAAAGCCCAGTGTCTTTTCCAAACACATTATAATTACATGTATAAAATAACAAAGTCAGGGACGTTTGCTGTTGCCTTCAATAGAGGATGGATTTCAGTCTAATGGCTGGTTATAAGACAGATCGGGAAACATAAAGTAAGAGTGAAAGAACAATAAAAGTGAGTGAGGGAGAAAATATAAGAAATAACTTCTCCAAACCCTGTGAGAAATAAACACATTTACAACTATTTTATGCACAGTTAAATTGAGATATAACTAAGTTTAGTTCAAAAAACTAAGCAAGAGTGAGACACCCAGTAATGGGCCTCAGAAATTCTGAAACAACTGCATATTGGCTGCAAGGTGGAGAGAACTCCATCTTGTGGGAGTTACAGCCCACAGGAATGAGTACTGGAAAATGCCTGAATTTGAAAATATTCAGGAAAAAAAACCCCAAGATCACACACGATACGATTCCTGGTTGACGGAAATCAGCAGATGAATGCTCTTAGTTCAGCTATCTAAATAAACATTAATTCTAGCCTTGACTCTAATTCAGCTTTTATTTAACTCACTGTTAAATTCTAATATTTAATTTATAAAAGTTGCTTTAGTACTTTCTTTTTAAGTTCAGGTAGATGAGAATTGGATTATTTCCCTTTTTAATCTTTACTATTTCCTTTATTTACCCTTCATTGAATCGTTTTAGCAAGTTGCTTACTGAAATCCAAACAAAATAGCAGTTACTCCATTCTCATGATGACACAGTATATGTTTTTTGGAGTTAAAAATTTAACAAGGTGGGTAAGCATGGTACTGTCTTTGCTTCTGCTAGACCATGAATGAGAGAGGTGTGTTGCAGTTTCCCCCACACAAACATATTAGCTACCTCTTTCTTCTCTTTTTATTTAAAATTCAAATGAGTGCAGGTTTGAAAGGAAGATACGATTTGAAGCCAGCAAGATTCACCCCTCAGGAATTTTAGATACTGTAATATAAATGAAAAGCTGGTCTGATGAATGACAGTCACACACAGGAATCATGCATCCAGCATCTATATGCATGCATGTGAATACATACATATAGTGCCAGTCACTGCCAAAGAGGAGGCATGATTCTGTTGCAGATCATATTCTCAGAATAAAAACTCTTGACACAGCTTTACTTTTTGTGTCTCCCACATTATCTCTATAAATCTGCTAAAATGAATGACATTGTAACGCTGTGGAGTAGCTGACATTTCTACTACTAAATTTTGGTAATCACTTGATAAATCTCCTATAAAATATAGGTATGTCCTTAAAAATTGTGTTGGCTTAAAAAATCTCTAGTCTTTCCTCCCTTCATCTTTCTTCCTATATTACCTGAATATATATTTAAGGATTTGGATTTTTATTTTTCACATGGTTTGAGGGATTTAAGTAATGACTTGCTCATTATGATCACAGAACATTTCTCTGTACTAGGGTGCTTCAGTCAATAAACAAAACTGATGGTTTTTTCCTGCAATCACTTTACTCCAAGAGCTGGATCTTAGAAATACAAATGAACAGGAAAAAAATGAAAACCCACCACCCTCCAAGTATTGCAAACTTGAAATAAAATATAGACAGCTGGAAGCAGATTCTCACCAAGGTCAATGCAATTTTTGCCTAGAGGAGAAGGTAAGGTCAGCTCTGTAGACTTCTTGTAACAGATTTCCCATCACTGTAAACCGACACAGCTACACCAAAGCCAATTTACACCAAATGAAGTTTTTTTCCTTCTTTATTTTGCTTTATCTATCTTTGCATTGCAGTGTTGCTGCCTACAGAGCCAGTGGTAATAAACAGCAGGAGTCACCTTACAGAGGCTTTTGTATATCTACAGCTCAATGCCAAGTGCCTTTAGAGGCTCACTACTACAGATCATTTGTACTTCTTTCTGTATCAGCAATAAATTTCAACACACAATTCTCTGCTGTGCAAACAAATAATAATAATAAAGGGGGAGAGAAATTTTCATTTCTCTGCTGTGTTGGCAATATTCCTAAGACCAGGCCACTAGAGTTGGCTGGAAAGAGAAAGGAAAGGTCTTTCAAGTCTTTCTGAAGCTGACCACTGTGCTAGGACAACGCAGGCAGGTAAATCTGAACACTTCCTTGAAGTTCTTTCTAACGTAAGGAGTTGTACATTTAAAACAATTTACAGCTAAGACTTTTTCTTCCATTTTTCCCTCATCTCTGATAAAAAACAGGTTTGTTTTACTTAGAAATAAATATTGAAACCTGCTCCCCCTTCTCCTTCCCTTTCACTTTTGCCTTCTGATTTCACAGAATCACAGAATGGTAGGGGTTGGAAGGGACCTCTGGAGATCATCTTGTCCAGTTCTGCTTTCCCTTTCCCCTTTTTTTTCTGTGACTTTTTTTCTCCTTCCCCTGTTAAGATCAAACTTTTGTTTTAGGGGCAAAGGAGAAACACACCTTATATATGATTATATAGTTTTATTGTTAGTATAGTTGAAATTTTAACAGTCTAAGCCAAGAATCATTGTTAGTCAACATTGCATTGTTATAGGAAAGAAGCAATAATAAAATGATTAAAACTGTAATGCACACACTTCTTAATTTCTACCCCATACCCTACTATTACACTCACCCTGTCCTTAATCCCCAGTGTCCCAAGGTTGATTTTTTTTTCTGGTGGTGGTAGTGGTGGTGGCAGGGGATTATGGTGAGTTGTCAGCATCTGGAGTCCTGGCCAGGAAGGATATCTTTCTGATGTTGATGGTTTCTTCCTCCTCTTTCTAGGATCCACTTGGGGTCATTTTTTCATGTTTCCAAACATGGTTTTACACCTTCTTCTTTCTTCATTCATAGAATCATAAAATCATAGAATCATTAAGGTTGGAAAAGAGCTCTAGGATCAAGTCCAACCATCAACCCAACACTACCATGTCTCCTAAACCATGTCCCCAAGTGCCACATCTACACGGTTTTTGAACAGCCCCAGGGATGGTGACTCCACCACCGCTCTGGGCAGCCTGTTCCAGTGCCTGACCACTCTTGCGGTGAAGACATTTTCCCTAATATCCAATCTAAACCTCCCCTGACACAGATTGAGGCCATTTCCTCTCATCCTGTCACTAGCAGCTTTGGAGAAGAGACCAACACCCACCTCACTATAACCCCCTTTTAGGCAGTTGTAGAGAGCAATAAGGTCTCCCCTCAGCCTCCTTTCCTCCAGGCTAAACAGCCCCAACTGCCTCAGCCACTCCCCATAAGACTTGTCCTCCAGACCCTTCACCAGCTTCATTGCCCTTCTCTGGACACGCTCCAGCACCAAAATGTCCTTCTTGTCCTGAGGGGCCCAAACCTGAGCCCAGCACTCGAGGTGGGGTCTCACCAGTGCCGAGCACAGGGGCCCCATCCCTGCCCGGCTCCTGCTGGCCACCCTATTGCTGACACAAACCCAGGTGCCGGTGGCCTCCTTGGCCACCTGGGCACTGCTGGCTCATGCTCAGCCGGCTTTCAGCCAGTACCCCCAGGTCCTTCTCTGCTGGGCAGTTTTCCAGCCACTTGTCCCCAAGCCTGTAGCATTGCATGGTGTTTTTGTGACCCGCATGCAAGACCTGGCACTCAGCCTTGTTAAACCTCATATAACTGGCCTTGGCCCACCAATCACCCTGTCCAGGTCCCTCTGCAAAGCCTTCCTACCCTCAAGCAGACCAACACTTCTGCCCAATCTGGTGTCATCTGCAAACATGCTAAGGGAGCTCTCAATCCCCTCATCCAGATCATTGATAAAGGTATTAAACAGACTGGCCTGAAACAGCCCCTGGGGACACTGCTTGTGACTGGCTGCCAGTTGGATTTAGCTCCATTCGCCACAACTCTCTGGACTCTGCCATCCAGCCAGTTTTTTACCCAGCAAAGAGTATGTCCATCCAAGCCATGATCTGCCAGTTTCTGCAGGAGATTGCTATTAAAGACTGAGGCAAAGAAGGCATTACGTACATCAGCCTTCTCCTCATCCTTGGTGGCAATGCTCCCCCCCCCACACACCATCCAATAGAGGGTGAAGGTTCTCCTTGGCTCCTTTTTTGTCGTTAATGCATTTGTAAAAACATTTTTCATTATCCCCTTAGAACAGTGTCCAGATTCAGTTCTAGCTGGACTTTTGTGTGTCTAATTTTCTCTCTGCATGAGCTAATGAGATCCCTGTACTTTTCTTGAGTTGCCTGCCGCTTCTTTCAAAAGTAGTAGATGGTCCTTTTTTATCCTGAGTCCCGGCAAAAGCTCCCTGTTCAGACTGGTCGTCTTCCCAACTGTTTCATCTTACACACACGGGGACTGCCTGCTCCTGCACCTTTATAACTTCCTTCTTGAAGAAAGCCTAGACTTCTTGGACTCCTTTGCCCTTCAGGACTGCCTCCCAAGGGACATTCCCAACTAGTACCCTGAACAGCCTACCCTCTGGAAGTCCATGGTAGTGTTTTTGCTGAACCCCCTCCTTACTTTACCAAGAATTGAGAACTCTATCATATCATGGTTGCTAAGCCCAAGGAGGCCTCTGACCACACATCTCCCACCAGTCCTCTGTTTGTAAACAGCAGATCAGGTAGGCTCGCTTACTAGCTGTGTGAAGAAGTTATCTTCCACACACTCCAGGAACCTCCTCAAGCTGTTTCCTCTCTGCTGTGTTGTATTCCCAGCAGATGTCCAGTAAGTTGAAGTCCCCCGTGAGAATAAGGACTAGCGATTGTGACACTTCTGCCACATGTTTGTAGAATGCTTCATCTACCTCTTTATCCTGGTCGAGTGGTCTATAAAAGAACCCCAGCAGGGTATCGGCCTTGGTGGCCTTCCCCTTCATCTTTACCCACAAGCACTTGACCTTATCATCACAATCGCTGAGCTCTATACGATCAAAACACTCCCTAGCATACAGGGCCACCCCATTGCCTCTCCTTCCAAGTCTATCCCTTCTGAAGAACTTCTAGCCATTCATTGCAGCACTCCAGTCACGAGAGTCATCCTACCATGTCTCCGTGACGGAGACAAAGTCATAGCTCTCCCACTGCACAACGGCTTCCAGCGCCTCCTGTTTGTTGCCTGTGCTGCATGCCTTGGTATAGATGCACTTGAGCTGTGTTATTGATTTCATACCCAACCTTGGCATGCCACCCCTAGACTCCTCCCTAGTGTTCCCGGCTATATACCCTTCCCTCTTCAAATCTAGTTTAAAGCCCTCTTGAGGAGCCGCGCCAACTCCTGTGTGAAAATCGTTTTCCCCCTTTGAGACAGCTGAACTCCATATGCTGCCAGCAGGCCCAGTGCTTTGTAAACCTCCCCATGATCAAAAAACCCAAAATTCCACCAATGGCACCAGCTCCTTAGTGATGTGTTAATCAGGTGAGTTTTCCTGTTCCTTTCAGTAGTCTTCCCTGTCAGTGATGGGAAATCACCACCTGTGCTCCTGATCCTTCAACCAATTGTCCCTGTGCCCTGAAGTCCCTTTTGTTTGCTTTTGGACTTCTCTCCACAACCTTATCCCTGCCCACCTGTATAACCAATAGCAGGTAGTGATCAGGGGGCTGTACCAGACCAGAGAGCTTCCTAGCAATGTCTCTGACCTCGGCTGCAGGGAGACAGCAGAATTCCCTGTGGGATGAGTCCAGTCGGCATATTAGGCCCGCTGTTCCCTTTATAAGGGAATTGCTTACACCAGTTACCCTCCTTTTCTTCTTAACAGAGGCATCCATAACGCGTGGGGCTGACCGACTCACCCTCAGCAACCCCCTCGATAGACCTTTGCCTACATCCTCGTTTGCCTGGCCCTCCAGTTCCAGAGCCCCATTGTCTGCACTGTCTGCATTGGTCTGTACATCCACTTTACATACTAACGTGCTATAGATGTTCCTTTTTATGAATGTTAGGTACTATCTCTTTGTTCTTTTTGCTACCATTAAAAGCAGTTTCATCCAGCTCCAGGTCTGTGTTTTTTTAACTAACCATGGATGAGTTGTTTATATCTGTGAGGTCTCCAGTCCCAGCCTGTGACCCACCTATTACCACCCCGCATCTGCATTCCTCTGCACTGCATCCCATGTTCCCACTTCTCAAGGCTTCTGCTACGATACCAGGTTTGTATTTCTCTACACTATGTCATTGTGTTAGTCACAAATATCTCCTTCTATGCAGAATAGCTGCTTATTATTGGCATCTATATATATCTGTGGTTGTATCACAAGAAGATAAACAAAAGGAAAACAAACCTGTCATAGTCACCTTGAAATTAGAAAAATTGCAATTACAACTAAACCAGGTGAAACAATGCTGAACACAGATCAAGAAAACTTCAGCCAGTGCAAATCTGGCAAGCCACAGACCTGAGGCCTTATAAACTCATAGCAAAGCCTGTGGCTTTCTATTAGCAATGGCAATAGGGCATTACAAGGTTAAAGAGTAATACCTTCTTCTAATTCCTTATTCTTCTTATTCCTCCTTAATTTTCCCATTTTCCCTCTTCACTTTTCAATTTGTTTTCCTTTCCTCTTGTTTCCCTTCTCCCTTTCTTCTTTTTTTTCTTTTTCCAATTTATTTTGCCTTTCCTCTTTCCTTCTGAACCTGGCTCTTAAAATAATTCCTGTACTGCAATATTTATATTCCAGCAAGTTCTCCCCATGTCTCCTAACCTGCTCTCAAACATCTGCATCACTCTCTAGCTTCCCAAAAGTAGCCTGCTAAAAAGGCAATGATTTTAAAATACAGGATACATGTTTGCAAGGAATCAACACGTGTTATATTGGCATTTCTTTTCTTTTTCATCTCAAAGAAGAAATAAAGGTGAGTAGATTTCTTAAATAGTTCTCTACCTTTTTAAAGGTCTGCAGTGAAAAATGCCATTTCTCTAAGAAAAATTGAAGGCCAAATCTTGGGATACAGGCTAGTTTCTCAAATACCTCATCTCTAGTCAATAGAGAATGGATTATACGTGTGATTAAGAGCATGGTCAGGAAAGTTGATTAGTCTCTCATGGCTTTTTTTAGCAACATTACTTGGAGTAGCCTAACAATTGTTGTATATAGAGCAGACTTAGTCCCTGCCATGACCAGAGAATATGAAGGGAATTACTTAAGGCCCTCTGAATGCTAAACACAGCCTAGGGAGATTAGAAGATGAGATCATAAACCTGTTAAAATTTGAGTAAATAGAAATTAGGGATACTAAATAAAATGAAGTCACATTTCATAAACTATTGCAAAATAGAAAGCATCAAATTTGGTTGCACATACACTGTTACATATACACAAAGATCTTCGTGATAAAAGTGTCAGACAGTTTTTAAATACTGTTTCAGGAACATCTGAAGTTTGAAGGTAAAAGCAGTGATCAAATAATAAATTTTGTCCAGTGATAACTTAAATGCAAACTTGTCTTCTGAACTCAGAGCTGCTGTTCTACTTTCAGAGGATAATTTCCCAGTGAGTGTACTTGTTGATGATTTCAGGATAGCTTTGTGAGTATTTAAAACTTTAAAACTTTAAGTTTTATGAGTATTAAATATTTGATTGGGCTATATTTAACAGATTGGGGGGGTTGTGTACATAAATTAAAAAATATAGGGCACTGTTTTGCAAGATATTGATAATCAGCTCTAAACTTCTGATTTTTACCTACAGGTAAATTCACTGTGTGTTTGCAAATTAGCAGAATGGAAGCATATTTGATGCAAAAATAGTGGTATTTTGTAACAAATGAGGGAAATTAAGATTTTGAAAAGGAACTGAAAGTAGACAGCAATACCAAACTGTACTGTGTAAACTTGAAGGTTACTTGTTAGCTTGAACCTATACAAGTTATTTAAATTCTATCTTTAAAATCAAACATCTAAGTTTTTCTTATTATATACCCAGCTACACTAGCATTAGAGAGAGATTGCCTTCAGGGTGATCATACTATTGAATATGGTCAGATGAAAATTATTTGTGGTGGGAAAAGTCCTGTATTTGTGCCTTTCTTGCAATTTCTACATCCTCAATCTGTATTTAATGTTCCTCTATTCAGCTCAAATACAATGAAAAAAAAAAGTCTACCTTTCTTAAACCTGGACTGAGGAATGTTATGAAATAATCCCCTTTAAGCAAAACCAAATTTAGTTCCATTTCTAAAAAATTTTAATGAAGTCTTCCTTTGATCCTTCCAGCAAATTTTTCATTTCTGTTAAACATACTTGTAAATTTGTCAGTGTAATAAGCCATAGGGTCAGTAGTCAATCTTTGCCTTCCTGGTATCACCAGATTAAGAAGTCTATCAGTCGGTGTCAAGAACAAGTCTTTTTATCGGACAGAACATAGATCCAAATGTGAGCAAATGCACATTATGACACCATTCTTGAATTGTATATTCTATAAGTCATTCTTACCAATTATACAAGCATGTTACCTCCTATTGTGACCCTTGAGCAAATATCAAGCAGTGACAGTCATGTTAATCCACCCTCAAAATTGGACTTTTGCACACCTGTGTAGGCCCAGTGTCTCACAATAGGCTTATTTTCAACAGAACTATCTGCTAGTTTATGACTCAGACAGTTCTTCACCACTTATAGTTTTAAATAAACTGTTCATAAATTTTTCAGAGCAAGAAAATCACTGTACACGTGCCTGGTTAGCCTATGGTTTGATTATTGTCATCTCACCTTTTTTTCCCTGACACCTACTTCCTTTTCTATGAAATTCTATTCAGATTTCCAGATTACCATTTCTATGCCTAATTTAACAACATCAACAAGAAAAAAGTTTCCAGCATCAAAAAAAGTGTCATTTTCTTCCAATTATATTAGAAAGTTTGTTAAGAGACACTGCTTCTCCCTACAAAAATTCAGTAATTTACATCATCGGCCTTTCACTGATATGGTAGTATCATATTGACTGCCACATCCTCCTGCACTGTTTCAGCTCAGTAATATTCTTCTTACCCCATCTGCAGCATTATTGCATGTTCTTAAACATTTATTTCATTTTTCCTTGGCGCTTACAGGCTGAAGTGATCCCTGTTTACTTTATTTCTTATGTATGCTAGATATGAACATGTTCCCTTTCTTTTTTGTTTTTAATCTGGGTGTAAGAAAAAGAGAGACAATGAGAGTTATGAATATGTGTGAAACAGGAAAGAAAGGAAGGAAAAAATCCAAACACAAAAAATTCCACCTTGCAAATTCCACACTGCAGTAAATTCTGACTGCTCAACACATCCATTTACCCTTTATCAGACTGAAAAACTCTGATTGTTGCATTTGGAAATTATGGGCCATGCTAATTCCTCAAACCTCTTTATTGGCTTTGTACAGGTCAGGCTATTAACAGATTTGGCCCTGAGTTCCTCAAAGCTTTGTAGCAATGTATTTGAAAGATGACATTTTTTGGAGTTACACACCCTCAGTCATCACCCAGGATTTATCATTCCCTACTATCATGCCTCTCGCTGCCATCAAGAAAGGAATGGGTGGAGAAATATATTTCATTATGCTTGGTTTATCTCTATAGGCACGATGCTTCTGAGAACAGAAGAGAAAGTGTGTTCCATCTCAGCAGTGGCCTGATAAAATCTTTGTCATCTGCAGTTTTCTTTTCAGATTTTTTCCTTATTTGGGAGCATTTCATCTAAATCATCAGTCTTTGGGCAGTCCTGTGTGAATCACAATCTGCTCTGATACCACTATCAGTGGAAGTGGTGCTGTCAACAGTTATGTCAATGCTGAGGTTGTAATTTCTTGACAGTAATGTTCCTCACTTCATATAACACTTTCTGTTTAACCTGGCAGAAGCTCCTGCTTGGTGTTGTCTTACTGAAAGTCCTACGCTATCCGTGCATGTTGGAGGTTGAGAAGTCATAGTGTTTTCCATGCTACATATATTGGACCTGTTATGCTACCTAGCAGGCTTTATGCCTGTTTAGAAGAAAAGCAAAATGCCCAACAGTACTTTCAAATAAGAAGATAAAATTCACTGGTACTAGAGGTGGTTTGGGAGGACGGGAGAGGAACAGGATCACTCAGTCATCAAATTTACATTCTGAATTTATAGGCAAATATGCACTTGAAGTTCAGTCTGTAGAGGTCATCCCTGTGTGTCTCATAACTAGCATATTATTTCCCCACATTTTAAAGCAATTTAAAATACTTCCGTAACAACAAAGAAAACCCCTGTTCCCAAAATTACAACTTGTCACGAGCAGAATTCAGAAGGATCAAGAACACTACCAATAGACTGTTTTCTAACCTTTAACATTGCTTTTCCCTTTAAGTGTAGGAACAAGAAATTCATATGTATATTTGCCAATTCCATGTAAAGTTTTAATATAAATGAACTATGAAATCCCAGATATAAAACATAAAATAGAATAAATGCAGAAAAGGGCTACTTAGGTCAAGGGAATGGAGAAGCTTTCTTAGCAGTCTAGAAAGCTTGGTTTGTTGAGCCTTTCAAAATGAAAGGGATATGAGAAAGGATTTGATTGCTGTCTAAAGTGACATCAGGGAAGTTTTAATGGGAACATGAAAGAAGGAAAGGGTATATTTAAGTTAATGGGCAATGTTTGCACAAGAGAAAATGGGTATAAAGTGTTGAAAATAAATTTAAACTAGAAAGTGGAAGAATATTCTCACTCATTAGAGAAACTATATTTCATACAAACCTACCAACCAGAGACCTGGGAGCGAAAAACACTGATCTATTTTAGTATGGAAAGTGAAAGAGTTCATACTACATACTATTTGCCATAGTGGAGATCTTTAAGATCTCACATGTCTCCTCCCACTTCTCTCATTATTTGAAGAGGAGGGGACAATTCACCAGTCTGTTTATTCATCTGTGTTTTGAAAATTATAATTGCTGTAGTAAGTAAATTGAATATACAGTTAAGTCACACAAAACTTCTTCAAAAGGTTTAGTACTCCTGTGGGTGGCATGGGCTTCTGGCTTACTACAAGAACAAATAAAACACAGATATAAAGGTGAAAGAGATGTGCTTGCAAAGGCATAACATATCCTGTAGCATTTCAAATCCAGTAACCTTCACTGATTGGTTCCATGTTTGAAGTATGTGCTTGTTGGGGCTTTGGTTTTTTTGTTTTGTTTTGTTTTGTTTTGTTTTTTTAATTAGGCAAGCTCAGAGTAAAGGGAAGGAACATCATATCTTTTAAAACATACTGCGTAATAAAATTATGTAATTCCCTGTTTATTAAAGCAGATTGAATGTTTGTTGTAAGGACTGTTTAAAGAAAATTATACAAATTATGAAACAATCTACGTTACAGCTAAAAGACAAACATCTTGGCTTCATTTGAACTTACCCTTTTTTCAACCAAATAGCATGCCCCTACTAGCTGTACACAAATTCTAAATAGACACCTGGTAAACTCTGCAAATAATTATTAGACTGCCTTCCTATCCCATAATATTTGTATTACTTTAATAGTCTCTATTTTTCAGGGTCAAAATGGAGTCCTTACTTGATGACTAGAACAATCAACTTGGTAGACCTATATTCAAAATAGGAAGTGTCACTAGTCCTCAACTTCAGGAGATGCTGCTCTCACACACATATCAGTAAATCTTGAAACACTTCTTAACCAGAATACTAAAATTGTGGCCAAATTTGTCAGGTGGTTTTATGCATTATGTATGGCCTTTTTGCATACACGTATCTCAAGTATTGCATTCTTTTGTCTTGGAAAAAACAAGTGCCATGTTGTAAAGATTGATGAGCAATTAATGCATTTGATGGTCTTCATTGGTTTGGGGTAATTATGGATTCTCATTTACTTCCCTGCTACTGCCATTTAAAATGCTGCTGCAAGTTTCACCTGGATAATGTGTTGGTCCACTTGGTCTTGGGTCATCAGCTGACATCAGGTCACCAATTTATTCCATAGTGGTCCTGCAAGATTATAGTGCTCTGTTTCAATAATCTTATAGGCAGCACATGCAAATCTATTTTAAACTTTGGCTTCCACTATAAATGTCTCTCTCTCTTTTAAAAGTTGTCCATATATTATCTGAGAATATTGCATACAATTTACGGTGACCGTATTCTCATACTAGACATAGTATGACGTGTTACAGGCTTCAGTTCTCTGGCCTGGCCTGCCTTGCCCTGTATCTCAGGAGAATCAGTATACCAGTTTATCAATGACTCCCAGCTATAGCTTAGACATTATTTTTACCAGCTATCTGCATTTTAATATTGCCTCAGTACGATGTCAGTATTTGCAACATTTGGCCACACTGTTCCAGTCTAATATGCCTACTTATCTACATCACTGGGATTACATAGCAGGAGACTACATAGTCTACGAAGAAACAAATTCAAATTGTTGCAAATATGTCTGACGGGTTTTTTCTCTGTAAATTCTTAAAAGCTTTGGATGTGATAATGTTACAGCTCCAGGTACTTCCTCTTCTGTGGTCTTTTGTCAGTTCATGTTCTGTTTTTATTTTTTTCTTTCTCTTTTTTTTTTTTTTTTAAATATATATAAAATGGTTTCCTTAAGAAAGAAGGGATTTGCAATTATGATTCTTATAGTTTTTCTTATAGATTTTCCCTCAATATACCTCCCAAAGGATTTTGATATGGTTGCCACTTTCAAGTAAATTTGATAAGGAAAGCTAGACCTAAAAATTAATTCCTGGAATTTAACAGTAAATAAATGTAGAGGAAAAAACCCCAAACCTATAGAAGTGCCACTGAATATGACATCACATCTTTGTAAACAGTAGAGAACCTGTAGAGAAGAAAGGTCTATAAATCCCACAGTTCTGGGAAGGTTGTCTCTCTGTTAAATTGCCTCTTAATAAAGAAGACTGGCCATATAGGGTGCACTGCAGTCTCTGCCTTCTCTTCTGCTTCACAACCTTGGGAATGAGACACAGGCATCACCTGATCCCAGGGAAGGCTGCTGCCGCCCAGCCATGTCTGGCATGTGATGGTCATGGACTAAAAGGAAGGTTCTGATGCTGTGTTGAAAATGAGAAAAATACATGCTGCTTTAGGAGGGAATGAGAGTGAGAGAGGAATATCATTTCTCTGCAGGTGAGACTTGATATATCTGTCTTATGATGTACATATCTGCCTTTTCTTATCTGCAGGCCTTTCACCAAAATTAGATCTATTTCTTTCTACACACCATCTTTGAAGAAGTTAAATTATATTGAAGAAATAACATAATTCTTGATGTGGTAATCTTAAATACTTCTTGAGTTACTTGTGGATAGCTGAATTCTAAGCTCTGTATGAAAAATATTTGTTTCATCTTCATATTTGTTAGTTCAAGTTAAAAATAGTAACAGCACTAAGTTAGTGTTATGCTTTTATTTGGTTGGGGAAAATAATAGTCATCAAACTCTGTCAGCAAACATTGTATGGGTTTTATCACTGTTAAGATTGCTTAGTTTCCAAAATTTCCTCCTTCCAGACAAGGACATGTGGTCAGCTTTGTACCTAGCCTCAAATCTCACTTCCATGTTTGTGTATAACTTAATTGAGATAAAATAATGGAGGTAAAGATCCTGAGGGAAATGAGAAAAGCAACTAGCAAAATAATGAATGACTCTTGCCTTCAGGAGAGCAGACTTTGGCTTGTTCAGGGAACTGGTTGTGAGATCTCATGAGATGCTGCCCTGAAAGGCAGAAGAGTCTGGGATAGCTCATCAGGAACAAAAGTAAAGCAAAAGAAATATCTATCCTAATGTGAAGGATGTTAAGCAGCTGTAGCAAGAGGAAGAGTTGGTTGACTGAGTTCAAACACAAAAAATTAGTGGGTAGAAGGTGAAAACCACTGTGGGCCACCAGAAGGAATGCAGAAATTTACAAAATTAGAGGACTAAAAGTTTACCTGGAGTTGAAATTGGTAATGGATATGAAAAGCAATAAGAAAGACTTCTATTTGCACATTAACAGCAAAAGAAAGACAAAGAAATTTGTGTCCACTGCTGAATGGGTAAGTGAACTGGTGGCAAGGGACATGGAGGAAGGTCAGTGTCCTCCTTTGCTCAGTCTTTAGTGGTAGAGTCTGCTCTCCAGCTTTCCAGACCCCATGCCTAGCAGCAAAGTTTAAAGGTTTGTAATGCTATCCACTATACAGAAGGATCAAGTTGGGAATCACTAAGGCAAATTTGATATACACAGATCTACGGAAGCAGATGAGACACACCTGGAGGTCCTCAGAAAGATGGAAAAAGTAATTTTATGGCATTTTCAATGGTCGTGATGTTCAGGGCAGGTTTCGGAGGGCTGAAAGAGGGCAAACTTCAAAACCACTTTGAAGAAAGACAAAACCTTAGACAGAGACTGAGGAAACTACAGCCCAGACAGTCTTACCTCAGTGTTCATGAAGGCTATAGAGCAACTAAACCTGAAAGACACAACGAGACACAGGAAGCATCAAGGTCAAATCGTATCTGACTAAACTGATTTCATATACAAGATACTAACTTAGAGCCGCTGAAAGATTGCAGAGCGACGCCAAAAGGATTGGATGAGTCCATGACATATAAGGAGAGGATGAGAGAACAATGTGTTTTTTGGCCAAAAGAAGAGCAGACATCATGTTATAGTCCTCAACTAAAAAATGAAAGGTTATAGAAAAGATGGACCAGAATCATTAGGGAAATACACAGAAGAAGGATAACAAACAGTCAGTGGATAAAAGCTGTGGCAAGGAAAAAAAATGGAGTTAAAAAATTATTATTCTTAACAGACATGGTAGTTATAACTTGCTCAGAAAGACAGGATAATTGTCAACTTTGAACACGGTCAAAACAAAAACCAAAGCTTTAAACAACCTGTTCTAAAACAAAAGATAGATATATGCATTGAAATAGATTATATGGAAAAACCTCTAGAAGTCCACAACAACACAGATTGTTCCAAGAATGGCACTCACAGGACAACATTCAACACCACTCATGCAGCCCTGTGCTCTCTCCCACGCTACCACCACCAGCCGAGCTAGCACAGGCTACCTGCAGCAGGTGCTCAGGGAAGGCGCAGGAACCGCTCCAAGGCTTCAGCGGTGCCAGGGGCCCTGGCAGCACCGCCGGACCCACAGATCTAAGACAGCCACCGTGATAGACCGGAGCGCCGACTCAGTCGGCGAGGCATGCAGCGGCAGCAACAATAGTCCTCCGCCTGGGCGCTAGTTTGGGGTAGAAACAGGAGTTTCCTGTGCCAGAGAACCCGGTAAAGAGCCCGGCTGGGCCCTCGCGCCAAAAAAAAACCGGCAGCTCTCGCGAGCGAGACAGACGGGGCTTCGGCGTTGCTGGGGCAACGGCGGGAGATTTAAACGCGGAGATCCCGGGAGCAGCGCTCCGTCAGCGAGGCACGCACCAGCAGCAACGGTAGTGCTGCGACTGGGCGCTAGTTTGGGGTAGAAAAGGGGGTTTCCTGTGCCAGGGAACGTGATACAGAGCCCGGAGGGGCCCTCGCACCAAAAACAACCGGCCACTCTTGCGAGTGAGGCAGTCGGGGCTTGAGCGTTGCTGGGGCAACGGCGGGAGATTTAAACAGGCCCCTAGGGAGCAGGGCGACCATGACGGGCAAACAGGGCGTGGCGCATCAGGAAGGGCGTGGCACGGCAGTTCTCACAGGCAGCTGGCAAGCTCTCCTCGTGGTCCATGCTCTCCCAGAAAAGACTTAGCCATGGTCTCCTCTCAGACAAGAGCTGTCGCCAGGAGGCATGTGGCGACACAGACAGACCTCCCACTAGAACATGCAGCCACCCAGGTCTCTGGCTGCAGGGAGTGCCAGGGCCTTGCTCCAGTCATGGAGGGCTCCCAAGACAGGGCCTGTGTGAGGTGGGAGCAGGTGGAGGATCTGCTCAGCATGGTGGCAGAGCTGAAAGAAGAAGTTGCAAGACTGAGGAGGATCAGGGAATGCGAGAGGGAGGTAGACTGGTGGAGCCACTCCCTACCATCCCTGAGACAAGCACACCAGAGGATAGAAGCATCAAGAGAAGGAGTGGCTCCCCTGCCCTTGTGCCACCAGGCAGAGGGAGGGGACCCAAGAGATGGAGGATGGATGCAGATCCCTGCTCAGCGCAGTAGGCGAATCCTCTCCTGGCCAACTTCGGCCCCCCAGGTGCCCTTACACAACAGGAATGGGGCTCTGGAACCTGAGGGCCAGGGGGACAAAGACAAAGCCAGTGATCCACCCAAGGGGTTGACTAGAGGGAACCAGTCAGCCCCATGCATTACAATGGCCACGGGTAAGAAAAAAAGAAGGGTAATTGTTGTAGGGGACTAATTTCTGAGGGGAACAGAGGGTCTGATATGTGGCCGGACCCATCCCACAGGGAAGTCTGCTGCCTCCCTGGGGCCAGGGTAGGAGACATTACCAGGAAGCTCCCTAGGCTAGTAAAAGGATCTGATTATTATCCGCTAGTGGTTGTTCAGGTCAGCAGTGATGAGGTAGCTGAGAGAGGTGCAAAGACAATCAAAAGGGACTTAGAGAACTGGGGCGATTGCTTGAAGGCTCAGGAGCGCAGGTAGTGTTTTCCTCCATCCCAATGGTAGCCAGGAGACATACGGAAAAGAACAGGGTATGAACTAGATATGAAGGGGGAAGGGGATAAAACCAGGCTGGCTAGGGATGAGCCTGGGGGTGGCATGCCTGTGTTGGAGATGAGATCCATGGATCAACTGAAGTGCATTTATACCAATGCACGCAGCATGGGCAATCAACAGGAGGAGCTGGAAGCCACTGCGTGCCAGGAAAACTATGATGTGGTTGCCATCACGGGAACATGGTGGGATGACTCACACAACTGGAGCGCTGCAATGGATGGCTACGAGCTCTTTAGAAGAGATAAGCAAGGAAGGAGAGGTGGAGGGGTAGCCTTGTATGTTGGAGAGTGTTTTGACTGTCTAGAACTCAACGACGGTAATGATAAGGTTGCATGCTTATGAGTAAGGGTCGGGGGGAAGGCCAGTAAGGCAGACATCCTGGTGGGAGTCTGTTATAGAGCACCCAACCAGGATGAGGAGAGAGATGAAGTACTCTACAAGCAGTTGACTGAAGTCTCACAATCTCTAGCCCTTGTTCTCGTGGGAGACTTCAACTTACCAGATATCTCCTGGAAATACAACACAGCAGAGAGAAAGCAGTCTCAGAGGTTTCTGGAGTGTGTGGGAGATGATAACTTCCTGATGCAGCTGGTAAGCGAGCCAACCAGGGGAGGTGCCCCGATGGACCTGCTGTTTACAAACAGAGAAGGCCTGGTGGGTGATGTGGTAGTTAGAGGCTGTCTTGGGCTCAGCGACCATGACATGACAGAGTTCTCAATTCTTGGAGAAGTAAGGAAGAGGGTCAGCAAAACCGCTACCCTGAACTTCAGAAGGGCAGATTTTGGATTGTTAAGGAGTCTGGTTAAGAGAGTCCCTTGGGAGGCAGCCCTGAAGGGCAAAGGAGTCCAGGAAGGCTGGATGTTACTAAAGAAGGAAGTCTCAAAGACGCAGGGGCAGGCTGTCCCCGTGTGCCATAAGTCAAGCAGGCAGGGGAGAAGACTGGCTTGGCTGAATAGGGAGCTTTGGCTGGAACTCAAGAAAAAAAGGAGAGCTTACCACCTTTGGAAGAAGGGACAGGTGACTCAGGAGGACTACAAGGATGCTGTGAGGTTATGCAGGGAAAAGGTTAGGAAGGTGAAGGCCCAGCTGGAACGTAAACTGGCTGCCACTGTTAAAGATAACAAAAAATGTTTTTATAAATACATCAGTGACAAAAGGAGGGCCAGGGAGAATCTTCCTCCTTTGTAGGATGCAGAAGGTAACCTTGCCAGGAAAGATGAGGAGAAGGCTGAGGTACTTAATGCTTTCTTTGCCTCAGTCTTTAATAATTATAATTAATATTAATAATTAATTAATAATTTAATTAATCTTTAATAGACTGGTCATCCTCGGGGTTGTCAGGCCCCTGTGCTGGGAGATGGAGATAGTATGCAGAATGAAGTTCCAGCTGTTGAAGATGTGGCAGTCACTGACCTGCTCCTTCACCTGGATGTTCACAACTCCATGGGGTCAGATGGGATCCACCTGAGGGTCACTGACCTGCTCCTTCACCTGGATGTTCACAACTCCATGGGGTCAGATGGGATCCACCTGAGGGTACTGAGGGAGCTGGCAAAGGAGCTCGCCAAGCCACTGTTTATCATTTATCAGCAGTCCTGGTCAACCGGGGAGGTCCCAGATGACAGGAAACTAGTGAATGTGGCACCTCTCTACAAGAAGGGTCGGAAGGAGGATCTGGGTAACTACAGTCCTGTCAGCCTGACCTCGGTTCCAAGAAAGGTCATGGAGCAGATCATCTTGAATACCATTACGCAGCACGTGCGGGACATCCAGGGGATCGGGCTCAGCCAGCATGGGTTTATGAAAGGTCCTGCCTCACTAACCTGGCCTCCTTCTATGATAAGGTGACCCACTTAGTGGATGAGGGGAAGGCTGTGGACGTTGTCTGCTTTGGCTTTAGTAAGGCCTTTGACACTGTCTCCCACAGAATCCTCCTGGAGAAGCTGGCTGCTCACAGCTTGGACAAGTGCACTCTGCGCTGGGTAAAAACTGGCTGGATGGCCGAGCCCTGAGAGTTGCGGTGAATGGAGTCAAATCCAGCTGGCAGCTGGTCATAAGTGGTGTTCCCCAGGGCTCAGTGTTGGGGCCGGTCCTGTTCAATATCCTCCTTGATGATCTGGATAGGGGGTTGAGTGCACCCTCAGTAAGTTTGTAGATGACACCAAGCTGGGTGGAAGTGTCGATCTGCTGGAGGGCAGGAAGGCCCTACAGAGGGACCTGGGCAGGCTGGATGTTTGGGCCAGAGCCAACGGTATGAGATTCAACAAGGCCAAGTGCTGGGTCCTGCACTTTGGTCACAACAATCCCATGCAACGCTACAGGCTTGGGGAGGAGTGGCTGGAAAGCTGCCTGGAGGAAAAGGACCTGGGGGTGGTGGAGGGGGTGGTGCATGACAGCTGCCTGAACATGAGCCAACAGTGTGCTCAGGTGGCCAAGAAGGCCAATGCCATCCTGGCTTGTATCAGGAATAGTGTGGCCAGCAGGAGCAGGTGGTGATAGTGCCTCTTTACTCGGCACTGGTGAGGCCACACCTCAAGTACTGTGTGCAGTTTTGGGCCCCTCACTACAAGAAGGACAGCGAGGTGCTGGCGCATGTACAGAGAAGGGCAACAAAGCTGGTGAAGGGTCTAAAGAACAAGTCTTATGAGGACTGGCTGAGGGAGCTGGTGTTGTTTAGTCTGGAGAAGAGGAGGCTGAGTGGTGACCTTCTTGCTCTCTACAAGTACCTCAAAGGAGGTTGTATCGAGGGGGGGGAAGGTCTCTTCTCCCTAGTAACAAAGCAATAGGATGAGAGGAAATGGCCTCAAGCTGTGCCAGGGGAAGATTAGGTTGAATATTAGGGAAAAGCTTCTTCACTGAAAGGGTTTTACGGCATTGGAACAGGCTGCCCAGGGAGGTGGTGGAGTCTCCATCCCTGGACTTATCTAAAAGAAGGGTAGATGTGGTGCTTGACGATATGGCTTAGTGGTGGGCTAGGCAATGAAAGGTTAACGGTTAGATTCAATGATCTTAAGGGTCTTTTCCAACATTAATAATTCTATGACTCTATGATTCTATGACCCCTACCAGCCAAGACAAGCCTCAAAGATATCTTTACCAGTGGAAGACCACAGCCCTGTTGCAGGTCTAATGCTACAAAAAAAAAATCCTTAAGAGGTGCACAAGTGTTGATCAGGCAGGACAGGTGCTGTGAGGAGAGCCTGGTGGGGCTGAGCACAAAGGCCCGGCAATGGGCAGCGCAGCAAAATGCAGGTGGCGGGGAGCCTGGTGACCTCCTTGGTGGAAAGCGAGTGCCCTGACTTGGTTCCTCCAAAGGCTGTCGGAGAAGGGCTCGCCCCTTGCAGCACTGTGGGCAAGCCCCACGCAGAGATCCCAGAAGAGCTCAGGTTGCAAGGGACCTCGGGAGGTCACCCTGTGCAAGCCCCTGCTCAAGGAGGGCCGGGGCTCAATCACTCTCACGGCCAGGTAGCGTTTCCACAGGGGTCTTCCGTGCTCCAGTCCGTGCCCATTGACGCTTCTTCAGTCACGGGTCACCGCTGCAGAGAGCCTGACTCTGTCTTCCTTGCCCCACGCCTTCAAGTAGTTACGTACATCGACAAGCTCTCTGCGGAGCCTTTTTGTCTTCCTGAAGCGGTCACGCAGTTAGACTCGATCATCTTTGTAGGTGCCTTCCGACAGAAAGCTCTCTCGGGCTTTCCTCCAGTGGGAGGTGACCCAGCCCTTTTGCCATCTTCGTGGCCCTTCCTGGACTCTCTCCAGTACGTCCGTGTACCTCTTGTACTGGGGAGCCCAGCACTGGCCACAGTACTCCGGGTGCGGTCTCACCAGTGCTGAGTCAAGGGAAGGGTTGTGTTCCTTGAACTGCGGTCTGACAGCCCTCCTCATGCAGCCCGTGGTACCATGAGCCTTCCTTGGCCCAAGGGCCCATTGCTGGCGCACCTGGGTGTCCTGCAGGACCCCCACGCCTGTTCCGCAGAGCTGCAAAGGGTCAGCTGGGGCAATGGTGGCGGGGGGCCTTGCAGGCAGCACGCGTGGGGCCGCTGCTTGCCGGGCTGGGGCCGCTGCTTGCGGCACGCAGGGCAAGAGCCTTTGGAGGTGCCCAGGGGTTGCGAGGGGATGCTGCTCAGAGGCCTGTGGAAACGTGGGAGGCTCATCGCGGGCCATCTCGGGGAAGGCCCAAAGGCGGGGCAGTGGGACGGCTCCAGGTGCATGCGGGAGGAAGCAAAGGCCTCCATCAGACCTGCCCAAGGGTCTGAGAGGCCTCAGTGGAATGCTGCCTCCGTTATGGAGAGGATCCCTTTTGTGCTTAGAGGCCTGACCTCCCGGGCACTAAAAGAGCCGGAGCAAGCAGGGCTCCACTTCAACTGAAGCCAAGCTACAGCTACAAGGAGGTGCTTGGAAAACTCCGTCCCTTTCCGAAGTAAAGGATGTCTCACCCCCATTGTCGCGTCTTGTTGCACTTCAGAAACAGTTTTATTAAGTCATTGAAAAACAAAAACGGAAAGAAAAGGAAAAGTAGCAAGAGTAGGATGGGTGCAGGAAGGGTCCTCGGGGTGCCAGTCTGCTGCTCAGGAGGGGTGACGCAGAGGAGGTTGCTCAGGACCATGTTGAGGAGTCTTCTGAGTGTCTCTGCACAGAGAGAGCCTCCACAGATTCTTGCTGGTGCTGTGCAGCTTACTGTTCCCGAGGGCCGTGGGGCCGCTTCTGCAGAGCTGCTTTGGCACGTGCCTGGCCTAGGGAGGGAGAGGAGCTGGGCTACCGATGGACCAGACTGAGCTGGGGTGTGGAGGCACCAGCAGGAGGAGGACCCAGGAGGGAGACGGCTCTCACGGACTCTGCATGAGCAGGTCTGCAGCACCCACAGCCCGTCTGTTGGTCGAGGGGCTGGGACCGGCCTGCCCTGGTGCTGGGAAGGCTGCCGATGGTTACTGGTCTCTCCTTTCGGGGAGCCCAAGAGGGACAGGTCTCACCAGCAGCACCAGGCCGATGAGGAGGTAGGGCGTGGTGGTGGGTCCGTCCGGGTCCTCCCCTGCAGCCTGCTGGGCGGGGGTGTTGGAGGGCCCTGGAGCTCTGTCCCCCCTCGCCGCTTGCTGCCTCCCCTCGGGCCCCCTTCTGCCCGCTGCGGGGCCGCTGTTGCCGGGCTGTCGGCGCAGGTAGTAGCGCCGCTGCGGGGATCTGCTCCGCACCGTGCTCCTGGCCGTGTTCCTCTGCCGGCGGGCAGGCGAGCCGACGGCGTACTCCCGGTAGTCATCGTCCCCTCTCACCGCGTGCAGGACATGGTCAAAGGGCTGCCTGCAGAGCGGGCACGTAGCTCTGCTGCTGGCCCACCGCCGGATGCAGCCAAAGCAGAAGCGGTGGAAGCACACGGGCACGCAGGCTGCGTGGCGCATCGTGCCCAGGCAGATGGGGCACGAGGCATCGGCCGCTGCCTCCGACTGCCCTGCCCGCTGCTCCTGGCTGGGGACGGCCGCCGCTGCAGAGCCGCTCTGCTCCGGAGCCTCTTGGGCGCCCGATGCCATGTCCTGCCAAGAAAGGCGTGAGCTTTAGTCACGCTCGGAACACGCAAACGAAGCGAGCAGAAGCAAGTGGTGGCAGAGGGGAGGTAAGGGCCTCCCGCAGGGCCTCCTCGGGGGCTGGAAAGCACTGCCTGTCAGCAGCAGCTCCAGCACGGTGGGCCAGCCAGCGTCACGGGCTGCCCCCCACCCTTGCCTGGGCTCCCCCGGCCGTGTTGCGCCCAGCCCCAGACCGCCCGGGGCCCTGCGCTCTCTCCCACGCTACCACCACCAGCCGAGCTAGCACAGGCTACCTGCAGCAGGTGCTCAGGGAAGGCGCAGGAACCGGCTCCGAGGCTTCAGCGGTGCCAGGGGCCCTGGCACCGTCACCTGCCCACAGCTCCAAGGCAGCCGCCGTGCACGACTGCAGCACCCCCACCAGCCAAGGCACTCCTCAAAGGCACCCCTCCAAGCGCAAGACCAGAGCCCTGTTGGAGCTTGCACGCCACGCGTGTGAACTCGCAGGAGCCCTGGGCCAAACGCACGGGCACAGAGCGCGCGTGGCTGCTGAAGAAGAGTGAGGTGGGGGCAGTCAGAGCCTGTGCCTGGTGATGTCACAGGGGTCCCTGGCGCTGCCCCTCAACGGCCGCTCAGCCAGGGAGGCAGACTGCCCAAGGGGGCACAAGCCTGCTTTCTAGGGTGTTTGCCATCTTCTCGTGGTCTTGTGGGGGCGGTCTAAGCTCAGGCTGGACGGGTGCTGTGAGGAGAGCCTGGTGGGGCTGAGCACAAAGGCCCGGCAATGGGCAGCGCAGCAAAATGCAGGTGGCGGGGAGCCTGGTGACCTCCTTGGTGGAAAGCGAGTGCCCTGACTTGGTTCCTCCAAAGGCTGTCGGAGAAGGGCTCGCCCCTTGCAGCACTGTGGGCAAGCCCCACGCAGAGATCCCAGAAGAGCTCAGGTTGCAAGGGACCTCGGGAGGTCACCCTGTGCAAGCCCCTGCTCAAGGAGGGCCGGGGCTCAATCACTCTCACGGCCAGGTAGCGTTTCCACAGGGGTCTTCCGTGCTCCAGTCCGTGCCCATTGACGCTTCTTCAGTCACGGGTCACCGCTGCAGAGAGCCTGACTCTGTCTTCCTTGCCCCACGCCTTCAAGTAGTTACGTACATCGACAAGCTCTCTGCGGAGCCTTTTTGTCTTCCTGAAGCGGTCACGCAGTTAGACTCGATCATCTTTGTAGGTGCCTTCCGACAGAAAGCTCTCTCGGGCTTTCCTCCAGTGGGAGGTGACCCAGCCCTTTTGCCATCTTCGTGGCCCTTCCTGGACTCTCTCCAGTACGTCCGTGTACCTCTTGTACTGGGGAGCCCAGCACTGGCCACAGTACTCCGGGTGCGGTCTCACCAGTGCTGAGTCAAGGGAAGGGTTGTGTTCCTTGAACTGCGGTCTGACAGCCCTCCTCATGCAGCCCGTGGTACCATGAGCCTTCCTTGGCCCAAGGGCCCATTGCTGGCGCACCTGGGTGTCCTGCAGGACCCCCACGCCTGTTCCGCAGAGCTGCAAAGGGTCAGCTGGGGCAATGGTGGCGGGGGGCCTTGCAGGCAGCACGCGTGGGGCCGCTGCTTGCAGGGCTGGGGCCGCTGCTTGCGGCACGCAGGGCAAGAGCCTTTGGAGGTGCCCAGGGGTTGCGAGGGGATGCTGCTCAGAGGCCTGTGGAAACGTGGGAGGCTCATCGCGGGCCATCTCGGGGAAGGCCCAAAGGCGGGGCAGTGGGACGGCTCCAGGTGCATGCGGGAGGAAGCAAAGGCCTCCATCAGACCTGCCCAAGGGTCTGAGAGGCCTCAGTGGAATGCTGCCTCCGTTATGGAGAGGATCCCTTTTGTGCTTAGAGGCCTGACCTCCCGGGCAGTAAAACAGCCGGAGCAAGCAGGGCTCCACTTCAACTGAAGCCACGCTACAGCTACAAGGAGGTGCTTGGAAAACTCCGTCCCTTTCCGAAGTAAAGGATGTCTCACCCCCATTGTCGCGTCTTGTTGCACTTCAGAAACAGTTTTATTAAGTCATTGAAAAACAAAAACGGAAAGAAAAGGAAAAGTAGCAAGAGTAGGATGGGTGCAGGAAGGGTCCTCGGGGTGCCAGTCTGCTGCTCAGGAGGGGTGACGCAGAGGAGGTTGCTCAGGACCATGTTGAGGAGTCTTCTGAGTGTCTCTGCACAGAGAGAGCCTCCACAGATTCTTGCTGGTGCTGTGCAGCTTACTGTTCCCGAGGGCCGTGGGGCCGCTTCTGCAGAGCTGCTTTGGCACGTGCCTGGCCTAGGGAGGGAGAGGAGCTGGGCTACCGATGGACCAGACTGAGCTGGGGTGTGGAGGCACCAGCAGGAGGAGGACCCAGGAGGGAGACGGCTCTCACGGACTCTGCATGAGCAGGTCTGCAGCACCCACAGCCCGTCTGTTGGTCGAGGGGCTGGGACCGGCCTGCCCTGGTGCTGGGAAGGCTCCCGATGGTTACTGGTCTCTCCTTTCGGGGAGCCCAAGAGGGACAGGTCTCACCAGCAGCACCAGGCCGATGAGGAGGTAGGGCGTGGTGGTGGGTCCGTCCGGGTCCTCCCCTGCAGCCTGCTGGGCGGGGGTGTTGGAGGGCCCTGGAGCTCTGTCCCCCCTCGCCGCTTGCTGCCTCCCCTCGGGCCCCCTTCTGCCCGCTGCGGGGCCGCTGTTGCCGGGCTGTCGGCGCAGGTAGTAGCGCCGCTGCGGGGATCTGCTCCGCACCGTGCTCCTGGCCGTGTTCCTCTGCCGGCGGGCAGGCGAGCCGACGGCGTACTCCCGGTAGTCATCGTCCCCTCTCACCGCGTGCAGGACATGGTCAAAGGGCTGCCTGCAGAGCGGGCACGTAGCTCTGCTGCTGGCCCACCGCCGGATGCAGCCAAAGCAGAAGCGGTGGAAGCACACGGGCACGCAGGCTGCGTGGCGCATCGTGCCCAGGCAGATGGGGCACGAGGCATCGGCCGCTGCCTCCGACTGCCCTGCCCGCTGCTCCTGGCTGGGGACGGCCGCCGCTGCAGAGCCGCTCTGCTCCGGAGCCTCTTGGGCGCCCGATGCCATGTCCTGCCAAGAAAGGCGTGAGCTTTAGTCACGCTCGGAACAGGCAAACGAAGCGAGCAGAAGCAAGTGGTGGCAGAGGGGAGGTAAGGGCCTCCCGCAGGGCCTCCTCGGGGGCTGGAAAGCACTGCCTGTCAGCAGCAGCTCCAGCACGGTGGGCCAGCCAGCGTCACGGGCTGCCCCCCACCCTTGCCTGGGCTCCCCCGGCCGTGTTGCGCCCAGCCCCAGACCGCCCGGGGCCCTGCGCTCTCTCCCACGCTACCACCACCAGCCGAGCTAGCACAGGCTACCTGCAGCAGGTGCTCAGGGAAGGCGCAGGAACCGGCTCCGAGGCTTCAGCGGTGCCAGGGGCCCTGGCACCGTCACCTGCCCACAGCTCCAAGGCAGCCGCCGTGCACGACTGCAGCACCCCCACCAGCCAAGGCACTCCTCAAAGGCACCCCTCCAAGCGCAAGACCAGAGCCCTGTTGGAGCTTGCACGCCACGCGTGTGAACTCGCAGGAGCCCTGGGCCAAACGCACGGGCACAGAGCGCGCGTGGCTGCTGAAGAAGAGTGAGGTGGGGGCAGTCAGAGCCTGTGCCTGGTGATGTCACAGGGGTCCCTGGCGCTGCCCCTCAACGGCCGCTCAGCCAGGGAGGCAGACTGCCCAAGGGGGCACAAGCCTGCTTTCTAGGGTGTTTGCCATCTTCTCGTGGTCTTGTGGGGGCGGTCTAAGCTCAGGCTGGACGGGTGCTGTGAGGAGAGCCTGGTGGGGCTGAGCACAAAGGCCCGGCAATGGGCAGCGCAGCAAAATGCAGGTGGCGGGGAGCCTGGTGACCTCCTTGGTGGAAAGCGAGTGCCCTGACTTGGTTCCTCCAAAGGCTGTCGGAGAAGGGCTCGCCCCTTGCAGCACTGTGGGCAAGCCCCACGCAGAGATCCCAGAAGAGCTCAGGTTGCAAGGGACCTCGGGAGGTCACCCTGTGCAAGCCCCTGCTCAAGGAGGGCCGGGGCTCAATCACTCTCACGGCCAGGTAGCGTTTCCACAGGGGTCTTCCGTGCTCCAGTCCGTGCCCATTGACGCTTCTTCAGTCACGGGTCACCGCTGCAGAGAGCCTGACTCTGTCTTCCTTGCCCCACGCCTTCAAGTAGTTACGTACATCGACAAGCTCTCTGCGGAGCCTTTTTGTCTTCCTGAAGCGGTCACGCAGTTAGACTCGATCATCTTTGTAGGTGCCTTCCGACAGAAAGCTCTCTCGGGCTTTCCTCCAGTGGGAGGTGACCCAGCCCTTTTGCCATCTTCGTGGCCCTTCCTGGACTCTCTCCAGTACGTCCGTGTACCTCTTGTACTGGGGAGCCCAGCACTGGCCACAGTACTCCGGGTGCGGTCTCACCAGTGCTGAGTCAAGGGAAGGGTTGTGTTCCTTGAACTGCGGTCTGACAGCCCTCCTCATGCAGCCCGTGGTACCATGAGCCTTCCTTGGCCCAAGGGCCCATTGCTGGCGCACCTGGGTGTCCTGCAGGACCCCCACGCCTGTTCCGCAGAGCTGCAAAGGGTCAGCTGGGGCAATGGTGGCGGGGGGCCTTGCAGGCAGCACGCGTGGGGCCGCTGCTTGCAGGGCTGGGGCCGCTGCTTGCGGCACGCAGGGCAAGAGCCTTTGGAGGTGCCCAGGGGTTGCGAGGGGATGCTGCTCAGAGGCCTGTGGAAACGTGGGAGGCTCATCGCGGGCCATCTCGGGGAAGGCCCAAAGGCGGGGCAGTGGGACGGCTCCAGGTGCATGCGGGAGGAAGCAAAGGCCTCCATCAGACCTGCCCAAGGGTCTGAGAGGCCTCAGTGGAATGCTGCCTCCGTTATGGAGAGGATCCCTTTTGTGCTTAGAGGCCTGACCTCCCGGGCAGTAAAACAGCCGGAGCAAGCAGGGCTCCACTTCAACTGAAGCCAAGCTACAGCTACAAGGAGGTGCTTGGAAAACTCCGTCCCTTTCCGAAGTAAAGGATGTCTCACCCCCATTGTCGCGTCTTGTTGCACTTCAGAAACAGTTTTATTAAGTCATTGAAAAACAAAAACGGAAAGAAAAGGAAAAGTAGCAAGAGTAGGATGGGTGCAGGAAGGGTCCTCGGGGTGCCAGTCTGCTGCTCAGGAGGGGTGACGCAGAGGAGGTTGCTCAGGACCATGTTGAGGAGTCTTCTGAGTGTCTCTGCACAGAGAGAGCCTCCACAGATTCTTGCTGGTGCTGTGCAGCTTACTGTTCCCGAGGGCCGTGGGGCCGCTTCTGCAGAGCTGCTTTGGCACGTGCCTGGCCTAGGGAGGGAGAGGAGCTGGGCTACCGATGGACCAGACTGAGCTGGGGTGTGGAGGCACCAGCAGGAGGAGGACCCAGGAGGGAGACGGCTCTCACGGACTCTGCATGAGCAGGTCTGCAGCACCCACAGCCCGTCTGTTGGTCGAGGGGCTGGGACCGGCCTGCCCTGGTGCTGGGAAGGCTCCCGATGGTTACTGGTCTCTCCTTTCGGGGAGCCCAAGAGGGACAGGTCTCACCAGCAGCACCAGGCCGATGAGGAGGTAGGGCGTGGTGGTGGGTCCGTCCGGGTCCTCCCCTGCAGCCTGCTGGGCGGGGGTGTTGGAGGGCCCTGGAGCTCTGTCCCCCCTCGCCGCTTGCTGCCTCCCCTCGGGCCCCCTTCTGCCCGCTGCGGGGCCGCTGTTGCCGGGCTGTCGGCGCAGGTAGTAGCGCCGCTGCGGGGATCTGCTCCGCACCGTGCTCCTGGCCGTGTTCCTCTGCCGGCGGGCAGGCGAGCCGACGGCGTACTCCCGGTAGTCATCGTCCCCTCTCACCGCGTGCAGGACGTGGTCAAAGGGCTGCCTGCAGAGCGGGCACGTAGCTCTGCTGCTGGCCCACCGCCGGATGCAGCCAAAGCAGAAGCGGTGGAAGCACACGGGCACGCAGGCTGCGTGGCGCATCGTGCCCAGGCAGATGGGGCACGAGGCATCGGCCGCTGCCTCCGACTGCCCTGCCCGCTGCTCCTGGCTGGGGACGGCCGCCGCTGCAGAGCCGCTCTGCTCCGGAGCCTCTTGGGCGCCCGATGCCATGTCCTGCCAAGAAAGGCGTGAGCTTTAGTCACGCTCGGAACAGGCAAACGAAGCGAGCAGAAGCAAGTGGTGGCAGAGGGGAGGTAAGGGCCTCCCGCAGGGCCTCCTCGGGGGCTGGAAAGCACTGCCTGTCAGCAGCAGCTCCAGCACGGTGGGCCAGCCAGCGTCACGGGCTGCCCCCCACCCTTGCCTGGGCTCCCCCGGCCGTGTTGCGCCCAGCCCCAGACCGCCCGGGGCCCTGCGCTCTCTCCCACGCTACCACCACCAGCCGAGCTAGCACAGGCTACCTGCAGCAGGTGCTCAGGGAAGGCGCAGGAACCGGCTCCGAGGCTTCAGCGGTGCCAGGGGCCCTGGCACCGTCACCTGCCCACAGCTCCAAGGCAGCCGCCGTGCACGACTGCAGCACCCCCACCAGCCAAGGCACTCCTCAAAGGCACCCCTCCAAGCGCAAGACCAGAGCCCTGTTGGAGCTTGCACGCCACGCGTGTGAACTCGCAGGAGCCCTGGGCCAAACGCACGGGCACAGAGCGCGCGTGGCTGCTGAAGAAGAGTGAGGTGGGGGCAGTCAGAGCCTGTGCCTGGTGATGTCACAGGGGTCCCTGGCGCTGCCCCTCAACGGCCGCTCAGCCAGGGAGGCAGACTGCCCAAGGGGGCACAAGCCTGCTTTCTAGGGTGTTTGCCATCTTCTCGTGGTCTTGTGGGGGCGGTCTAAGCTCAGGCTGGACGGGTGCTGTGAGGAGAGCCTGGTGGGGCTGAGCACAAAGGCCCGGCAATGGGCAGCGCAGCAAAATGCAGGTGGCGGGGAGCCTGGTGACCTCCTTGGTGGAAAGCGAGTGCCCTGACTTGGTTCCTCCAAAGGCTGTCGGAGAAGGGCTCGCCCCTTGCAGCACTGTGGGCAAGCCCCACGCAGAGATCCCAGAAGAGCTCAGGTTGCAAGGGACCTCGGGAGGTCACCCTGTGCAAGCCCCTGCTCAAGGAGGGCCGGGGCTCAATCACTCTCACGGCCAGGTAGCGTTTCCACAGGGGTCTTCCGTGCTCCAGTCCGTGCCCATTGACGCTTCTTCAGTCACGGGTCACCGCTGCAGAGAGCCTGACTCTGTCTTCCTTGCCCCACGCCTTCAAGTAGTTACGTACATCGACAAGCTCTCTGCGGAGCCTTTTTGTCTTCCTGAAGCGGTCACGCAGTTAGACTCGATCATCTTTGTAGGTGCCTTCCGACAGAAAGCTCTCTCGGGCTTTCCTCCAGTGGGAGGTGACCCAGCCCTTTTGCCATCTTCGTGGCCCTTCCTGGACTCTCTCCAGTACGTCCGTGTACCTCTTGTACTGGGGAGCCCAGCACTGGCCACAGTACTCCGGGTGCGGTCTCACCAGTGCTGAGTCAAGGGAAGGGTTGTGTTCCTTGAACTGCGGTCTGACAGCCCTCCTCATGCAGCCCGTGGTACCATGAGCCTTCCTTGGCCCAAGGGCCCATTGCTGGCGCACCTGGGTGTCCTGCAGGACCCCCACGCCTGTTCCGCAGAGCTGCAAAGGGTCAGCTGGGGCAATGGTGGCGGGGGGCCTTGCAGGCAGCACGCGTGGGGCCGCTGCTTGCAGGGCTGGGGCCGCTGCTTGCGGCACGCAGGGCAAGAGCCTTTGGAGGTGCCCAGGGGTTGCGAGGGGATGCTGCTCAGAGGCCTGTGGAAACGTGGGAGGCTCATCGCGGGCCATCTCGGGGAAGGCCCAAAGGCGGGGCAGTGGGACGGCTCCAGGTGCATGCGGGAGGAAGCAAAGGCCTCCATCAGACCTGCCCAAGGGTCTGAGAGGCCTCAGTGGAATGCTGCCTCCGTTATGGAGAGGATCCCTTTTGTGCTTAGAGGCCTGACCTCCCGGGCAGTAAAACAGCCGGAGCAAGCAGGGCTCCACTTCAACTGAAGCCAAGCTACAGCTACAAGGAGGTGCTTGGAAAACTCCGTCCCTTTCCGAAGTAAAGGATGTCTCACCCCCATTGTCGCGTCTTGTTGCACTTCAGAAACAGTTTTATTAAGTCATTGAAAAACAAAAACGGAAAGAAAAGGAAAAGTAGCAAGAGTAGGATGGGTGCAGGAAGGGTCCTCGGGGTGCCAGTCTGCTGCTCAGGAGGGGTGACGCAGAGGAGGTTGCTCAGGACCATGTTGAGGAGTCTTCTGAGTGTCTCTGCACAGAGAGAGCCTCCACAGATTCTTGCTGGTGCTGTGCAGCTTGCTGTTCCCGAGGGCCGTGGGGCCGCTTCTGCAGAGCTGCTTTGGCACGTGCCTGGCCTAGGGAGGGAGAGGAGCTGGGCTACCGATGGACCAGACTGAGCTGGGGTGTGGAGGCACCAGCAGGAGGAGGACCCAGGAGGGAGACGGCTCTCACGGACTCTGCATGAGCAGGTCTGCAGCACCCACAGCCCGTCTGTTGGTCGAGGGGCTGGGACCGGCCTGCCCTGGTGCTGGGAAGGCTCCCGATGGTTACTGGTCTCTCCTTTCGGGGAGCCCAAGAGGGACAGGTCTCACCAGCAGCACCAGGCCGATGAGGAGGTAGGGCGTGGTGGTGGGTCCGTCCGGGTCCTCCCCTGCAGCCTGCTGGGCGGGGGTGTTGGAGGGCCCTGGAGCTCTGTCCCCCCTCGCCGCTTGCTGCCTCCCCTCGGGCCCCCTTCTGCCCGCTGCGGGGCCGCTGTTGCCGGGATGTCGGCGCAGGTAGTAGCGCCGCTGCGGGGATCTGCTCCGCACCGTGCTCCTGGCCGTGTTCCTCTGCCGGCGGGCAGGCGAGCCGACGGCGTACTCCCGGTAGTCATCGTCCCCTCTCACCGCGTGCAGGACATGGTCAAAGGGCTGCCTGCAGAGCGGGCACGTAGCTCTGCTGCTGGCCCACCGCCGGATGCAGCCAAAGCAGAAGCGGTGGAAGCACACGGGCACGCAGGCTGCGTGGCGCATCGTGCCCAGGCAGATGGGGCACGAGGCATCGGCCGCTGCCTCCGACTGCCCTGCCCGCTGCTCCTGGCTGGGGACGGCCGCCGCTGCAGAGCCGCTCTGCTCCGGAGCCTCTTGGGCGCCCGATGCCATGTCCTGCCAAGAAAGGCGTGAGCTTTAGTCACGCTCGGAACAGGCAAACGAAGCGAGCAGAAGCAAGTGGTGGCAGAGGGGAGGTAAGGGCCTCCCGCAGGGCCTCCTCGGGGGCTGGAAAGCACTGCCTGTCAGCAGCAGCTCCAGCACGGTGGGCCAGCCAGCGTCACGGGCTGCCCCCCACCCTTGCCTGGGCTCCCCGGGCCGTGTTGCGCCCAGCCCCAGACCGCCCGGGGCCCTGCGCTCTCTCCCACGCTACCACCACCAGCCGAGCTAGCACAGGCTACCTGCAGCAGGTGCTCAGGGAAGGCGCAGGAACCGGCTCCGAGGCTTCAGCGGTGCCAGGGGCCCTGGCACCGTCACCTGCCCACAGCTCCAAGGCAGCCGCCGTGCACAACTGCAGCACCCCCACCAGCCAAGGCACTCCTCAAAGGCACCCCTCCAAGCGCAAGACCAGAGCCCTGTTGGAGCTTGCACGCCGCGCGTGTGAACTCGCAGGAGCCCTGGGCCAAACGCACGGGCACAGAGCGCGCGTGGCTGCTGAAGAAGAGTGAGGTGGGGGCAGTCAGAGCCTGTGCCTGGTGATGTTACAGGGGTCCCTGGCGCTGCCCCTCAACGGCCGCTCAGCCAGGGAGGCAGACTGCCCAAGGGGGCACAAGCCTGCTTTCTAGGGTGTTTGCCATCTTCTCGTGGTCTTGTGGGGGCGGTCTAAGCTCAGGCTGGACGGGTGCTGTGAGGAGAGCCTGGTGGGGCTGAGCACAAAGGCCCGGCAATGGGCAGCGCAGCAAAATGCAGGTGGCGGGGAGCCTGGTGACCTCCTTGGTGGAAAGCGAGTGCCCTGACTTGGTTCCTCCAAAGGCTGTCGGAGAAGGGCTCGCCCCTTGCAGCACTGTGGGCAAGCCCCACGCAGAGATCCCAGAAGAGCTCAGGTTGCAAGGGACCTCGGGAGGTCACCCTGTGCAAGCCCCTGCTCAAGGAGGGCCGGGGCTCAATCACTCTCACGGCCAGGTAGCGTTTCCAGGAGGGGTCTTCCGTGCTCCAGTCCGTGCCCATTGACGCTTCTTCAGTCACGGGTCACCGCTGCAGAGAGCCTGACTCTGTCTTCCTTGCCCCACGCCTTCAAGTAGTTACGTACATCGACAAGCTCTCTGCGGAGCCTTTTTGTCTTCCTGAAGCGGTCACGCAGTTAGACTCGATCATCTTTGTAGGTGCCTTCCGACAGAAAGCTCTCTCGGGCTTTCCTCCAGTGGGAGGTGACCCAGCCCTTTTGCCATCTTCGTGGCCCTTCCTGGACTCTCTCCAGTACGTCCGTGTACCTCTTGTACTGGGGAGCCCAGCACTGGCCACAGTACTCCGGGTGCGGTCTCACCAGTGCTGAGTCAAGGGAAGGGTTGTGTTCCTTGAACTGCGGTCTGACAGCCCTCCTCATGCAGCCCGTGGTACCATGAGCCTTCCTTGGCCCAAGGGCCCATTGCTGGCGCACCTGGGTGTCCTGCAGGACCCCCCACGCCTGTTCCGCAGAGCTGCAAAGGGTCAGCTGGGGCAATGGTGGCGGGGGGCCTTGCAGGCAGCACGCGTGGGGCCGCTGCTTGCAGGGCTGGGGCCGCTGCTTGCGGCACGCAGGGCAAGAGCCTTTGGAGGTGCCCAGGGGTTGCGAGGGGATGCTGCTCAGAGGCCTGTGGAAACGTGGGAGGCTCATCGCGGGCCATCTCGGGGAAGGCCCAAAGGCGGGGCAGTGGGACGGCTCCAGGTGCATGCGGGAGGAAGCAAAGGCCTCCATCAGACCTGCCCAAGGGTCTGAGAGGCCTCAGTGGAATGCTGCCTCCGTTATGGAGAGGATCCCTTTTGTGCTTAGAGGCCTGACCTCCCAGGCACTAAGACAGCCGGAGCAAGCAGGGCTCCACTTCAACTGAAGCCAAGCTACAGCTACAAGGAGGTGCTTGGAAAACTCCGTCCCTTTCCGAAGTAAAGGATGTCTCACCCCCATTGTCGCGTCTTGTTGCACTTCAGAAACAGTTTTATTAAGTCATTGAAAAACAAAAACGGAAAGAAAAGGAAAAGTAGCAAGAGTAGGATGGGTGCAGGAAGGGTCCTCGGGGTGCCAGTCTGCTGCTCAGGAGGGGTGACGCAGAGGAGGTTGCTCAGGACCATGTTGAGGAGTCTTCTGAGTGTCTCTGCACAGAGAGAGCCTCCACAGATTCTTGCTGGTGCTGTGCAGCTTGCTGTTCCCGAGGGCCGTGGGGCCGCTTCTGCAGAGCTGCTTTGGCACGTGCCTGGCCTAGGGAGGGAGAGGAGCTGGGCTACCGATGGACCAGACTGAGCTGGGGTGTGGAGGCACCAGCAGGAGGAGGACCCAGGAGGGAGACGGCTCTCACGGACTCTGCATGAGCAGGTCTGCAGCACCCACAGCCCGTCTGTTGGTCGAGGGGCTGGGACCGGCCTGCCCTGGTGCTGGGAAGGCTCCCGATGGTTACTGGTCTCTCCTTTCGGGGAGCCCAAGAGGGACAGGTCTCACCAGCAGCACCAGGCCGATGAGGAGGTAGGGCGTGGTGGTGGGTCCGTCCGGGTCCTCCCCTGCAGCCTGCTGGGCGGGGGTGTTGGAGGGCCCTGGAGCTCTGTCCCCCCTCGCCGCTTGCTGCCTCCCCTCGGGCCCCCTTCTGCCCGCTGCGGGGCCGCTGTTGCCGGGATGTCGGCGCAGGTAGTAGCGCCGCTGCGGGGATCTGCTCCGCACCGTGCTCCTGGCCGTGTTCCTCTGCCGGCGGGCAGGCGAGCCGACGGCGTACTCCCGGTAGTCATCGTCCCCTCTCACCGCGTGCAGGACATGGTCAAAGGGCTGCCTGCAGAGCGGGCACGTAGCTCTGCTGCTGGCCCACCGCCGGATGCAGCCAAAGCAGAAGCGGTGGAAGCACACGGGCACGCAGGCTGCGTGGCGCATCGTGCCCAGGCAGATGGGGCACGAGGCATCGGCCGCTGCCTCCGACTGCCCTGCCCGCTGCTCCTGGCTGGGGACGGCCGCCGCTGCAGAGCCGCTCTGCTCCGGAGCCTCTTGGGCGCCCGATGCCATGTCCTGCCAAGAAAGGCGTGAGCTTTAGTCACGCTCGGAACAGGCAAACGAAGCGAGCAGAAGCAAGTGGTGGCAGAGGGGAGGTAAGGGCCTCCCGCAGGGCCTCCTCGGGGGCTGGAAAGCACTGCCTGTCAGCAGCAGCTCCAGCACGGTGGGCCAGCCAGCGTCACGGGCTGCCCCCCACCCTTGCCTGGGCTCCCCCGGCCGTGTTGCGCCCAGCCCCAGACCGCCCGGGGCCCTGCGCTCTCTCCCACGCTACCACCACCAGCCGAGCTAGCACAGGCTACCTGCAGCAGGTGCTCAGGGAAGGCGCAGGAACCGGCTCCGAGGCTTCAGCGGTGCCAGGGGCCCTGGCACCGTCACCTGCCCACAGCTCCAAGGCAGCCGCCGTGCACGACTGCAGCACCCCCACCAGCCAAGGCACTCCTCAAAGGCACCCCTCCAAGCGCAAGACCAGAGCCCTGTTGGAGCTTGCACGCCGCGCGTGTGAACTCGCAGGAGCCCTGGGCCAAACGCACGGGCACAGAGCGCGCGTGGCTGCTGAAGAAGAGTGAGGTGGGGGCAGTCAGAGCCTGTGCCTGGTGATGTCACAGGGGTCCCTGGCGCTGCCCCTCAACGGCCGCTCAGCCAGGGAGGCAGACTCCCCAAGGGGGCACAAGCCTGCTTTCTAGGGTGTTTGCCATCTTCTCGTGGTCTTGTGGGGGCGGTCTAAGCTCAGGCTGGACGGGTGCTGTGAGGAGAGCCTGGTGGGGCTGAGCACAAAGGCCCGGCAATGGGCAGCGCAGCAAAATGCAGGTGGCGGGGAGCCTGGTGACCTCCTTGGTGGAAAGCGAGTGCCCTGACTTGGTTCCTCCAAAGGCTGTCGGAGAAGGGCTCGCCCCTTGCAGCACTGTGGGCAAGCCCCACGCAGAGATCCCAGAAGAGCTCAGGTTGCAAGGGACCTCGGGAGGTCACCCTGTGCAAGCCCCTGCTCAAGGAGGGCCGGGGCTCAATCACTCTCACGGCCAGGTAGCGTTTCCACAGGGGTCTTCCGTGCTCCAGTCCGTGCCCATTGACGCTTCTTCAGTCACGGGTCACCGCTGCAGAGAGCCTGACTCTGTCTTCCTTGCCCCACGCCTTCAAGTAGTTACGTACATCGACAAGCTCTCTGCGGAGCCTTTTTGTCTTCCTGAAGCGGTCACGCAGTTAGACTCGATCATCTTTGTAGGTGCCTTCCGACAGAAAGCTCTCTCGGGCTTTCCTCCAGTGGGAGGTGACCCAGCCCTTTTGCCATCTTCGTGGCCCTTCCTGGACTCTCTCCAGTACGTCCGTGTACCTCTTGTACTGGGGAGCCCAGCACTGGCCACAGTACTCCGGGTGCGGTCTCACCAGTGCTGAGTCAAGGGAAGGGTTGTGTTCCTTGAACTGCGGTCTGACAGCCCTCCTCATGCAGCCTGTGGTACCATGAGCCTTCCTTGGCCCAAGGGCCCATTGCTGGCGCACCTGGGTGTCCTGCAGGACCCCCACGCCTGTTCCGCAGAGCTGCAAAGGGTCAGCTGGGGCAATGGTGGCGGGGGGCCTTGCAGGCAGCACGCGTGGGGCCGCTGCTTGCAGGGCTGGGGCCGCTGCTTGCGGCACGCAGGGCAAGAGCCTTTGGAGGTGCCCAGGGGTTGCGAGGGGATGCTGCTCAGAGGCCTGTGGAAACGTGGGAGGCTCATCGCGGGCCATCTCGGGGAAGGCCCAAAGGCGGGGCAGTGGGACGGCTCCAGGTGCATGCGGGAGGAAGCAAAGGCCTCCATCAGACCTGCCCAAGGGTCTGAGAGGCCTCAGTGGAATGCTGCCTCCGTTATGGAGAGGATCCCTTTTGTGCTTAGAGGCCTGACCTCCCGGGCAGTAAAACAGCCGGAGCAAGCAGGGCTCCACTTCAACTGAAGCCAAGCTACAGCTACAAGGAGGTGCTTGGAAAACTCCGTCCCTTTCCGAAGTAAAGGATGTCTCACCCCCATTGTCGCGTCTTGTTGCACTTCAGAAACAGTTTTATTAAGTCATTGAAAAACAAAAACGGAAAGAAAAGGAAAAGTAGCAAGAGTAGGATGGGTGCAGGAAGGGTCCTCGGGGTGCCAGTCTGCTGCTCAGGAGGGGTGACGCAGAGGAGGTTGCTCAGGACCATGTTGAGGAGTCTTCTGAGTGTCTCTGCACAGAGAGAGCCTCCACAGATTCTTGCTGGTGCTGTGCAGCTTGCTGTTCCCGAGGGCCGTGGGGCCGCTTCTGCAGAGCTGCTTTGGCACGTGCCTGGCCTAGGGAGGGAGAGGAGCTGGGCTACCGATGGACCAGACTGAGCTGGGGTGTGGAGGCACCAGCAGGAGGAGGACCCAGGAGGGAGACGGCTCTCACGGACTCTGCATGAGCAGGTCTGCAGCACCCACAGCCCGTCTGTTGGTCGAGGGGCTGGGACCGGCCTGCCCTGGTGCTGGGAAGGCTGCCGATGGTTACTGGTCTCTCCTTTCGGGGAGCCCAAGAGGGACAGGTCTCACCAGCAGCACCAGGCCGATGAGGAGGTAGGGCGTGGTGGTGGGTCCGTCCGGGTCCTCCCCTGCAGCCTGCTGGGCGGGGGTGTTGGAGGGCCCTGGAGCTCTGTCCCCCCTCGCCGCTTGCTGCCTCCCCTCGGGCCCCCTTCTGCCCGCTGCGGGGCCGCTGTTGCCGGGCTGTCGGCGCAGGTAGTAGCGCCGCTGCGGGGATCTGCTCCGCACCGTGCTCCTGGCCGTGTTCCTCTGCCGGCGGGCAGGCGAGCCGACGGCGTACTCCCGGTAGTCATCGTCCCCTCTCACCGCGTGCAGGACGTGGTCAAAGGGCTGCCTGCAGAGCGGGCACGTAGCTCTGCTGCTGGCCCACCGCCGGATGCAGCCAAAGCAGAAGCGGTGGAAGCACACGGGCACGCAGGCTGCGTGGCTCATCGTGCCCAGGCAGATGGGGCACGAGGCATCGGCCGCTGCCTCCGACTGCCCTGCCCGCTGCTCCTGGCTGGGGACGGCCGCCGCTGCAGAGCCGCTCTGCTCCGGAGCCTCTTGGGCGCCCGATGCCATGTCCTGCCAAGAAAGGCGTGAGCTTTAGTCACGCTCGGAACAGGCAAACGAAGCGAGCAGAAGCAAGTGGTGGCAGAGGGGAGGTAAGGGCCTCCCGCAGGGCCTCCTCGGGGGCTGGAAAGCACTGCCTGTCAGCAGCAGCTCCAGCACGGTGGGCCAGCCAGCGTCACGGGCTGCCCCCCACCCTTGCCTGGGCTCCCCGGGCCGTGTTGCGCCCAGCCCCAGACCGCCTGGGGCCCTGCGCTCTCTCCCACGCTACCACCACCAGCCGAGCTAGCACAGGCTACCTGCAGCAGGTGCTCAGGGAAGGCGCAGGAACCGGCTCCGAGGCTTCAGCGGTGCCAGGGGCCCTGGCACCGTCACCTGCCCACAGCTCCAAGGCAGCCGCCGTGCACGACTGCAGCACCCCCACCAGCCAAGGCACTCCTCAAAGGCACCCCTCCAAGCGCAAGACCAGAGCCCTGTTGGAGCTTGCACGCCGCGCGTGTGAACTCGCAGGAGCCCTGGGCCAAACGCACGGGCACAGAGCGCGCGTGGCTGCTGAAGAAGAGTGAGGTGGGGGCAGTCAGAGCCTGTGCCTGGTGATGTCACAGGGGTCCCTGGCGCTGCCCCTCAACGGCCGCTCAGCCAGGGAGGCAGACTCCCCAAGGGGGCACAAGCCTGCTTTCTAGGGTGTTTGCCATCTTCTCGTGGTCTTGTGGGGGCGGTCTAAGCTCAGGCTGGACGGGTGCTGTGAGGAGAGCCTGGTGGGGCTGAGCACAAAGGCCCGGCAATGGGCAGCGCAGCAAAATGCAGGTGGCGGGGAGCCTGGTGACCTCCTTGGTGGAAAGCGAGTGCCCTGACTTGGTTCCTCCAAAGGCTGTCGGAGAAGGGCTCGCCCCTTGCAGCACTGTGGGCAAGCCCCACGCAGAGATCCCAGAAGAGCTCAGGTTGCAAGGGACCTCGGGAGGTCACCCTGTGCAAGCCCCTGCTCAAGGAGGGCCGGGGCTCAATCACTCTCACGGCCAGGTAGCGTTTCCACAGGGGTCTTCCGTGCTCCAGTCCGTGCCCATTGACGCTTCTTCAGTCACGGGTCACCGCTGCAGAGAGCCTGACTCTGTCTTCCTTGCCCCACGCCTTCAAGTAGTTACGTACATCGACAAGCTCTCTGCGGAGCCTTTTTGTCTTCCTGAAGCGGTCACGCAGTTAGACTCGATCATCTTTGTAGGTGCCTTCCGACAGAAAGCTCTCTCGGGCTTTCCTCCAGTGGGAGGTGACCCAGCCCTTTTGCCATCTTCGTGGCCCTTCCTGGACTCTCTCCAGTACGTCCGTGTACCTCTTGTACTGGGGAGCCCAGCACTGGCCACAGTACTCCGGGTGCGGTCTCACCAGTGCTGAGTCAAGGGAAGGGTTGTGTTCCTTGAACTGCGGTCTGACAGCCCTCCTCATGCAGCCCGTGGTACCATGAGCCTTCCTTGGCCCAAGGGCCCATTGCTGGCGCACCTGGGTGTCCTGCAGGACCCCCACGCCTGTTCCGCAGAGCTGCAAAGGGTCAGCTGGGGCAATGGTGGCGGGGGGCCTTGCAGGCAGCACGCGTGGGGCCGCTGCTTGCAGGGCTGGGGCCGCTGCTTGCGGCACGCAGGGCAAGAGCCTTTGGAGGTGCCCAGGGGTTGCGAGGGGATGCTGCTCAGAGGCCTGTGGAAACGTGGGAGGCTCATCGCGGGCCATCTCGGGGAAGGCCCAAAGGCGGGGCAGTGGGACGGCTCCAGGTGCATGCGGGAGGAAGCAAAGGCCTCCATCAGACCTGCCCAAGGGTCTGAGAGGCCTCAGTGGAATGCTGCCTCCGTTATGGAGAGGATCCCTTTTGTGCTTAGAGGCCTGACCTCCCAGGCACTAAGACAGCCGGAGCAAGCAGGGCTCCACTTCAACTGAAGCCAAGCTACAGCTACAAGGAGGTGCTTGGAAAACTCCGTCCCTTTCCGAAGTAAAGGATGTCTCACCCCCATTGTCGCGTCTTGTTGCACTTCAGAAACAGTTTTATTAAGTCATTGAAAAACAAAAACGGAAAGAAAAGGAAAAGTAGCAAGAGTAGGATGGGTGCAGGAAGGGTCCTCGGGGTGCCAGTCTGCTGCTCAGGAGGGGTGACGCAGAGGAGGTTGCTCAGGACCATGTTGAGGAGTCTTCTGAGTGTCTCTGCACAGAGAGAGCCTCCACAGATTCTTGCTGGTGCTGTGCAGCTTGCTGTTCCCGAGGGCCGTGGGGCCGCTTCTGCAGAGCTGCTTTGGCACGTGCCTGGCCTAGGGAGGGAGAGGAGCTGGGCTACCGATGGACCAGACTGAGCTGGGGTGTGGAGGCACCAGCAGGAGGAGGACCCAGGAGGGAGACGGCTCTCACGGACTCTGCATGAGCAGGTCTGCAGCACCCACAGCCCGTCTGTTGGTCGAGGGGCTGGGACCGGCCTGCCCTGGTGCTGGGAAGGCTCCCGATGGTTACTGGTCTCTCCTTTCGGGGAGCCCAAGAGGGACAGGTCTCACCAGCAGCACCAGGCCGATGAGGAGGTAGGGCGTGGTGGTGGGTCCGTCCGGGTCCTCCCCTGCAGCCTGCTGGGCGGGGGTGTTGGAGGGCCCTGGAGCTCTGTCCCCCCTCGCCGCTTGCTGCCTCCCCTCGGGCCCCCTTCTGCCCGCTGCGGGGCCGCTGTTGCCGGGCTGTCGGCGCAGGTAGTAGCGCCGCTGCGGGGATCTGCTCCGCACCGTGCTCCTGGCCGTGTTCCTCTGCCGGCGGGCAGGCGAGCCGACGGCGTACTCCCGGTAGTCATCGTCCCCTCTCACCGCGTGCAGGACGTGGTCAAAGGGCTGCCTGCAGAGCGGGCACGTAGCTCTGCTGCTGGCCCACCGCCGGATGCAGCCAAAGCAGAAGCGGTGGAAGCACACGGGCACGCAGGCTGCGTGGCGCATCGTGCCCAGGCAGATGGGGCACGAGGCATCGGCCGCTGCCTCCGACTGCCCTGCCCGCTGCTCCTGGCTGGGGACGGCCGCCGCTGCAGAGCCGCTCTGCTCTGGAGCCTCTTGGGCGCCCGATGCCATGTCCTGCCAAGAAAGGCGTGAGCTTTAGTCACGCTCGGAACACGCAAACGAAGCGAGCAGAAGCAAGTGGTGGCAGAGGGGAGGTAAGGGCCTCCCGCAGGGCCTCCTCGGGGGCTGGAAAGCACTGCCTGTCAGCAGCAGCTCCAGCACGGTGGGCCAGCCAGCGTCACGGGCTGCCCCCCACCCTTGCCTGGGCTCCCCCGGCCGTGTTGCGCCCAGCCCCAGACCGCCCGGGGCCCTGCGCTCTCTCCCACGCTACCACCACCAGCCGAGCTAGCACAGGCTACCTGCAGCAGGTGCTCAGGGAAGGCGCAGGAACCGGCTCCGAGGCTTCAGCGGTGCCAGGGGCCCTGGCACCGTCACCTGCCCACAGCTCCAAGGCAGCCGCCGTGCACGACTGCAGCACCCCCACCAGCCAAGGCACTCCTCAAAGGCACCCCTCCAAGCGCAAGACCAGAGCCCTGTTGGAGCTTGCACGCCGCGCGTGTGAACTCGCAGGAGCCCTGGGCCAAACGCACGGGCACAGAGCGCGCGTGGCTGCTGAAGAAGAGTGAGGTGGGGGCAGTCAGAGCCTGTGCCTGGTGATGTCACAGGGGTCCCTGGCGCTGCCCCTCAACGGCCGCTCAGCCAGGGAGGCAGACTCCCCAAGGGGGCACAAGCCTGCTTTCTAGGGTGTTTGCCATCTTCTCGTGGTCTTGTGGGGGCGGTCTAAGCTCAGGCTGGACGGGTGCTGTGAGGAGAGCCTGGTGGGGCTGAGCACAAAGGCCCGGCAATGGGCAGTGCAGCAAAATGCAGGTGGCGGGGAGCCTGGTGACCTCCTTGGTGGAAAGCGAGTGCCCTGACTTGGTTCCTCCAAAGGCTGTCGGAGAAGGGCTCGCCCCTTGCAGCACTGTGGGCAAGCCCCACGCAGAGATCCCAGAAGAGCTCAGGTTGCAAGGGACCTCGGGAGGTCACCCTGTGCAAGCCCCTGCTCAAGGAGGGCCGGGGCTCAATCACTCTCACGGCCAGGTAGCGTTTCCAGGAGGGGTCTTCCGTGCTCCAGTCCGTGCCCATTGACGCTTCTTCAGTCACGGGTCACCGCTGCAGAGAGCCTGACTCTGTCTTCCTTGCCCCACGCCTTCAAGTAGTTACGTACATCGACAAGCTCTCTGCGGAGCCTTTTTGTCTTCCTGAAGCGGTCACGCAGTTAGACTCGATCATCTTTGTAGGTGCCTTCCGACAGAAAGCTCTCTCGGGCTTTCCTCCAGTGGGAGGTGACCCAGCCCTTTTGCCATCTTCGTGGCCCTTCCTGGACTCTCTCCAGTACGTCCGTGTACCTCTTGTACTGGGGAGCCCAGCACTGGCCACAGTACTCCGGGTGCGGTCTCACCAGTGCTGAGTCAAGGGAAGGGTTGTGTTCCTTGAACTGCGGTCTGACAGCCCTCCTCATGCAGCCCGTGGTACCATGAGCCTTCCTTGGCCCAAGGGCCCATTGCTGGCGCACCTGGGTGTCCTGCAGGACCCCCACGCCTGTTCCGCAGAGCTGCAAAGGGTCAGCTGGGGCAATGGTGGCGGGGGGCCTTGCAGGCAGCACGCGTGGGGCCGCTGCTTGCAGGGCTGGGGCCGCTGCTTGCGGCACGCAGGGCAAGAGCCTTTGGAGGTGCCCAGGGGTTGCGAGGGGATGCTGCTCAGAGGCCTGTGGAAACGTGGGAGGCTCATCGCGGGCCATCTCGGGGAAGGCCCAAAGGCGGGGCAGTGGGACGGCTCCAGGTGCATGCGGGAGGAAGCAAAGGCCTCCATCAGACCTGCCCAAGGGTCTGAGAGGCCTCAGTGGAATGCTGCCTCCGTTATGGAGAGGATCCCTTTTGTGCTTAGAGGCCTGACCTCCCGGGCAGTAAAACAGCCGGAGCAAGCAGGGCTCCACTTCAACTGAAGCCAAGCTACAGCTACAAGGAGGTGCTTGGAAAACTCCGTCCCTTTCCGAAGTAAAGGATGTCTCACCCCCATTGTCGCGTCTTGTTGCACTTCAGAAACAGTTTTATTAAGTCATTGAAAAACAAAAACGGAAAGAAAAGGAAAAGTAGCAAGAGTAGGATGGGTGCAGGAAGGGTCCTCGGGGTGCCAGTCTGCTGCTCAGGAGGGGTGACGCAGAGGAGGTTGCTCAGGACCATGTTGAGGAGTCTTCTGAGTGTCTCTGCACAGAGAGAGCCTCCACAGATTCTTGCTGGTGCTGGTGCTGTGCAGCTTGCTGTTCCCGAGGGCCGTGGGGCCGCTTCTGCAGAGCTGCTTTGGCACGTGCCTGGCCTAGGGAGGGAGAGGAGCTGGGCTACTGATGGACCAGACTGAGCTGGGGTGTGGAGGCACCAGCAGGAGGAGGACCCAGGAGGGAGACGGCTCTCACGGACTCTGCATGAGCAGGTCTGCAGCACCCACAGCCCGTCTGTTGGTCGAGGGGCTGGGACCGGCCTGCCCTGGTGCTGGGAAGGCTCCCGATGGTTACTGGTCTCTCCTTTCGGGGAGCCCAAGAGGGACAGGTCTCACCAGCAGCACCAGGCCGATGAGGAGGTAGGGCGTGGTGGTGGGTCCGTCCGGGTCCTCCCCTGCAGCCTGCTGGGCGGGGGTGTTGGAGGGCCCTGGAGCTCTGTCCCCCCTCGCCGCTTGCTGCCTCCCCTCGGGCCCCCTTCTGCCCGCTGCGGGGCCGCTGTTGCCGGGCTGTCGGCGCAGGTAGTAGCGCCGCTGCGGGGATCTGCTCCGCACCGTGCTCCTGGCCGTGTTCCTCTGCCGGCGGGCAGGCGAGCCGACGGCGTACTCCCGGTAGTCATCGTCCCCTCTCACCGCGTGCAGGACATGGTCAAAGGGCTGCCTGCAGAGCGGGCACGTAGCTCTGCTGCTGGCCCACCGCCGGATGCAGCCAAAGCAGAAGCGGTGGAAGCACACGGGCACGCAGGCTGCGTGGCGCATCGTGCCCAGGCAGATGGGGCACGAGGCATCGGCCGCTGCCTCCGACTGCCCTGCCCGCTGCTCCTGGCTGGGGACGGCCGCCGCTGCAGAGCCGCTCTGCTCCGGAGCCTCTTGGGCGCCCGATGCCATGTCCTGCCAAGAAAGGCGTGAGCTTTAGTCACGCTCGGAACACGCAAACGAAGCGAGCAGAAGCAAGTGGTGGCAGAGGGGAGGTAAGGGCCTCCCGCAGGGCCTCCTCGGGGGCTGGAAAGCACTGCCTGTCAGCAGCAGCTCCAGCACGGTGGGCCAGCCAGCGTCACGGGCTGCCCCCCACCCTTGCCTGGGCTCCCCCAGCCGTGTTGCGCCCAGCCCCAGACCGCCCGGGGCCCTGCGCTCTCTCCCACGCTACCACCACCAGCCGAGCTAGCACAGGCTACCTGCAGCAGGTGCTCAGGGAAGGCGCAGGAACCGGCTCCGAGGCTTCAGCGGTGCCAGGGGCCCTGGCACCGTCACCTGCCCACAGCTCCAAGGCAGCCGCCGTGCACGACTGCAGCACCCCCACCAGCCAAGGCACTCCTCAAAGGCACCCCTCCAAGCGCAAGACCAGAGCCCTGTTGGAGCTTGCACGCCGCGCGTGTGAACTCGCAGGAGCCCTGGGCCAAACGCACGGGCACAGAGCGCGCGTGGCTGCTGAAGAAGAGTGAGGTGGGGGCAGTCAGAGCCTGTGCCTGGTGATGTCACAGGGGTCCCTGGCGCTGCCCCTCAACGGCCGCTCAGCCAGGGAGGCAGACTGCCCAAGGGGGCACAAGCCTGCTTTCTAGGGTGTTTGCCATCTTCTCGTGGTCTTGTGGGGGCGGTCTAAGCTCAGGCTGGACGGGTGCTGTGAGGAGAGCCTGGTGGGGCTGAGCACAAAGGCCCGGCAATGGGCAGCGCAGCAAAATGCAGGTGGCGGGGAGCCTGGTGACCTCCTTGGTGGAAAGCGAGTGCCCTGACTTGGTTCCTCCAAAGGCTGTCGGAGAAGGGCTCGCCCCTTGCAGCACTGTGGGCAAGCCCCACGCAGAGATCCCAGAAGAGCTCAGGTTGCAAGGGACCTCGGGAGGTCACCCTGTGCAAGCCCCTGCTCAAGGAGGGCCGGGGCTCAATCACTCTCATGGCCAGGTAGCGTTTCCACAGGGGTCTTCCGTGCTCCAGTCCGTGCCCATTGACGCTTCTTCAGTCACGGGTCACCGCTGCAGAGAGCCTGACTCTGTCTTCCTTGCCCCACGCCTTCAAGTAGTTACGTACATCGACAAGCTCTCTGCGGAGCCTTTTTGTCTTCCTGAAGCGGTCACGCAGTTAGACTCGATCATCTTTGTAGGTGCCTTCCGACAGAAAGCTCTCTCGGGCTTTCCTCCAGTGGGAGGTGACCCAGCCCTTTTGCCATCTTCGTGGCCCTTCCTGGACTCTCTCCAGTACGTCCGTGTACCTCTTGTACTGGGGAGCCCAGCACTGGCCACAGTACTCCGGGTGCGGTCTCACCAGTGCTGAGTCAAGGGAAGGGTTGTGTTCCTTGAACTGCGGTCTGACAGCCCTCCTCATGCAGCCCGTGGTACCATGAGCCTTCCTTGGCCCAAGGGCCCATTGCTGGCGCACCTGGGTGTCCTGCAGGACCCCCCACGCCTGTTCCGCAGAGCTGCAAAGGGTCAGCTGGGGCAATGGTGGCGGGGGGCCTTGCAGGCAGCACGCGTGGGGCCGCTGCTTGCAGGGCTGGGGCCGCTGCTTGCGGCACGCAGGGCAAGAGCCTTTGGAGGTGCCCAGGGGTTGCGAGGGGATGCTGCTCAGAGGCCTGTGGAAACGTGGGAGGCTCATCGCGGGCCATCTCGGGGAAGGCCCAAAGGCGGGGCAGTGGGACGGCTCCAGGTGCATGCGGGAGGAAGCAAAGGCCTCCATCAGACCTGCCCAAGGGTCTGAGAGGCCTCAGTGGAATGCTGCCTCCGTTATGGAGAGGATCCCTTTTGTGCTTAGAGGCCTGACCTCCCGGGCAGTAAAACAGCCGGAGCAAGCAGGGCTCCACTTCAACTGAAGCCAAGCTACAGCTACAAGGAGGTGCTTGGAAAACTCCGTCCCTTTCCGAAGTAAAGGATGTCTCACCCCCATTGTCGCGTCTTGTTGCACTTCAGAAACAGTTTTATTAAGTCATTGAAAAACAAAAACGGAAAGAAAAGGAAAAGTAGCAAGAGTAGGATGGGTGCAGGAAGGGTCCTCGGGGTGCCAGTCTGCTGCTCAGGAGGGGTGACGCAGAGGAGGTTGCTCAGGACCATGTTGAGGAGTCTTCTGAGTGTCTCTGCACAGAGAGAGCCTCCACAGATTCTTGCTGGTGCTGTGCAGCTTGCTGTTCCCGAGGGCCGTGGGGCCGCTTCTGCAGAGCTGCTTTGGCACGTGCCTGGCCTAGGGAGGGAGAGGAGCTGGGCTACCGATGGACCAGACTGAGCTGGGGTGTGGAGGCACCAGCAGGAGGAGGACCCAGGAGGGAGACGGCTCTCACGGACTCTGCATGAGCAGGTCTGCAGCACCCACAGCCCGTCTGTTGGTCGAGGGGCTGGGACCGGCCTGCCCTGGTGCTGGGAAGGCTCCCGATGGTTACTGGTCTCTCCTTTCGGGGAGCCCAAGAGGGACAGGTCTCACCAGCAGCACCAGGCCGATGAGGAGGTAGGGCGTGGTGGTGGGTCCGTCCGGGTCCTCCCCTGCAGCCTGCTGGGCGGGGGTGTTGGAGGGCCCTGGAGCTCTGTCCCCCCTCGCCGCTTGCTGCCTCCCCTCGGGCCCCCTTCTGCCCGCTGCGGGGCCGCTGTTGCCGGGCTGTCGGCGCAGGTAGTAGCGCCGCTGCGGGGATCTGCTCCGCACCGTGCTCCTGGCCGTGTTCCTCTGCCGGCGGGCAGGCGAGCCGACGGCGTACTCCCGGTAGTCATCGTCCCCTCTCACCGCGTGCAGGACATGGTCAAAGGGCTGCCTGCAGAGCGGGCACGTAGCTCTGCTGCTGGCCCACCGCCGGATGCAGCCAAAGCAGAAGCGGTGGAAGCACACGGGCACGCAGGCTGCGTGGCGCATCGTGCCCAGGCAGATGGGGCACGAGGCATCGGCCGCTGCCTCCGACTGCCCTGCCCGCTGCTCCTGGCTGGGGACGGCCGCCGCTGCAGAGCCGCTCTGCTCCGGAGCCTCTTGGGCGCCCGATGCCATGTCCTGCCAAGAAAGGCGTGAGCTTTAGTCACGCTCGGAACACGCAAACGAAGCGAGCAGAAGCAAGTGGTGGCAGAGGGGAGGTAAGGGCCTCCCGCAGGGCCTCCTCGGGGGCTGGAAAGCACTGCCTGTCAGCAGCAGCTCCAGCACGGTGGGCCAGCCAGCGTCACGGGCTGCCCCCCACCCTTGCCTGGGCTCCCCCGGCCGTGTTGCGCCCAGCCCCAGACCGCCCGGGGCCCTGCGCTCTCTCCCACGCTACCACCACCAGCCGAGCTAGCACAGGCTACCTGCAGCAGGTGCTCAGGGAAGGCGCAGGAACCGGCTCCGAGGCTTCAGCGGTGCCAGGGGCCCTGGCACCGTCACCTGCCCACAGCTCCAAGGCAGCCGCCGTGCACGACTGCAGCACCCCCACCAGCCAAGGCACTCCTCAAAGGCACCCCTCCAAGCGCAAGACCAGAGCCCTGTTGGAGCTTGCACGCCGCGCGTGTGAACTCGCAGGAGCCCTGGGCCAAACGCACGGGCACAGAGCGCGCGTGGCTGCTGAAGAAGAGTGAGGTGGGGGCAGTCAGAGCCTGTGCCTGGTGATGTCACAGGGGTCCCTGGCGCTGCCCCTCAACGGCCGCTCAGCCAGGGAGGCAGACTGCCCAAGGGGGCACAAGCCTGCTTTCTAGGGTGTTTGCCATCTTCTCGTGGTCTTGTGGGGGCGGTCTAAGCTCAGGCTGGATGGGTGCTGTGAGGAGAGCCTGGTGGGGCTGAGCACAAAGGCCCGGCAATGGGCAGCGCAGCAAAATGCAGGTGGCGGGGAGCCTGGTGACCTCCTTGGTGGAAAGCGAGTGCCCTGACTTGGTTCCTCCAAAGGCTGTCGGAGAAGGGCTCGCCCCTTGCAGCACTGTGGGCAAGCCCCACGCAGAGATCCCAGAAGAGCTCAGGTTGCAAGGGACCTCGGGAGGTTACCCTGTGCAAGCCCCTGCTCAAGGAGGGCCGGGGCTCAATCACTCTCACGGCCAGGTAGCGTTTCCACAGGGGTCTTCCGTGCTCCAGTCCGTGCCCATTGACGCTTCTTCAGTCACGGGTCACCGCTGCAGAGAGCCTGACTCTGTCTTCCTTGCCCCACGCCTTCAAGTAGTTACGTACATCGACAAGCTCTCTGCGGAGCCTTTTTGTCTTCCTGAAGCGGTCACGCAGTTAGACTCGATCATCTTTGTAGGTGCCTTCCGACAGAAAGCTCTCTCGGGCTTTCCTCCAGTGGGAGGTGACCCAGCCCTTTTGCCATCTTCGTGGCCCTTCCTGGACTCTCTCCAGTACGTCCGTGTACCTCTTGTACTGGGGAGCCCAGCACTGGCCACAGTACTCCGGGTGCGGTCTCACCAGTGCTGAGTCAAGGGAAGGGTTGTGTTCCTTGAACTGCGGTCTGACAGCCCTCCTCATGCAGCCCGTGGTACCATGAGCCTTCCTTGGCCCAAGGGCCCATTGCTGGCGCACCTGGGTGTCCTGCAGGACCCCCACGCCTGTTCCGCAGAGCTGCAAAGGGTCAGCTGGGGCAATGGTGGCGGGGGGCCTTGCAGGCAGCACGCGTGGGGCCGCTGCTTGCAGGGCTGGGGCCGCTGCTTGCGGCACGCAGGGCAAGAGCCTTTGGAGGTGCCCAGGGGTTGCGAGGGGATGCTGCTCAGAGGCCTGTGGAAACGTGGGAGGCTCATCGCGGGCCATCTCGGGGAAGGCCCAAAGGCGGGGCAGTGGGACGGCTCCAGGTGCATGCGGGAGGAAGCAAAGGCCTCCATCAGACCTGCCCAAGGGTCTGAGAGGCCTCAGTGGAATGCTGCCTCCGTTATGGAGAGGATCCCTTTTGTGCTTAGAGGCCTGACCTCCCGGGCACTAAAACAGCCGGAGCAAGCAGGGCTCCACTTCAACTGAAGCCACGCTACAGCTACAAGGAGGTGCTTGGAAAACTCCGTCCCTTTCCGAAGTAAAGGATGTCTCACCCCCATTGTCGCGTCTTGTTGCACTTCAGAAACAGTTTTATTAAGTCATTGAAAAACAAAAACGGAAAGAAAAGGAAAAGTAGCAAGAGTAGGATGGGTGCAGGAAGGGTCCTCGGGGTGCCAGTCTGCTGCTCAGGAGGGGTGACGCAGAGGAGGTTGCTCAGGACCATGTTGAGGAGTCTTCTGAGTGTCTCTGCACAGAGAGAGCCTCCACAGATTCTTGCTGGTGCTGTGCAGCTTGCTGTTCCCGAGGGCCGTGGGGCCGCTTCTGCAGAGCTGCTTTGGCACGTGCCTGGCCTAGGGAGGGAGAGGAGCTGGGCTACCGATGGACCAGACTGAGCTGGGGTGTGGAGGCACCAGCAGGAGGAGGACCCAGGAGGGAGACGGCTCTCACGGACTCTGCATGAGCAGGTCTGCAGCACCCACAGCCCGTCTGTTGGTCGAGGGGCTGGGACCGGCCTGCCCTGGTGCTGGGAAGGCTGCCGATGGTTACTGGTCTCTCCTTTCGGGGAGCCCAAGAGGGACAGGTCTCACCAGCAGCACCAGGCCGATGAGGAGGTAGGGCGTGGTGGTGGGTCCGTCCGGGTCCTCCCCTGCAGCCTGCTGGGCGGGGGTGTTGGAGGGCCCTGGAGCTCTGTCCCCCCTCGCCGCTTGCTGCCTCCCCTCGGGCCCCCTTCTGCCCGCTGCGGGGCCGCTGTTGCCGGGCTGTCGGCGCAGGTAGTAGCGCCGCTGCGGGGATCTGCTCCGCACCGTGCTCCTGGCCGTGTTCCTCTGCCGGCGGGCAGGCGAGCCGACGGCGTACTCCCGGTAGTCATCGTCCCCTCTCACCGCGTGCAGGACATGGTCAAAGGGCTGCCTGCAGAGCGGGCACGTAGCTCTGCTGCTGGCCCACCGCCGGATGCAGCCAAAGCAGAAGCGGTGGAAGCACACGGGCACGCAGGCTGCGTGGCGCATCGTGCCCAGGCAGATGGGGCACGAGGCATCGGCCGCTGCCTCCGACTGCCCTGCCCGCTGCTCCTGGCTGGGGACGGCCGCCGCTGCAGAGCCGCTCTGCTCCGGAGCCTCTTGGGCGCCCGATGCCATGTCCTGCCAAGAAAGGCGTGAGCTTTAGTCACGCTCGGAACACGCAAACGAAGCGAGCAGAAGCAAGTGGTGGCAGAGGGGAGGTAAGGGCCTCCCGCAGGGCCTCCTCGGGGGCTGGAAAGCACTGCCTGTCAGCAGCAGCTCCAGCACGGTGGGCCAGCCAGCGTCACGGGCTGCCCCCCACCCTTGCCTGGGCTCCCCCGGCCGTGTTGCGCCCAGCCCCAGACCGCCCGGGGCCCTGCGCTCTCTCCCACGCTACCACCACCAGCCGAGCTAGCACAGGCTACCTGCAGCAGGTGCTCAGGGAAGGCGCAGGAACCGGCTCCGAGGCTTCAGCGGTGCCAGGGGCCCTGGCACCGTCACCTGCCCACAGCTCCAAGGCAGCCGCCGTGCACGACTGCAGCACCCCCACCAGCCAAGGCACTCCTCAAAGGCACCCCTCCAAGCGCAAGACCAGAGCCCTGTTGGAGCTTGCACGCCGCGCGTGTGAACTCGCAGGAGCCCTGGGCCAAACGCACGGGCACAGAGCGCGCGTGGCTGCTGAAGAAGAGTGAGGTGGGGGCAGTCAGAGCCTGTGCCTGGTGATGTCACAGGGGTCCCTGGCGCTGCCCCTCAACGGCCGCTCAGCCAGGGAGGCAGACTGCCCAAGGGGGCACAAGCCTGCTTTCTAGGGTGTTTGCCATCTTCTCGTGGTCTTGTGGGGGCGGTCTAAGCTCAGGCTGGACGGGTGCTGTGAGGAGAGCCTGGTGGGGCTGAGCACAAAGGCCCGGCAATGGGCAGCGCAGCAAAATGCAGGTGGCGGGGAGCCTGGTGACCTCCTTGGTGGAAAGCGAGTGCCCTGACTTGGTTCCTCCAAAGGCTGTCGGAGAAGGGCTCGCCCCTTGCAGCACTGTGGGCAAGCCCCACGCAGAGATCCCAGAAGAGCTCAGGTTGCAAGGGACCTCGGGAGGTCACCCTGTGCAAGCCCCTGCTCAAGGAGGGCCGGGGCTCAATCACTCTCACGGCCAGGTAGCGTTTCCACAGGGGTCTTCCGTGCTCCAGTCCGTGCCCATTGACGCTTCTTCAGTCACGGGTCACCGCTGCAGAGAGCCTGACTCTGTCTTCCTTGCCCCACGCCTTCAAGTAGTTACGTACATCGACAAGCTCTCTGCGGAGCCTTTTTGTCTTCCTGAAGCGGTCACGCAGTTAGACTCGATCATCTTTGTAGGTGCCTTCCGACAGAAAGCTCTCTCGGGCTTTCCTCCAGTGGGAGGTGACCCAGCCCTTTTGCCATCTTCGTGGCCCTTCCTGGACTCTCTCCAGTACGTCCGTGTACCTCTTGTACTGGGGAGCCCAGCACTGGCCACAGTACTCCGGGTGCGGTCTCACCAGTGCTGAGTCAAGGGAAGGGTTGTGTTCCTTGAACTGCGGTCTGACAGCCCTCCTCATGCAGCCCGTGGTACCATGAGCCTTCCTTGGCCCAAGGGCCCATTGCTGGCGCACCTGGGTGTCCTGCAGGACCCCCACGCCTGTTCCGCAGAGCTGCAAAGGGTCAGCTGGGGCAATGGTGGCGGGGGGCCTTGCAGGCAGCACGCGTGGGGCCGCTGCTTGCAGGGCTGGGGCCGCTGCTTGCGGCACGCAGGGCAAGAGCCTTTGGAGGTGCCCAGGGGTTGCGAGGGGATGCTGCTCAGAGGCCTGTGGAAACGTGGGAGGCTCATCGCGGGCCATCTCGGGGAAGGCCCAAAGGCGGGGCAGTGGGACGGCTCCAGGTGCATGCGGGAGGAAGCAAAGGCCTCCATCAGACCTGCCCAAGGGTCTGAGAGGCCTCAGTGGAATGCTGCCTCCGTTATGGAGAGGATCCCTTTTGTGCTTAGAGGCCTGACCTCCCGGGCAGTAAAACAGCCGGAGCAAGCAGGGCTCCACTTCAACTGAAGCCAAGCTACAGCTACAAGGAGGTGCTTGGAAAACTCCGTCCCTTTCCGAAGTAAAGGATGTCTCACCCCCATTGTCGCGTCTTGTTGCACTTCAGAAACAGTTTTATTAAGTCATTGAAAAACAAAAACGGGAAGAAAAGGAAAAGTAGCAAGAGTAGGATGGGTGCAGGAAGGGTCCTCGGGGTGCCAGTCTGCTGCTCAGGAGGGGTGACGCAGAGGAGGTTGCTCAGGACCATGTTGAGGAGTCTTCTGAGTGTCTCTGCACAGAGAGAGCCTCCACAGATTCTTGCTGGTGCTGTGCAGCTTGCTGTTCCCGAGGGCCGTGGGGCCGCTTCTGCAGAGCTGCTTTGGCACGTGCCTGGCCTAGGGAGGGAGAGGAGCTGGGCTACCGATGGACCAGACTGAGCTGGGGTGTGGAGGCACCAGCAGGAGGAGGACCCAGGAGGGAGACGGCTCTCACGGACTCTGCATGAGCAGGTCTGCAGCACCCACAGCCCGTCTGTTGGTCGAGGGGCTGGGACCGGCCTGCCCTGGTGCTGGGAAGGCTGCCGATGGTTACTGGTCTCTCCTTTCGGGGAGCCCAAGAGGGACAGGTCTCACCAGCAGCACCAGGCCGATGAGGAGGTAGGGCGTGGTGGTGGGTCCGTCCGGGTCCTCCCCTGCAGCCTGCTGGGCGGGGGTGTTGGAGGGCCCTGGAGCTCTGTCCCCCCTCGCCGCTTGCTGCCTCCCCTCGGGCCCCCTTCTGCCCGCTGCGGGGCCGCTGTTGCCGGGCTGTCGGCGCAGGTAGTAGCGCCGCTGCGGGGATCTGCTCCGCACCGTGCTCCTGGCCGTGTTCCTCTGCCGGCGGGCAGGCGAGCCGACGGCGTACTCCCGGTAGTCATCGTCCCCTCTCACCGCGTGCAGGACATGGTCAAAGGGCTGCCTGCAGAGCGGGCACGTAGCTCTGCTGCTGGCCCACCGCCGGATGCAGCCAAAGCAGAAGCGGTGGAAGCACACGGGCACGCAGGCTGCGTGGCGCATCGTGCCCAGGCAGATGGGGCACGAGGCATCGGCCGCTGCCTCCGACTGCCCTGCCCGCTGCTCCTGGCTGGGGACGGCCGCCGCTGCAGAGCCGCTCTGCTCCGGAGCCTCTTGGGCGCCCGATGCCATGTCCTGCCAAGAAAGGCGTGAGCTTTAGTCACGCTCGGAACACGCAAACGAAGCGAGCAGAAGCAAGTGGTGGCAGAGGGGAGGTAAGGGCCTCCCGCAGGGCCTCCTCGGGGGCTGGAAAGCACTGCCTGTCAGCAGCAGCTCCAGCACGGTGGGCCAGCCAGCGTCACGGGCTGCCCCCCACCCTTGCCTGGGCTCCCCCGGCCGTGTTGCGCCCAGCCCCAGACCGCCCGGGGCCCTGCGCTCTCTCCCACGCTACCACCACCAGCCGAGCTAGCACAGGCTACCTGCAGCAGGTGCTCAGGGAAGGCGCAGGAACTGGCTCCGAGGCTTCAGCGGTGCCAGGGGCCCTGGCACCGTCACCTGCCCACAGCTCCAAGGCAGCCGCCGTGCACGACTGCAGCACCCCCACCAGCCAAGGCACTCCTCAAAGGCACCCCTCCAAGCGCAAGACCAGAGCCCTGTTGGAGCTTGCACGCCGCGCGTGTGAACTCGCAGGAGCCCTGGGCCAAACGCACGGGCACAGAGCGCGCGTGGCTGCTGAAGAAGAGTGAGGTGGGGGCAGTCAGAGCCTGTGCCTGGTGATGTCACAGGGGTCCCTGGCGCTGCCCCTCAACGGCCGCTCAGCCAGGGAGGCAGACTGCCCAAGGGGGCACAAGCCTGCTTTCTAGGGTGTTTGCCATCTTCTCGTGGTCTTGTGGGGGCGGTCTAAGCTCAGGCTGGACGGGTGCTGTGAGGAGAGCCTGGTGGGGCTGAGCACAAAGGCCCGGCAATGGGCAGCGCAGCAAAATGCAGGTGGCGGGGAGCCTGGTGACCTCCTTGGTGGAAAGCGAGTGCCCTGACTTGGTTCCTCCAAAGGCTGTCGGAGAAGGGCTCGCCCCTTGCAGCACTGTGGGCAAGCCCCACGCAGAGATCCCAGAAGAGCTCAGGTTGCAAGGGACCTCGGGAGGTCACCCTGTGCAAGCCCCTGCTCAAGGAGGGCCGGGGCTCAATCACTCTCATGGCCAGGTAGCGTTTCCACAGGGGTCTTCCGTGCTCCAGTCCGTGCCCATTGACGCTTCTTCAGTCACGGGTCACCGCTGCAGAGAGCCTGACTCTGTCTTCCTTGCCCCACGCCTTCAAGTAGTTACGTACATCGACAAGCTCTCTGCGGAGCCTTTTTGTCTTCCTGAAGCGGTCACGCAGTTAGACTCGATCATCTTTGTAGGTGCCTTCCGACAGAAAGCTCTCTCGGGCTTTCCTCCAGTGGGAGGTGACCCAGCCCTTTTGCCATCTTCGTGGCCCTTCCTGGACTCTCTCCAGTACGTCCGTGTACCTCTTGTACTGGGGAGCCCAGCACTGGCCACAGTACTCCGGGTGCGGTCTCACCAGTGCTGAGTCAAGGGAAGGGTTGTGTTCCTTGAACTGCGGTCTGACAGCCCTCCTCATGCAGCCCGTGGTACCATGAGCCTTCCTTGGCCCAAGGGCCCATTGCTGGCGCACCTGGGTGTCCTGCAGGACCCCCACGCCTGTTCCGCAGAGCTGCAAAGGGTCAGCTGGGGCAATGGTGGCGGGGGGCCTTGCAGGCAGCACGCGTGGGGCCGCTGCTTGCAGGGCTGGGGCCGCTGCTTGCGGCACGCAGGGCAAGAGCCTTTGGAGGTGCCCAGGGGTTGCGAGGGGATGCTGCTCAGAGGCCTGTGGAAACGTGGGAGGCTCATCGCGGGCCATCTCGGGGAAGGCCCAAAGGCGGGGCAGTGGGACGGCTCCAGGTGCATGCGGGAGGAAGCAAAGGCCTCCATCAGACCTGCCCAAGGGTCTGAGAGGCCTCAGTGGAATGCTGCCTCCGTTATGGAGAGGATCCCTTTTGTGCTTAGAGGCCTGACCTCCCGGGCAGTAAAACAGCCGGAGCAAGCAGGGCTCCACTTCAACTGAAGCCACGCTACAGCTACAAGGAGGTGCTTGGAAAACTCCGTCCCTTTCCGAAGTAAAGGATGTCTCACCCCCATTGTCGCGTCTTGTTGCACTTCAGAAACAGTTTTATTAAGTCATTGAAAAACAAAAACGGGAAGAAAAGGAAAAGTAGCAAGAGTAGGATGGGTGCAGGAAGGGTCCTCGGGGTGCCAGTCTGCTGCTCAGGAGGGGTGACGCAGAGGAGGTTGCTCAGGACCATGTTGAGGAGTCTTCTGAGTGTCTCTGCACAGAGAGAGCCTCCACAGATTCTTGCTGGTGCTGTGCAGCTTGCTGTTCCCGAGGGCCGTGGGGCCGCTTCTGCAGAGCTGCTTTGGCACGTGCCTGGCCTAGGGAGGGAGAGGAGCTGGGCTACCGATGGACCAGACTGAGCTGGGGTGTGGAGGCACCAGCAGGAGGAGGACCCAGGAGGGAGACGGCTCTCACGGACTCTGCATGAGCAGGTCTGCAGCACCCACAGCCCGTCTGTTGGTCGAGGGGCTGGGACCGGCCTGCCCTGGTGCTGGGAAGGCTGCCGATGGTTACTGGTCTCTCCTTTCGGGGAGCCCAAGAGGGACAGGTCTCACCAGCAGCACCAGGCCGATGAGGAGGTAGGGCGTGGTGGTGGGTCCGTCCGGGTCCTCCCCTGCAGCCTGCTGGGCGGGGGTGTTGGAGGGCCCTGGAGCTCTGTCCCCCCTCGCCGCTTGCTGCCTCCCCTCGGGCCCCCTTCTGCCCGCTGCGGGGCCGCTGTTGCCGGGCTGTCGGCGCAGGTAGTAGCGCCGCTGCGGGGATCTGCTCCGCACCGTGCTCCTGGCCGTGTTCCTCTGCCGGCGGGCAGGCGAGCCGACGGCGTACTCCCGGTAGTCATCGTCCCCTCTCACCGCGTGCAGGACATGGTCAAAGGGCTGCCTGCAGAGCGGGCACGTAGCTCTGCTGCTGGCCCACCGCCGGATGCAGCCAAAGCAGAAGCGGTGGAAGCACACGGGCACGCAGGCTGCGTGGCGCATCGTGCCCAGGCAGATGGGGCACGAGGCATCGGCCGCTGCCTCCGACTGCCCTGCCCGCTGCTCCTGGCTGGGGACGGCCGCCGCTGCAGAGCCGCTCTGCTCCAGAGCCTCTTGGGCGCCCGATGCCATGTCCTGCCAAGAAAGGCGTGAGCTTTAGTCACGCTCGGAACAGGCAAACGAAGCGAGCAGAAGCAAGTGGTGGCAGAGGGGAGGTAAGGGCCTCCCGCAGGGCCTCCTCGGGGGCTGGAAAGCACTGCCTGTCAGCAGCAGCTCCAGCACGGTGGGCCAGCCAGCGTCACGGGCTGCCCCCCACCCTTGCCTGGGCTCCCCCGGCCGTGTTGCGCCCAGCCCCAGACCGCCCGGGGCCCTGCGCTCTCTCCCACGCTACCACCACCAGCCGAGCTAGCACAGGCTACCTGCAGCAGGTGCTCAGGGAAGGCGCAGGAACCGGCTCCGAGGCTTCAGCGGTGCCAGGGGCCCTGGCACCGTCACCTGCCCACAGCTCCAAGGCAGCCGCCGTGCACGACTGCAGCACCCCCACCAGCCAAGGAACTCCTCAAAGGCACCCCTCCAAGCGCAAGACCAGAGCCCTGTTGGAGCTTGCACGCCGCGCGTGTGAACTCGCAGGAGCCCTGGGCCAAACGCACGGGCACAGAGCGCGCGTGGCTGCTGAAGAAGAGTGAGGTGGGGGCAGTCAGAGCCTGTGCCTGGTGATGTCACAGGGGTCCCTGGCGCTGCCCCTCAACGGCCGCTCAGCCAGGGAGGCAGACTGCCCAAGGGGGCACAAGCCTGCTTTCTAGGGTGTTTGCCATCTTCTCGTGGTCTTGTGGGGGCGGTCTAAGCTCAGGCTGGACGGGTGCTGTGAGGAGAGCCTGGTGGGGCTGAGCACAAAGGCCCGGCAATGGGCAGCGCAGCAAAATGCAGGTGGCGGGGAGCCTGGTGACCTCCTTGGTGGAAAGCGAGTGCCCTGACTTGGTTCCTCCAAAGGCTGTCGGAGAAGGGCTCGCCCCTTGCAGCACTGTGGGCAAGCCCCACGCAGAGATCCCAGAAGAGCTCAGGTTGCAAGGGACCTCGGGAGGTCACCCTGTGCAAGCCCCTGCTCAAGGAGGGCCGGGGCTCAATCACTCTCACGGCCAGGTAGCGTTTCCACAGGGGTCTTCCGTGCTCCAGTCCGTGCCCATTGACGCTTCTTCAGTCACGGGTCACCGCTGCAGAGAGCCTGACTCTGTCTTCCTTGCCCCACGCCTTCAAGTAGTTACGTACATCGACAAGCTCTCTGCGGAGCCTTTTTGTCTTCCTGAAGCGGTCACGCAGTTAGACTCGATCATCTTTGTAGGTGCCTTCCGACAGAAAGCTCTCTCGGGCTTTCCTCCAGTGGGAGGTGACCCAGCCCTTTTGCCATCTTCGTGGCCCTTCCTGGACTCTCTCCAGTACGTCCGTGTACCTCTTGTACTGGGGAGCCCAGCACTGGCCACAGTACTCCGGGTGCGGTCTCACCAGTGCTGAGTCAAGGGAAGGGTTGTGTTCCTTGAACTGCGGTCTGACAGCCCTCCTCATGCAGCCCGTGGTACCATGAGCCTTCCTTGGCCCAAGGGCCCATTGCTGGCGCACCTGGGTGTCCTGCAGGACCCCCCACGCCTGTTCCGCAGAGCTGCAAAGGGTCAGCTGGGGCAATGGTGGCGGGGGGCCTTGCAGGCAGCACGCGTGGGGCCGCTGCTTGCAGGGCTGGGGCCGCTGCTTGCGGCACGCAGGGCAAGAGCCTTTGGAGGTGCCCAGGGGTTGCGAGGGGATGCTGCTCAGAGGCCTGTGGAAACGTGGGAGGCTCATCGCGGGCCATCTCGGGGAAGGCCCAAAGGCGGGGCAGTGGGACGGCTCCAGGTGCATGCGGGAGGAAGCAAAGGCCTCCATCAGACCTGCCCAAGGGTCTGAGAGGCCTCAGTGGAATGCTGCCTCCGTTATGGAGAGGATCCCTTTTGTGCTTAGAGGCCTGACCTCCCGGGCAGTAAAACAGCCGGAGCAAGCAGGGCTCCACTTCAACTGAAGCCACGCTACAGCTACAAGGAGGTGCTTGGAAAACTCCGTCCCTTTCCGAAGTAAAGGATGTCTCACCCCCATTGTCGCGTCTTGTTGCACTTCAGAAACAGTTTTATTAAGTCATTGAAAAACAAAAACGGGAAGAAAAGGAAAAGTAGCAAGAGTAGGATGGGTGCAGGAAGGGTCCTCGGGGTGCCAGTCTGCTGCTCAGGAGGGGTGACGCAGAGGAGGTTGCTCAGGACCATGTTGAGGAGTCTTCTGAGTGTCTCTGCACAGAGAGAGCCTCCACAGATTCTTGCTGGTGCTGTGCAGCTTGCTGTTCCCGAGGGCCGTGGGGCCGCTTCTGCAGAGCTGCTTTGGCACGTGCCTGGCCTAGGGAGGGAGAGGAGCTGGGCTACCGATGGACCAGACTGAGCTGGGGTGTGGAGGCACCAGCAGGAGGAGGACCCAGGAGGGAGACGGCTCTCACGGACTCTGCATGAGCAGGTCTGCAGCACCCACAGCCCGTCTGTTGGTCGAGGGGCTGGGACCGGCCTGCCCTGGTGCTGGGAAGGCTGCCGATGGTTACTGGTCTCTCCTTTCGGGGAGCCCAAGAGGGACAGGTCTCACCAGCAGCACCAGGCCGATGAGGAGGTAGGGCGTGGTGGTGGGTCCGTCCGGGTCCTCCCCTGCAGCCTGCTGGGCGGGGGTGTTGGAGGGCCCTGGAGCTCTGTCCCCCCTCGCCGCTTGCTGCCTCCCCTCGGGCCCCCTTCTGCCCGCTGCGGGGCCGCTGTTGCCGGGCTGTCGGCGCAGGTAGTAGCGCCGCTGCGGGGATCTGCTCCGCACCGTGCTCCTGGCCGTGTTCCTCTGCCGGCGGGCAGGCGAGCCGACGGCGTACTCCCGGTAGTCATCGTCCCCTCTCACCGCGTGCAGGACATGGTCAAAGGGCTGCCTGCAGAGCGGGCACGTAGCTCTGCTGCTGGCCCACCGCCGGATGCAGCCAAAGCAGAAGCGGTGGAAGCACACGGGCACGCAGGCTGCGTGGCGCATCGTGCCCAGGCAGATGGGGCACGAGGCATCGGCCGCTGCCTCCGACTGCCCTGCCCGCTGCTCCTGGCTGGGGACGGCCGCCGCTGCAGAGCCGCTCTGCTCCGGAGCCTCTTGGGCGCCCGATGCCATGTCCTGCCAAGAAAGGCGTGAGCTTTAGTCACGCTCGGAACACGCAAACGAAGCGAGCAGAAGCAAGTGGTGGCAGAGGGGAGGTAAGGGCCTCCCGCAGGGCCTCCTCGGGGGCTGGAAAGCACTGCCTGTCAGCAGCAGCTCCAGCACGGTGGGCCAGCCAGCGTCACGGGCTGCCCCCCACCCTTGCCTGGGCTCCCCCGGCCGTGTTGCGCCCAGCCCCAGACCGCCCGGGGCCCTGCGCTCTCTCCCACGCTACCACCACCAGCCGAGCTAGCACAGGCTACCTGCAGCAGGTGCTCAGGGAAGGCGCAGGAACTGGCTCCGAGGCTTCAGCGGTGCCAGGGGCCCTGGCACCGTCACCTGCCCACAGCTCCAAGGCAGCCGCCGTGCACGACTGCAGCACCCCCACCAGCCAAGGCACTCCTCAAAGGCACCCCTCCAAGCGCAAGACCAGAGCCCTGTTGGAGCTTGCACGCCGCGCGTGTGAACTCGCAGGAGCCCTGGGCCAAACGCACGGGCACAGAGCGCGCGTGGCTGCTGAAGAAGAGTGAGGTGGGGGCAGTCAGAGCCTGTGCCTGGTGATGTCACAGGGGTCCCTGGCGCTGCCCCTCAACGGCCGCTCAGCCAGGGAGGCAGACTGCCCAAGGGGGCACAAGCCTGCTTTCTAGGGTGTTTGCCATCTTCTCGTGGTCTTGTGGGGGCGGTCTAAGCTCAGGCTGGACGGGTGCTGTGAGGAGAGCCTGGTGGGGCTGAGCACAAAGGCCCGGCAATGGGCAGCGCAGCAAAATGCAGGTGGCGGGGAGCCTGGTGACCTCCTTGGTGGAAAGCGAGTGCCCTGACTTGGTTCCTCCAAAGGCTGTCGGAGAAGGGCTCGCCCCTTGCAGCACTGTGGGCAAGCCCCACGCAGAGATCCCAGAAGAGCTCAGGTTGCAAGGGACCTCGGGAGGTCACCCTGTGCAAGCCCCTGCTCAAGGAGGGCCGGGGCTCAATCACTCTCACGGCCAGGTAGCGTTTCCACAGGGGTCTTCCGTGCTCCAGTCCGTGCCCATTGACGCTTCTTCAGTCACGGGTCACCGCTGCAGAGAGCCTGACTCTGTCTTCCTTGCCCCACGCCTTCAAGTAGTTACGTACATCGACAAGCTCTCTGCGGAGCCTTTTTGTCTTCCTGAAGCGGTCACGCAGTTAGACTCGATCATCTTTGTAGGTGCCTTCCGACAGAAAGCTCTCTCGGGCTTTCCTCCAGTGGGAGGTGACCCAGCCCTTTTGCCATCTTCGTGGCCCTTCCTGGACTCTCTCCAGTACGTCCGTGTACCTCTTGTACTGGGGAGCCCAGCACTGGCCACAGTACTCCGGGTGCGGTCTCACCAGTGCTGAGTCAAGGGAAGGGTTGTGTTCCTTGAACTGCGGTCTGACAGCCCTCCTCATGCAGCCCGTGGTACCATGAGCCTTCCTTGGCCCAAGGGCCCATTGCTGGCGCACCTGGGTGTCCTGCAGGACCCCCACGCCTGTTCCGCAGAGCTGCAAAGGGTCAGCTGGGGCAATGGTGGCGGGGGGCCTTGCAGGCAGCACGCGTGGGGCCGCTGCTTGCAGGGCTGGGGCCGCTGCTTGCGGCACGCAGGGCAAGAGCCTTTGGAGGTGCCCAGGGGTTGCGAGGGGATGCTGCTCAGAGGCCTGTGGAAACGTGGGAGGCTCATCGCGGGCCATCTCGGGGAAGGCCCAAAGGCGGGGCAGTGGGACGGCTCCAGGTGCATGCGGGAGGAAGCAAAGGCCTCCATCAGACCTGCCCAAGGGTCTGAGAGGCCTCAGTGGAATGCTGCCTCCGTTATGGAGAGGATCCCTTTTGTGCTTAGAGGCCTGACCTCCCGGGCACTAAAACAGCCGGAGCAAGCAGGGCTCCACTTCAACTGAAGCCACGCTACAGCTACAAGGAGGTGCTTGGAAAACTCCGTCCCTTTCCGAAGTAAAGGATGTCTCACCCCCATTGTCGCGTCTTGTTGCACTTCAGAAACAGTTTTATTAAGTCATTGAAAAACAAAAACGGGAAGAAAAGGAAAAGTAGCAAGAGTAGGATGGGTGCAGGAAGGGTCCTCGGGGTGCCAGTCTGCTGCTCAGGAGGGGTGACGCAGAGGAGGTTGCTCAGGACCATGTTGAGGAGTCTTCTGAGTGTCTCTGCACAGAGAGAGCCTCCACAGATTCTTGCTGGTGCTGTGCAGCTTGCTGTTCCCGAGGGCCGTGGGGCCGCTTCTGCAGAGCTGCTTTGGCACGTGCCTGGCCTAGGGAGGGAGAGGAGCTGGGCTACCGATGGACCAGACTGAGCTGGGGTGTGGAGGCACCAGCAGGAGGAGGACCCAGGAGGGAGACGGCTCTCACGGACTCTGCATGAGCAGGTCTGCAGCACCCACAGCCCGTCTGTTGGTCGAGGGGCTGGGACCGGCCTGCCCTGGTGCTGGGAAGGCTCCCGATGGTTACTGGTCTCTCCTTTCGGGGAGCCCAAGAGGGACAGGTCTCACCAGCAGCACCAGGCCGATGAGGAGGTAGGGCGTGGTGGTGGGTCCGTCCGGGTCCTCCCCTGCAGCCTGCTGGGCGGGGGTGTTGGAGGGCCCTGGAGCTCTGTCCCCCCTCGCCGCTTGCTGCCTCCCCTCGGGCCCCCTTCTGCCCGCTGCGGGGCCGCTGTTGCCGGGCTGTCGGCGCAGGTAGTAGCGCCGCTGCGGGGATCTGCTCCGCACCGTGCTCCTGGCCGTGTTCCTCTGCCGGCGGGCAGGCGAGCCGACGGCGTACTCCCGGTAGTCATCGTCCCCTCTCACCGCGTGCAGGACGTGGTCAAAGGGCTGCCTGCAGAGCGGGCACGTAGCTCTGCTGCTGGCCCACCGCCGGATGCAGCCAAAGCAGAAGCGGTGGAAGCACACGGGCACGCAGGCTGCGTGGCGCATCGTGCCCAGGCAGATGGGGCACGAGGCATCGGCCGCTGCCTCCGACTGCCCTGCCCGCTGCTCCTGGCTGGGGACGGCCGCCGCTGCAGAGCCGCTCTGCTCCGGAGCCTCTTGGGCGCCCGATGCCATGTCCTGCCAAGAAAGGCGTGAGCTTTAGTCACGCTCGGAACACGCAAACGAAGCGAGCAGAAGCAAGTGGTGGCAGAGGGGAGGTAAGGGCCTCCCGCAGGGCCTCCTCGGGGGCTGGAAAGCACTGCCTGTCAGCAGCAGCTCCAGCACGGTGGGCCAGCCAGCGTCACGGGCTGCCCCCCACCCTTGCCTGGGCTCCCCCGGCCGTGTTGCGCCCAGCCCCAGACCGCCCGGGGCCCTGCGCTCTCTCCCACGCTACCACCACCAGCCGAGCTAGCACAGGCTACCTGCAGCAGGTGCTCAGGGAAGGCGCAGGAACTGGCTCCGAGGCTTCAGCGGTGCCAGGGGCCCTGGCACCGTCACCTGCCCACAGCTCCAAGGCAGCCGCCGTGCACGACTGCAGCACCCCCACCAGCCAAGGCACTCCTCAAAGGCACCCCTCCAAGCGCAAGACCAGAGCCCTGTTGGAGCTTGCACGCCGCGCGTGTGAACTCGCAGGAGCCCTGGGCCAAACGCACGGGCACAGAGCGCGCGTGGCTGCTGAAGAAGAGTGAGGTGGGGGCAGTCAGAGCCTGTGCCTGGTGATGTCACAGGGGTCCCTGGCGCTGCCCCTCAACGGCCGCTCAGCCAGGGAGGCAGACTGCCCAAGGGGGCACAAGCCTGCTTTCTAGGGTGTTTGCCATCTTCTCGTGGTCTTGTGGGGGCGGTCTAAGCTCAGGCTGGACGGGTGCTGTGAGGAGAGCCTGGTGGGGCTGAGCACAAAGGCCCGGCAATGGGCAGCGCAGCAAAATGCAGGTGGCGGGGAGCCTGGTGACCTCCTTGGTGGAAAGCGAGTGCCCTGACTTGGTTCCTCCAAAGGCTGTCGGAGAAGGGCTCGCCCCTTGCAGCACTGTGGGCAAGCCCCACGCAGAGATCCCAGAAGAGCTCAGGTTGCAAGGGACCTCGGGAGGTCACCCTGTGCAAGCCCCTGCTCAAGGAGGGCCGGGGCTCAATCACTCTCACGGCCAGGTAGCGTTTCCACAGGGGTCTTCCGTGCTCCAGTCCGTGCCCATTGACGCTTCTTCAGTCACGGGTCACCGCTGCAGAGAGCCTGACTCTGTCTTCCTTGCCCCACGCCTTCAAGTAGTTACGTACATCGACAAGCTCTCTGCGGAGCCTTTTTGTCTTCCTGAAGCGGTCACGCAGTTAGACTCGATCATCTTTGTAGGTGCCTTCCGACAGAAAGCTCTCTCGGGCTTTCCTCCAGTGGGAGGTGACCCAGCCCTTTTGCCATCTTCGTGGCCCTTCCTGGACTCTCTCCAGTACGTCCGTGTACCTCTTGTACTGGGGAGCCCAGCACTGGCCACAGTACTCCGGGTGCGGTCTCACCAGTGCTGAGTCAAGGGAAGGGTTGTGTTCCTTGAACTGCGGTCTGACAGCCCTCCTCATGCAGCCCGTGGTACCATGAGCCTTCCTTGGCCCAAGGGCCCATTGCTGGCGCACCTGGGTGTCCTGCAGGACCCCCCACGCCTGTTCCGCAGAGCTGCAAAGGGTCAGCTGGGGCAATGGTGGCGGGGGGCCTTGCAGGCAGCACGCGTGGGGCCGCTGCTTGCAGGGCTGGGGCCGCTGCTTGCGGCACGCAGGGCAAGAGCCTTTGGAGGTGCCCAGGGGTTGCGAGGGGATGCTGCTCAGAGGCCTGTGGAAACGTGGGAGGCTCATCGCGGGCCATCTCGGGGAAGGCCCAAAGGCGGGGCAGTGGGACGGCTCCAGGTGCATGCGGGAGGAAGCAAAGGCCTCCATCAGACCTGCCCAAGGGTCTGAGAGGCCTCAGTGGAATGCTGCCTCCGTTATGGAGAGGATCCCTTTTGTGCTTAGAGGCCTGACCTCCCGGGCAGTAAAACAGCCGGAGCAAGCAGGGCTCCACTTCAACTGAAGCCACGCTACAGCTACAAGGAGGTGCTTGGAAAACTCCGTCCCTTTCCGAAGTAAAGGATGTCTCACCCCCATTGTCGCGTCTTGTTGCACTTCAGAAACAGTTTTATTAAGTCATTGAAAAACAAAAACGGGAAGAAAAGGAAAAGTAGCAAGAGTAGGATGGGTGCAGGAAGGGTCCTCGGGGTGCCAGTCTGCTGCTCAGGAGGGGTGACGCAGAGGAGGTTGCTCAGGACCATGTTGAGGAGTCTTCTGAGTGTCTCTGCACAGAGAGAGCCTCCACAGATTCTTGCTGGTGCTGTGCAGCTTGCTGTTCCCGAGGGCCGTGGGGCCGCTTCTGCAGAGCTGCTTTGGCACGTGCCTGGCCTAGGGAGGGAGAGGAGCTGGGCTACCGATGGACCAGACTGAGCTGGGGTGTGGAGGCACCAGCAGGAGGAGGACCCAGGAGGGAGACGGCTCTCACGGACTCTGCATGAGCAGGTCTGCAGCACCCACAGCCCGTCTGTTGGTCGAGGGGCTGGGACCGGCCTGCCCTGGTGCTGGGAAGGCTGCCGATGGTTACTGGTCTCTCCTTTCGGGGAGCCCAAGAGGGACAGGTCTCACCAGCAGCACCAGGCCGATGAGGAGGTAGGGCGTGGTGGTGGGTCCGTCCGGGTCCTCCCCTGCAGCCTGCTGGGCGGGGGTGTTGGAGGGCCCTGGAGCTCTGTCCCCCCTCGCCGCTTGCTGCCTCCCCTCGGGCCCCCTTCTGCCCGCTGCGGGGCCGCTGTTGCCGGGCTGTCGGCGCAGGTAGTAGCGCCGCTGCGGGGATCTGCTCCGCACCGTGCTCCTGGCCGTGTTCCTCTGCCGGCGGGCAGGCGAGCCGACGGCGTACTCCCGGTAGTCATCGTCCCCTCTCACCGCGTGCAGGACGTGGTCAAAGGGCTGCCTGCAGAGCGGGCACGTAGCTCTGCTGCTGGCCCACCGCCGGATGCAGCCAAAGCAGAAGCGGTGGAAGCACACGGGCACGCAGGCTGCGTGGCGCATCGTGCCCAGGCAGATGGGGCACGAGGCATCGGCCGCTGCCTCCGACTGCCCTGCCCGCTGCTCCTGGCTGGGGACGGCCGCCGCTGCAGAGCCGCTCTGCTCCGGAGCCTCTTGGGCGCCCGATGCCATGTCCTGCCAAGAAAGGCGTGAGCTTTAGTCACGCTCGGAACACGCAAACGAAGCGAGCAGAAGCAAGTGGTGGCAGAGGGGAGGTAAGGGCCTCCCGCAGGGCCTCCTCGGGGGCTGGAAAGCACTGCCTGTCAGCAGCAGCTCCAGCACGGTGGGCCAGCCAGCGTCACGGGCTGCCCCCCACCCTTGCCTGGGCTCCCCCGGCCGTGTTGCGCCCAGCCCCAGACCGCCTGGGGCCCTGCGCTCTCTCCCACGCTACCACCACCAGCCGAGCTAGCACAGGCTACCTGCAGCAGGTGCTCAGGGAAGGCGCAGGAACCGGCTCCGAGGCTTCAGCGGTGCCAGGGGCCCTGGCACCGTCACCTGCCCACAGCTCCAAGGCAGCCGCCGTGCACGACTGCAGCACCCCCACCAGCCAAGGCACTCCTCAAAGGCACCCCTCCAAGCGCAAGACCAGAGCCCTGTTGGAGCTTGCACGCCGCGCGTGTGAACTCGCAGGAGCCCTGGGCCAAACGCACGGGCACAGAGCGCGCGTGGCTGCTGAAGAAGAGTGAGGTGGGGGCAGTCAGAGCCTGTGCCTGGTGATGTCACAGGGGTCCCTGGCGCTGCCCCTCAACGGCCGCTCAGCCAGGGAGGCAGACTCCCCAAGGGGGCACAAGCCTGCTTTCTAGGGTGTTTGCCATCTTCTCGTGGTCTTGTGGGGGCGGTCTAAGCTCAGGCTGGACGGGTGCTGTGAGGAGAGCCTGGTGGGGCTGAGCACAAAGGCCCGGCAATGGGCAGCACAGCAAAATGCAGGTGGCGGGGAGCCTGGTGACCTCCTTGGTGGAAAGCGAGTGCCCTGACTTGGTTCCTCCAAAGGCTGTCGGAGAAGGGCTCGCCCCTTGCAGCACTGTGGGCAAGCCCCACGCAGAGATCCCAGAAGAGCTCAGGTTGCAAGGGACCTCGGGAGGTCACCCTGTGCAAGCCCCTGCTCAAGGAGGGCCGGGGCTCAATCACTCTCACGGCCAGGTAGCGTTTCCACAGGGGACTTCCGTGCTCCAGTCCGTGCCCATTGACGCTTCTTCAGTCACGGGTCACCGCTGCAGAGAGCCTGACTCTGTCTTCCTTGCCCCACGCCTTCAAGTAGTTACGTACATCGACAAGCTCTCTGCGGAGCCTTTTTGTCTTCCTGAAGCGGTCACGCAGTTAGACTCGATCATCTTTGTAGGTGCCTTCCGACAGAAAGCTCTCTCGGGCTTTCCTCCAGTGGGAGGTGACCCAGCCCTTTTGCCATCTTCGTGGCCCTTCCTGGACTCTCTCCAGTACGTCCGTGTACCTCTTGTACTGGGGAGCCCAGCACTGGCCACAGTACTCCGGGTGCGGTCTCACCAGTGCTGAGTCAAGGGAAGGGTTGTGTTCCTTGAACTGCGGTCTGACAGCCCTCCTCATGCAGCCCGTGGTACCATGAGCCTTCCTTGGCCCAAGGGCCCATTGCTGGCGCACCTGGGTGTCCTGCAGGACCCCCACGCCTGTTCCGCAGAGCTGCAAAGGGTCAGCTGGGGCAATGGTGGCGGGGGGCCTTGCAGGCAGCACGCGTGGGGCCGCTGCTTGCAGGGCTGGGGCCGCTGCTTGCGGCACGCAGGGCAAGAGCCTTTGGAGGTGCCCAGGGGTTGCAAGGGGATGCTGCTCAGAGGCCTGTGGAAACGTGGGAGGCTCATCGCGGGCCATCTCGGGGAAGGCCCAAAGGCGGGGCAGTGGGACGGCTCCAGGTGCATGCGGGAGGAAGCAAAGGCCTCCATCAGACCTGCCCAAGGGTCTGAGAGGCCTCAGTGGAATGCTGCCTCCGTTATGGAGAGGATCCCTTTTGTGCTTAGAGGCCTGACCTCCCGGGCAGTAAAACAGCCGGAGCAAGCAGGGCTCCACTTCAACTGAAGCCAAGCTACAGCTACAAGGAGGTGCTTGGAAAACTCCGTCCCTTTCCGAAGTAAAGGATGTCTCACCCCCATTGTCGCGTCTTGTTGCACTTCAGAAACAGTTTTATTAAGTCATTGAAAAACAAAAACGGAAAGAAAAGGAAAAGTAGCAAGAGTAGGATGGGTGCAGGAAGGGTCCTCGGGGTGCCAGTCTGCTGCTCAGGAGGGGTGACGCAGAGGAGGTTGCTCAGGACCATGTTGAGGAGTCTTCTGAGTGTCTCTGCACAGAGAGAGCCTCCACAGATTCTTGCTGGTGCTGTGCAGCTTGCTGTTCCCGAGGGCCGTGGGGCCGCTTCTGCAGAGCTGCTTTGGCACGTGCCTGGCCTAGGGAGGGAGAGGAGCTGGGCTACCGATGGACCAGACTGAGCTGGGGTGTGGAGGCACCAGCAGGAGGAGGACCCAGGAGGGAGACGGCTCTCACGGACTCTGCATGAGCAGGTCTGCAGCACCCACAGCCCGTCTGTTGGTCGAGGGGCTGGGACCGGCCTGCCCTGGTGCTGGGAAGGCTGCCGATGGTTACTGGTCTCTCCTTTCGGGGAGCCCAAGAGGGACAGGTCTCACCAGCAGCACCAGGCCGATGAGGAGGTAGGGCGTGGTGGTGGGTCCGTCCGGGTCCTCCCCTGCAGCCTGCTGGGCGGGGGTGTTGGAGGGCCCTGGAGCTCTGTCCCCCCTCGCCGCTTGCTGCCTCCCCTCGGGCCCCCTTCTGCCCGCTGCGGGGCCGCTGTTGCCGGGCTGTCGGCGCAGGTAGTAGCGCCGCTGCGGGGATCTGCTCCGCACCGTGCTCCTGGCCGTGTTCCTCTGCCGGCGGGCAGGCGAGCCGACGGCGTACTCCCGGTAGTCATCGTCCCCTCTCACCGCGTGCAGGACGTGGTCAAAGGGCTGCCTGCAGAGCGGGCACGTAGCTCTGCTGCTGGCCCACCGCCGGATGCAGCCAAAGCAGAAGCGGTGGAAGCACACGGGCACGCAGGCTGCGTGGCGCATCGTGCCCAGGCAGATGGGGCACGAGGCATCGGCCGCTGCCTCCGACTGCCCTGCCCGCTGCTCCTGGCTGGGGACGGCCGCCGCTGCAGAGCCGCTCTGCTCCGGAGCCTCTTGGGCGCCCGATGCCATGTCCTGCCAAGAAAGGCGTGAGCTTTAGTCACGCTCGGAACACGCAAACGAAGCGAGCAGAAGCAAGTGGTGGCAGAGGGGAGGTAAGGGCCTCCCGCAGGGCCTCCTCGGGGGCTGGAAAGCACTGCCTGTCAGCAGCAGCTCCAGCACGGTGGGCCAGCCAGCGTCACGGGCTGCCCCCCACCCTTGCCTGGGCTCCCCCGGCCGTGTTGCGCCCAGCCCCAGACCGCCCGGGGCCCTGCGCTCTCTCCCACGCTACCACCACCAGCCGAGCTAGCACAGGCTACCTGCAGCAGGTGCTCAGGGAAGGCGCAGGAACTGGCTCCGAGGCTTCAGCGGTGCCAGGGGCCCTGGCACCGTCACCTGCCCACAGCTCCAAGGCAGCCGCCGTGCACGACTGCAGCACCCCCACCAGCCAAGGCACTCCTCAAAGGCACCCCTCCAAGCGCAAGACCAGAGCCCTGTTGGAGCTTGCACGCCGCGCGTGTGAACTCGCAGGAGCCCTGGGCCAAACGCACGGGCACAGAGCGCGCGTGGCTGCTGAAGAAGAGTGAGGTGGGGGCAGTCAGAGCCTGTGCCTGGTGATGTCACAGGGGTCCCTGGCGCTGCCCCTCAACGGCCGCTCAGCCAGGGAGGCAGACTGCCCAAGGGGGCACAAGCCTGCTTTCTAGGGTGTTTGCCATCTTCTCGTGGTCTTGTGGGGGCGGTCTAAGCTCAGGCTGGACGGGTGCTGTGAGGAGAGCCTGGTGGGGCTGAGCACAAAGGCCCGGCAATGGGCAGCGCAGCAAAATGCAGGTGGCGGGGAGCCTGGTGACCTCCTTGGTGGAAAGCGAGTGCCCTGACTTGGTTCCTCCAAAGGCTGTCGGAGAAGGGCTCGCCCCTTGCAGCACTGTGGGCAAGCCCCACGCAGAGATCCCAGAAGAGCTCAGGTTGCAAGGGACCTCGGGAGGTCACCCTGTGCAAGCCCCTGCTCAAGGAGGGCCGGGGCTCAATCACTCTCACGGCCAGGTAGCGTTTCCACAGGGGACTTCCGTGCTCCAGTCCGTGCCCATTGACGCTTCTTCAGTCACGGGTCACCGCTGCAGAGAGCCTGACTCTGTCTTCCTTGCCCCACGCCTTCAAGTAGTTACGTACATCGACAAGCTCTCTGCGGAGCCTTTTTGTCTTCCTGAAGCGGTCACGCAGTTAGACTCGATCATCTTTGTAGGTGCCTTCCGACAGAAAGCTCTCTCGGGCTTTCCTCCAGTGGGAGGTGACCCAGCCCTTTTGCCATCTTCGTGGCCCTTCCTGGACTCTCTCCAGTACGTCCGTGTACCTCTTGTACTGGGGAGCCCAGCACTGGCCACAGTACTCCGGGTGCGGTCTCACCAGTGCTGAGTCAAGGGAAGGGTTGTGTTCCTTGAACTGCGGTCTGACAGCCCTCCTCATGCAGCCCGTGGTACCATGAGCCTTCCTTGGCCCAAGGGCCCATTGCTGGCGCACCTGGGTGTCCTGCAGGACCCCCACGCCTGTTCCGCAGAGCTGCAAAGGGTCAGCTGGGGCAATGGTGGCGGGGGGCCTTGCAGGCAGCACGCGTGGGGCCGCTGCTTGCAGGGCTGGGGCCGCTGCTTGCGGCACGCAGGGCAAGAGCCTTTGGAGGTGCCCAGGGGTTGCGAGGGGATGCTGCTCAGAGGCCTGTGGAAACGTGGGAGGCTCATCGCGGGCCATCTCGGGGAAGGCCCAAAGGCGGGGCAGTGGGACGGCTCCAGGTGCATGCGGGAGGAAGCAAAGGCCTCCATCAGACCTGCCCAAGGGTCTGAGAGGCCTCAGTGGAATGCTGCCTCCGTTATGGAGAGGATCCCTTTTGTGCTTAGAGGCCTGACCTCCCGGGCACTAAAACAGCCGGAGCAAGCAGGGCTCCACTTCAACTGAAGCCAAGCTACAGCTACAAGGAGGTGCTTGGAAAACTCCGTCCCTTTCCGAAGTAAAGGATGTCTCACCCCCATTGTCGCGTCTTGTTGCACTTCAGAAACAGTTTTATTAAGTCATTGAAAAACAAAAACGGAAAGAAAAGGAAAAGTAGCAAGAGTAGGATGGGTGCAGGAAGGGTCCTCGGGGTGCCAGTCTGCTGCTCAGGAGGGGTGACGCAGAGGAGGTTGCTCAGGACCATGTTGAGGAGTCTTCTGAGTGTCTCTGCACAGAGAGAGCCTCCACAGATTCTTGCTGGTGCTGTGCAGCTTGCTGTTCCCGAGGGCCGTGGGGCCGCTTCTGCAGAGCTGCTTTGGCACGTGCCTGGCCTAGGGAGGGAGAGGAGCTGGGCTACCGATGGACCAGACTGAGCTGGGGTGTGGAGGCACCAGCAGGAGGAGGACCCAGGAGGGAGACGGCTCTCACGGACTCTGCATGAGCAGGTGCAGCACCCACAGCCCGTCTGTTGGTCGAGGGGCTGGGACCGGCCTGCCCTGGTGCTGGGAAGGCTGCCGATGGTTACTGGTCTCTCCTTTCGGGGAGCCCAAGAGGGACAGGTCTCACCAGCAGCACCAGGCCGATGAGGAGGTAGGGCGTGGTGGTGGGTCCGTCCGGGTCCTCCCCTGCAGCCTGCTGGGCGGGGGTGTTGGAGGGCCCTGGAGCTCTGTCCCCTCTCGCCGCTTGCTGCCTCCCCTCGGGCCCCCTTCTGCCCGCTGCGGGGCCGCTGTTGCCGGGCTGTCGGCGCAGGTAGTAGCGCCGCTGCGGGGATCTGCTCCGCACCGTGCTCCTGGCCGTGTTCCTCTGCCGGCGGGCAGGCGAGCCGACGGCGTACTCCCGGTAGTCATCGTCCCCTCTCACCGCGTGCAGGACATGGTCAAAGGGCTGCCTGCAGAGCGGGCACGTAGCTCTGCTGCTGGCCCACCGCCGGATGCAGCCAAAGCAGAAGCGGTGGAAGCACACGGGCACGCAGGCTGCGTGGCGCATCGTGCCCAGGCAGATGGGGCACGAGGCATCGGCCGCTGCCTCCGACTGCCCTGCCCGCTGCTCCTGGCTGGGGACGGCCGCCGCTGCAGAGCCGCTCTGCTCCGGAGCCTCTTGGGCGCCCGATGCCATGTCCTGCCAAGAAAGGCGTGAGCTTTAGTCACGCTCGGAACACGCAAACGAAGCGAGCAGAAGCAAGTGGTGGCAGAGGGGAGGTAAGGGCCTCCCGCAGGGCCTCCTCGGGGGCTGGAAAGCACTGCCTGTCAGCAGCAGCTCCAGCACGGTGGGCCAGCCAGCGTCACGGGCTGCCCCCCACCCTTGCCTGGGCTCCCCCGGCCGTGTTGCGCCCAGCCCCAGACCGCCCGGGGCCCTGCGCTCTCTCCCACGCTACCACCACCAGCCGAGCTAGCACAGGCTACCTGCAGCAGGTGCTCAGGGAAGGCGCAGGAACCGGCTCCGAGGCTTCAGCGGTGCCAGGGGCCCTGGCACCGTCACCTGCCCACAGCTCCAAGGCAGCCGCCGTGCACGACTGCAGCACCCCCACCAGCCAAGGCACTCCTCAAAGGCACCCCTCCAAGCGCAAGACCAGAGCCCTGTTGGAGCTTGCACGCCGCGCGTGTGAACTCGCAGGAGCCCTGGGCCAAACGCACGGGCACAGAGCGCGCGTGGCTGCTGAAGAAGAGTGAGGTGGGGGCAGTCAGAGCCTGTGCCTGGTGATGTCACAGGGGTCCCTGGCGCTGCCCCTCAACGGCCGCTCAGCCAGGGAGGCAGACTGCCCAAGGGGGCACAAGCCTGCTTTCTAGGGTGTTTGCCATCTTCTCGTGGTCTTGTGGGGGCGGTCTAAGCTCAGGCTGGACGGGTGCTGTGAGGAGAGCCTGGTGGGGCTGAGCACAAAGGCCCGGCAATGGGCAGCGCAGCAAAATGCAGGTGGCGGGGAGCCTGGTGACCTCCTTGGTGGAAAGCGAGTGCCCTGACTTGGTTCCTCCAAAGGCTGTCGGAGAAGGGCTCGCCCCTTGCAGCACTGTGGGCAAGCCCCACGCAGAGATCCCAGAAGAGCTCAGGTTGCAAGGGACCTCGGGAGGTCACCCTGTGCAAGCCCCTGCTCAAGGAGGGCCGGGGCTCAATCACTCTCACGGCCAGGTAGCGTTTCCACAGGGGTCTTCCGTGCTCCAGTCCGTGCCCATTGACGCTTCTTCAGTCACGGGTCACCGCTGCAGAGAGCCTGACTCTGTCTTCCTTGCCCCACGCCTTCAAGTAGTTACGTACATCGACAAGCTCTCTGCGGAGCCTTTTTGTCTTCCTGAAGCGGTCACGCAGTTAGACTCGATCATCTTTGTAGGTGCCTTCCGACAGAAAGCTCTCTCGGGCTTTCCTCCAGTGGGAGGTGACCCAGCCCTTTTGCCATCTTCGTGGCCCTTCCTGGACTCTCTCCAGTACGTCCGTGTACCTCTTGTACTGGGGAGCCCAGCACTGGCCACAGTACTCCGGGTGCGGTCTCACCAGTGCTGAGTCAAGGGAAGGGTTGTGTTCCTTGAACTGCGGTCTGACAGCCCTCCTCATGCAGCCCGTGGTACCATGAGCCTTCCTTGGCCCAAGGGCCCATTGCTGGCGCACCTGGGTGTCCTGCAGGACCCCCCACGCCTGTTCCGCAGAGCTGCAAAGGGTCAGCTGGGGCAATGGTGGCGGGGGGCCTTGCAGGCAGCACGCGTGGGGCCGCTGCTTGCAGGGCTGGGGCCGCTGCTTGCGGCACGCAGGGCAAGAGCCTTTGGAGGTGCCCAGGGGTTGCAAGGGGATGCTGCTCAGAGGCCTGTGGAAACGTGGGAGGCTCATCGCGGGCCATCTCGGGGAAGGCCCAAAGGCGGGGCAGTGGGACGGCTCCAGGTGCATGCGGGAGGAAGCAAAGGCCTCCATCAGACCTGCCCAAGGGTCTGAGAGGCCTCAGTGGAATGCTGCCTCCGTTATGGAGAGGATCCCTTTTGTGCTTAGAGGCCTGACCTCCCGGGCAGTAAAACAGCCGGAGCAAGCAGGGCTCCACTTCAACTGAAGCCACGCTACAGCTACAAGGAGGTGCTTGGAAAACTCCGTCCCTTTCCGAAGTAAAGGATGTCTCACCCCCATTGTCGCGTCTTGTTGCACTTCAGAAACAGTTTTATTAAGTCATTGAAAAACAAAAACGGGAAGAAAAGGAAAAGTAGCAAGAGTAGGATGGGTGCAGGAAGGGTCCTCGGGGTGCCAGTCTGCTGCTCAGGAGGGGTGACGCAGAGGAGGTTGCTCAGGACCATGTTGAGGAGTCTTCTGAGTGTCTCTGCACAGAGAGAGCCTCCACAGATTCTTGCTGGTGCTGTGCAGCTTGCTGTTCCCGAGGGCCGTGGGGCCGCTTCTGCAGAGCTGCTTTGGCACGTGCCTGGCCTAGGGAGGGAGAGGAGCTGGGCTACCGATGGACCAGACTGAGCTGGGGTGTGGAGGCACCAGCAGGAGGAGGACCCAGGAGGGAGACGGCTCTCACGGACTCTGCATGAGCAGGTCTGCAGCACCCACAGCCCGTCTGTTGGTCGAGGGGCTGGGACCGGCCTGCCCTGGTGCTGGGAAGGCTGCCGATGGTTACTGGTCTCTCCTTTCGGGGAGCCCAAGAGGGACAGGTCTCACCAGCAGCACCAGGCCGATGAGGAGGTAGGGCGTGGTGGTGGGTCCGTCCGGGTCCTCCCCTGCAGCCTGCTGGGCGGGGGTGTTGGAGGGCCCTGGAGCTCTGTCCCCCCTCGCCGCTTGCTGCCTCCCCTCGGGCCCCCTTCTGCCCGCTGCGGGGCCGCTGTTGCCGGGCTGTCGGCGCAGGTAGTAGCGCCGCTGCGGGGATCTGCTCCGCACCGTGCTCCTGGCCGTGTTCCTCTGCCGGCGGGCAGGCGAGCCGACGGCGTACTCCCGGTAGTCATCGTCCCCTCTCACCGCGTGCAGGACGTGGTCAAAGGGCTGCCTGCAGAGCGGGCACGTAGCTCTGCTGCTGGCCCACCGCCGGATGCAGCCAAAGCAGAAGCGGTGGAAGCACACGGGCACGCAGGCTGCGTGGCGCATCGTGCCCAGGCAGATGGGGCACGAGGCATCGGCCGCTGCCTCCGACTGCCCTGCCCGCTGCTCCTGGCTGGGGACGGCCGCCGCTGCAGAGCCGCTCTGCTCCGGAGCCTCTTGGGCGCCCGATGCCATGTCCTGCCAAGAAAGGCGTGAGCTTTAGTCACGCTCGGAACACGCAAACGAAGCGAGCAGAAGCAAGTGGTGGCAGAGGGGAGGTAAGGGCCTCCCGCAGGGCCTCCTCGGGGGCTGGAAAGCACTGCCTGTCAGCAGCAGCTCCAGCACGGTGGGCCAGCCAGCGTCACGGGCTGCCCCCCACCCTTGCCTGGGCTCCCCCGGCCGTGTTGCGCCCAGCCCCAGACCGCCTGGGGCCCTGCGCTCTCTCCCACGCTACCACCACCAGCCGAGCTAGCACAGGCTACCTGCAGCAGGTGCTCAGGGAAGGCGCAGGAACCGGCTCCGAGGCTTCAGCGGTGCCAGGGGCCCTGGCACCGTCACCTGCCCACAGCTCCAAGGCAGCCGCCGTGCACGACTGCAGCACCCCCACCAGCCAAGGCACTCCTCAAAGGCACCCCTCCAAGCGCAAGACCAGAGCCCTGTTGGAGCTTGCACGCCGCGCGTGTGAACTCGCAGGAGCCCTGGGCCAAACGCACGGGCACAGAGCGCGCGTGGCTGCTGAAGAAGAGTGAGGTGGGGGCAGTCAGAGCCTGTGCCTGGTGATGTCACAGGGGTCCCTGGCGCTGCCCCTCAACGGCCGCTCAGCCAGGGAGGCAGACTCCCCAAGGGGGCACAAGCCTGCTTTCTAGGGTGTTTGCCATCTTCTCGTGGTCTTGTGGGGGCGGTCTAAGCTCAGGCTGGACGGGTGCTGTGAGGAGAGCCTGGTGGGGCTGAGCACAAAGGCCCGGCAATGGGCAGCACAGCAAAATGCAGGTGGCGGGGAGCCTGGTGACCTCCTTGGTGGAAAGCGAGTGCCCTGACTTGGTTCCTCCAAAGGCTGTCGGAGAAGGGCTCGCCCCTTGCAGCACTGTGGGCAAGCCCCACGCAGAGATCCCAGAAGAGCTCAGGTTGCAAGGGACCTCGGGAGGTCACCCTGTGCAAGCCCCTGCTCAAGGAGGGCCGGGGCTCAATCACTCTCACGGCCAGGTAGCGTTTCCACAGGGGACTTCCGTGCTCCAGTCCGTGCCCATTGACGCTTCTTCAGTCACGGGTCACCGCTGCAGAGAGCCTGACTCTGTCTTCCTTGCCCCACGCCTTCAAGTAGTTACGTACATCGACAAGCTCTCTGCGGAGCCTTTTTGTCTTCCTGAAGCGGTCACGCAGTTAGACTCGATCATCTTTGTAGGTGCCTTCCGACAGAAAGCTCTCTCGGGCTTTCCTCCAGTGGGAGGTGACCCAGCCCTTTTGCCATCTTCGTGGCCCTTCCTGGACTCTCTCCAGTACGTCCGTGTACCTCTTGTACTGGGGAGCCCAGCACTGGCCACAGTACTCCGGGTGCGGTCTCACCAGTGCTGAGTCAAGGGAAGGGTTGTGTTCCTTGAACTGCGGTCTGACAGCCCTCCTCATGCAGCCCGTGGTACCATGAGCCTTCCTTGGCCCAAGGGCCCATTGCTGGCGCACCTGGGTGTCCTGCAGGACCCCCACGCCTGTTCCGCAGAGCTGCAAAGGGTCAGCTGGGGCAATGGTGGCGGGGGGCCTTGCAGGCAGCACGCGTGGGGCCGCTGCTTGCAGGGCTGGGGCCGCTGCTTGCGGCACGCAGGGCAAGAGCCTTTGGAGGTGCCCAGGGGTTGCAAGGGGATGCTGCTCAGAGGCCTGTGGAAACGTGGGAGGCTCATCGCGGGCCATCTCGGGGAAGGCCCAAAGGCGGGGCAGTGGGACGGCTCCAGGTGCATGCGGGAGGAAGCAAAGGCCTCCATCAGACCTGCCCAAGGGTCTGAGAGGCCTCAGTGGAATGCTGCCTCCGTTATGGAGAGGATCCCTTTTGTGCTTAGAGGCCTGACCTCCCGGGCAGTAAAACAGCCGGAGCAAGCAGGGCTCCACTTCAACTGAAGCCAAGCTACAGCTACAAGGAGGTGCTTGGAAAACTCCGTCCCTTTCCGAAGTAAAGGATGTCTCACCCCCATTGTCGCGTCTTGTTGCACTTCAGAAACAGTTTTATTAAGTCATTGAAAAACAAAAACGGAAAGAAAAGGAAAAGTAGCAAGAGTAGGATGGGTGCAGGAAGGGTCCTCGGGGTGCCAGTCTGCTGCTCAGGAGGGGTGACGCAGAGGAGGTTGCTCAGGACCATGTTGAGGAGTCTTCTGAGTGTCTCTGCACAGAGAGAGCCTCCACAGATTCTTGCTGGTGCTGTGCAGCTTGCTGTTCCCGAGGGCCGTGGGGCCGCTTCTGCAGAGCTGCTTTGGCACGTGCCTGGCCTAGGGAGGGAGAGGAGCTGGGCTACCGATGGACCAGACTGAGCTGGGGTGTGGAGGCACCAGCAGGAGGAGGACCCAGGAGGGAGACGGCTCTCACGGACTCTGCATGAGCAGGTCTGCAGCACCCACAGCCCGTCTGTTGGTCGAGGGGCTGGGACCGGCCTGCCCTGGTGCTGGGAAGGCTGCCGATGGTTACTGGTCTCTCCTTTCGGGGAGCCCAAGAGGGACAGGTCTCACCAGCAGCACCAGGCCGATGAGGAGGTAGGGCGTGGTGGTGGGTCCGTCCGGGTCCTCCCCTGCAGCCTGCTGGGCGGGGGTGTTGGAGGGCCCTGGAGCTCTGTCCCCCCTCGCCGCTTGCTGCCTCCCCTCGGGCCCCCTTCTGCCCGCTGCGGGGCCGCTGTTGCCGGGCTGTCGGCGCAGGTAGTAGCGCCGCTGCGGGGATCTGCTCCGCACCGTGCTCCTGGCCGTGTTCCTCTGCCGGCGGGCAGGCGAGCCGACGGCGTACTCCCGGTAGTCATCGTCCCCTCTCACCGCGTGCAGGACGTGGTCAAAGGGCTGCCTGCAGAGCGGGCACGTAGCTCTGCTGCTGGCCCACCGCCGGATGCAGCCAAAGCAGAAGCGGTGGAAGCACACGGGCACGCAGGCTGCGTGGCGCATCGTGCCCAGGCAGATGGGGCACGAGGCATCGGCCGCTGCCTCCGACTGCCCTGCCCGCTGCTCCTGGCTGGGGACGGCCGCCGCTGCAGAGCCGCTCTGCTCCGGAGCCTCTTGGGCGCCCGATGCCATGTCCTGCCAAGAAAGGCGTGAGCTTTAGTCACGCTCGGAACACGCAAACGAAGCGAGCAGAAGCAAGTGGTGGCAGAGGGGAGGTAAGGGCCTCCCGCAGGGCCTCCTCGGGGGCTGGAAAGCACTGCCTGTCAGCAGCAGCTCCAGCACGGTGGGCCAGCCAGCGTCACGGGCTGCCCCCCACCCTTGCCTGGGCTCCCCCGGCCGTGTTGCGCCCAGCCCCAGACCGCCCGGGGCCCTGCGCTCTCTCCCACGCTACCACCACCAGCCGAGCTAGCACAGGCTACCTGCAGCAGGTGCTCAGGGAAGGCGCAGGAACTGGCTCCGAGGCTTCAGCGGTGCCAGGGGCCCTGGCACCGTCACCTGCCCACAGCTCCAAGGCAGCCGCCGTGCACGACTGCAGCACCCCCACCAGCCAAGGCACTCCTCAAAGGCACCCCTCCAAGCGCAAGACCAGAGCCCTGTTGGAGCTTGCACGCCGCGCGTGTGAACTCGCAGGAGCCCTGGGCCAAACGCACGGGCACAGAGCGCGCGTGGCTGCTGAAGAAGAGTGAGGTGGGGGCAGTCAGAGCCTGTGCCTGGTGATGTCACAGGGGTCCCTGGCGCTGCCCCTCAACGGCCGCTCAGCCAGGGAGGCAGACTGCCCAAGGGGGCACAAGCCTGCTTTCTAGGGTGTTTGCCATCTTCTCGTGGTCTTGTGGGGGCGGTCTAAGCTCAGGCTGGACGGGTGCTGTGAGGAGAGCCTGGTGGGGCTGAGCACAAAGGCCCGGCAATGGGCAGCGCAGCAAAATGCAGGTGGCGGGGAGCCTGGTGACCTCCTTGGTGGAAAGCGAGTGCCCTGACTTGGTTCCTCCAAAGGCTGTCGGAGAAGGGCTCGCCCCTTGCAGCACTGTGGGCAAGCCCCACGCAGAGATCCCAGAAGAGCTCAGGTTGCAAGGGACCTCGGGAGGTCACCCTGTGCAAGCCCCTGCTCAAGGAGGGCCGGGGCTCAATCACTCTCACGGCCAGGTAGCGTTTCCACAGGGGTCTTCCGTGCTCCAGTCCGTGCCCATTGACGCTTCTTCAGTCACGGGTCACCGCTGCAGAGAGCCTGACTCTGTCTTCCTTGCCCCACGCCTTCAAGTAGTTACGTACATCGACAAGCTCTCTGCGGAGCCTTTTTGTCTTCCTGAAGCGGTCACGCAGTTAGACTCGATCATCTTTGTAGGTGCCTTCCGACAGAAAGCTCTCTCGGGCTTTCCTCCAGTGGGAGGTGACCCAGCCCTTTTGCCATCTTCGTGGCCCTTCCTGGACTCTCTCCAGTACGTCCGTGTACCTCTTGTACTGGGGAGCCCAGCACTGGCCACAGTACTCCGGGTGCGGTCTCACCAGTGCTGAGTCAAGGGAAGGGTTGTGTTCCTTGAACTGCGGTCTGACAGCCCTCCTCATGCAGCCCGTGGTACCATGAGCCTTCCTTGGCCCAAGGGCCCATTGCTGGCGCACCTGGGTGTCCTGCAGGACCCCCACGCCTGTTCCGCAGAGCTGCAAAGGGTCAGCTGGGGCAATGGTGGCGGGGGGCCTTGCAGGCAGCACGCGTGGGGCCGCTGCTTGCAGGGCTGGGGCCGCTGCTTGCGGCACGCAGGGCAAGAGCCTTTGGAGGTGCCCAGGGGTTGCGAGGGGATGCTGCTCAGAGGCCTGTGGAAACGTGGGAGGCTCATCGCGGGCCATCTCGGGGAAGGCCCAAAGGCGGGGCAGTGGGACGGCTCCAGGTGCATGCGGGAGGAAGCAAAGGCCTCCATCAGACCTGCCCAAGGGTCTGAGAGGCCTCAGTGGAATGCTGCCTCCGTTATGGAGAGGATCCCTTTTGTGCTTAGAGGCCTGACCTCCCGGGCACTAAAACAGCCGGAGCAAGCAGGGCTCCACTTCAACTGAAGCCAAGCTACAGCTACAAGGAGGTGCTTGGAAAACTCCGTCCCTTTCCGAAGTAAAGGATGTCTCACCCCCATTGTCGCGTCTTGTTGCACTTCAGAAACAGTTTTATTAAGTCATTGAAAAACAAAAACGGAAAGAAAAGGAAAAGTAGCAAGAGTAGGATGGGTGCAGGAAGGGTCCTCGGGGTGCCAGTCTGCTGCTCAGGAGGGGTGACGCAGAGGAGGTTGCTCAGGACCATGTTGAGGAGTCTTCTGAGTGTCTCTGCACAGAGAGAGCCTCCACAGATTCTTGCTGGTGCTGTGCAGCTTGCTGTTCCCGAGGGCCGTGGGGCCGCTTCTGCAGAGCTGCTTTGGCACGTGCCTGGCCTAGGGAGGGAGAGGAGCTGGGCTACCGATGGACCAGACTGAGCTGGGGTGTGGAGGCACCAGCAGGAGGAGGACCCAGGAGGGAGACGGCTCTCACGGACTCTGCATGAGCAGGTGCAGCACCCACAGCCCGTCTGTTGGTCGAGGGGCTGGGACCGGCCTGCCCTGGTGCTGGGAAGGCTGCCGATGGTTACTGGTCTCTCCTTTCGGGGAGCCCAAGAGGGACAGGTCTCACCAGCAGCACCAGGCCGATGAGGAGGTAGGGCGTGGTGGTGGGTCCGTCCGGGTCCTCCCCTGCAGCCTGCTGGGCGGGGGTGTTGGAGGGCCCTGGAGCTCTGTCCCCTCTCGCCGCTTGCTGCCTCCCCTCGGGCCCCCTTCTGCCCGCTGCGGGGCCGCTGTTGCCGGGCTGTCGGCGCAGGTAGTAGCGCCGCTGCGGGGATCTGCTCCGCACCGTGCTCCTGGCCGTGTTCCTCTGCCGGCGGGCAGGCGAGCCGACGGCGTACTCCCGGTAGTCATCGTCCCCTCTCACCGCGTGCAGGACATGGTCAAAGGGCTGCCTGCAGAGCGGGCACGTAGCTCTGCTGCTGGCCCACCGCCGGATGCAGCCAAAGCAGAAGCGGTGGAAGCACACGGGCACGCAGGCTGCGTGGCGCATCGTGCCCAGGCAGATGGGGCACGAGGCATCGGCCGCTGCCTCCGACTGCCCTGCCCGCTGCTCCTGGCTGGGGACGGCCGCCGCTGCAGAGCCGCTCTGCTCCGGAGCCTCTTGGGCGCCCGATGCCATGTCCTGCCAAGAAAGGCGTGAGCTTTAGTCACGCTCGGAACACGCAAACGAAGCGAGCAGAAGCAAGTGGTGGCAGAGGGGAGGTAAGGGCCTCCCGCAGGGCCTCCTCGGGGGCTGGAAAGCACTGCCTGTCAGCAGCAGCTCCAGCGCGGTGGGCCAGCCAGCGTCACGGGCTGCCCCCCACCCTTGCCTGGGCTCCCCCGGCCGTGTTGCGCCCAGCCCCAGACCGCCCGGGGCCCTGCGCTCTCTCCCACGCTACCACCACCAGCCGAGCTAGCACAGGCTACCTGCAGCAGGTGCTCAGGGAAGGCGCAGGAACCGGCTCCGAGGCTTCAGCGGTGCCAGGGGCCCTGGCACCGTCACCTGCCCACAGCTCCAAGGCAGCCGCCGTGCACGACTGCAGCACCCCCACCAGCCAAGGCACTCCTCAAAGGCACCCCTCCAAGCGCAAGACCAGAGCCCTGTTGGAGCTTGCACGCCGCGCGTGTGAACTCGCAGGAGCCCTGGGCCAAACGCACGGGCACAGAGCGCGCGTGGCTGCTGAAGAAGAGTGAGGTGGGGGCAGTCAGAGCCTGTGCCTGGTGATGTTACAGGGGTCCCTGGCGCTGCCCCTCAACGGCCGCTCAGCCAGGGAGGCAGACTGCCCAAGGGGGCACAAGCCTGCTTTCTAGGGTGTTTGCCATCTTCTCGTGGTCTTGTGGGGGCGGTCTAAGCTCAGGCTGGACAGGTGCTGTGAGGAGAGCCTGGTGGGGCTGAGCACAAAGGCCCGGCAATGGGCAGCGCAGCAAAATGCAGGTGGCGGGGAGCCTGGTGACCTCCTTGGTGGAAAGCGAGTGCCCTGACTTGGTTCCTCCAAAGGCTGTCGGAGAAGGGCTCGCCCCTTGCAGCACTGTGGGCAAGCCCCACGCAGAGATCCCAGAAGAGCTCAGGTTGCAAGGGACCTCGGGAGGTCACCCTGTGCAAGCCCCTGCTCAAGGAGGGCCGGGGCTCAATCACTCTCACGGCCAGGTAGCGTTTCCACAGGGGTCTTCCGTGCTCCAGTCCGTGCCCATTGACGCTTCTTCAGTCACGGGTCACCGCTGCAGAGAGCCTGACTCTGTCTTCCTTGCCCCACGCCTTCAAGTAGTTACGTACATCGACAAGCTCTCTGCGGAGCCTTTTTGTCTTCCTGAAGCGGTCACGCAGTTAGACTCGATCATCTTTGTAGGTGCCTTCCGACAGAAAGCTCTCTCGGGCTTTCCTCCAGTGGGAGGTGACCCAGCCCTTTTGCCATCTTCGTGGCCCTTCCTGGACTCTCTCCAGTACGTCCGTGTACCTCTTGTACTGGGGAGCCCAGCACTGGCCACAGTACTCCGGGTGCGGTCTCACCAGTGCTGAGTCAAGGGAAGGGTTGTGTTCCTTGAACTGCGGTCTGACAGCCCTCCTCATGCAGCCCGTGGTACCATGAGCCTTCCTTGGCCCAAGGGCCCATTGCTGGCGCACCTGGGTGTCCTGCAGGACCCCCACGCCTGTTCCGCAGAGCTGCAAAGGGTCAGCTGGGGCAATGGTGGCGGGGGGCCTTGCAGGCAGCACGCGTGGGGCCGCTGCTTGCAGGGCTGGGGCCGCTGCTTGCGGCACGCAGGGCAAGAGCCTTTGGAGGTGCCCAGGGGTTGCGAGGGGATGCTGCTCAGAGGCCTGTGGAAACGTGGGAGGCTCATCGCGGGCCATCTCGGGGAAGGCCCAAAGGCGGGGCAGTGGGACGGCTCCAGGTGCATGCGGGAGGAAGCAAAGGCCTCCATCAGACCTGCCCAAGGGTCTGAGAGGCCTCAGTGGAATGCTGCCTCCGTTATGGAGAGGATCCCTTTTGTGCTTAGAGGCCTGACCTCCCGGGCACTAAAACAGCCGGAGCAAGCAGGGCTCCACTTCAACTGAAGCCAAGCTACAGCTACAAGGAGGTGCTTGGAAAACTCCGTCCCTTTCCGAAGTAAAGGATGTCTCACCCCCATTGTCGCGTCTTGTTGCACTTCAGAAACAGTTTTATTAAGTCATTGAAAAACAAAAACGGAAAGAAAAGGAAAAGTAGCAAGAGTAGGATGGGTGCAGGAAGGGTCCTCGGGGTGCCAGTCTGCTGCTCAGGAGGGGTGACGCAGAGGAGGTTGCTCAGGACCATGTTGAGGAGTCTTCTGAGTGTCTCTGCACAGAGAGAGCCTCCACAGATTCTTGCTGGTGCTGTGCAGCTTGCTGTTCCCGAGGGCCGTGGGGCCGCTTCTGCAGAGCTGCTTTGGCACGTGCCTGGCCTAGGGAGGGAGAGGAGCTGGGCTACCGATGGACCAGACTGAGCTGGGGTGTGGAGGCACCAGCAGGAGGAGGACCCAGGAGGGAGACGGCTCTCACGGACTCTGCATGAGCAGGTGCAGCACCCACAGCCCGTCTGTTGGTCGAGGGGCTGGGACCGGCCTGCCCTGGTGCTGGGAAGGCTGCCGATGGTTACTGGTCTCTCCTTTCGGGGAGCCCAAGAGGGACAGGTCTCACCAGCAGCACCAGGCTGATGAGGAGGTAGGGCGTGGTGGTGGGTCCGTCCGGGTCCTCCCCTGCAGCCTGCTGGGCGGGGGTGTTGGAGGGCCCTGGAGCTCTGTCCCCTCTCGCCGCTTGCTGCCTCCCCTCGGGCCCCCTTCTGCCCGCTGCGGGGCCGCTGTTGCCGGGCTGTCGGCGCAGGTAGTAGCGCCGCTGCGGGGATCTGCTCCGCACCGTGCTCCTGGCCGTGTTCCTCTGCCGGCGGGCAGGCGAGCCGACGGCGTACTCCCGGTAGTCATCGTCCCCTCTCACCGCGTGCAGGACGTGGTCAAAGGGCTGCCTGCAGAGCGGGCACGTAGCTCTGCTGCTGGCCCACCGCCGGATGCAGCCAAAGCAGAAGCGGTGGAAGCACACGGGCACGCAGGCTGCGTGGCGCATCGTGCCCAGGCAGATGGGGCACGAGGCATCGGCCGCTGCCTCCGACTGCCCTGCCCGCTGCTCCTGGCTGGGGACGGCCGCCGCTGCAGAGCCGCTCTGCTCCGGAGCCTCTTGGGCGCCCGATGCCATGTCCTGCCAAGAAAGGCGTGAGCTTTAGTCACGCTCGGAACACGCAAACGAAGCGAGCAGAAGCAAGTGGTGGCAGAGGGGAGGTAAGGGCCTCCCGCAGGGCCTCCTCGGGGGCTGGAAAGCACTGCCTGTCAGCAGCAGCTCCAGCGCGGTGGGCCAGCCAGCGTCACGGGCTGCCCCCCACCCTTGCCTGGGCTCCCCCGGCCGTGTTGCGCCCAGCCCCAGACCGCCCGGGGCCCTGCGCTCTCTCCCACGCTACCACCACCAGCCGAGCTAGCACAGGCTACCTGCAGCAGGTGCTCAGGGAAGGCGCAGGAACCGGCTCCGAGGCTTCAGCGGTGCCAGGGGCCCTGGCACCGTCACCTGCCCACAGCTCCAAGGCAGCCGCCGTGCACGACTGCAGCACCCCCACCAGCCAAGGCACTCCTCAAAGGCACCCCTCCAAGCGCAAGACCAGAGCCCTGTTGGAGCTTGCACGCCGCGCGTGTGAACTCGCAGGAGCCCTGGGCCAAACGCACGGGCACAGAGCGCGCGTGGCTGCTGAAGAAGAGTGAGGTGGGGGCAGTCAGAGCCTGTGCCTGGTGATGTTACAGGGGTCCCTGGCGCTGCCCCTCAACGGCCGCTCAGCCAGGGAGGCAGACTGCCCAAGGGGGCACAAGCCTGCTTTCTAGGGTGTTTGCCATCTTCTCGTGGTCTTGTGGGGGCGGTCTAAGCTCAGGCTGGACGGGTGCTGTGAGGAGAGCCTGGTGGGGCTGAGCACAAAGGCCCGGCAATGGGCAGCGCAGCAAAATGCAGGTGGCGGGGAGCCTGGTGACCTCCTTGGTGGAAAGCGAGTGCCCTGACTTGGTTCCTCCAAAGGCTGTCGGAGAAGGGCTCGCCCCTTGCAGCACTGTGGGCAAGCCCCACGCAGAGATCCCAGAAGAGCTCAGGTTGCAAGGGACCTCGGGAGGTCACCCTGTGCAAGCCCCTGCTCAAGGAGGGCCGGGGCTCAATCACTCTCACGGCCAGGTAGCGTTTCCACAGGGGTCTTCCGTGCTCCAGTCCGTGCCCATTGACGCTTCTTCAGTCACGGGTCACCGCTGCAGAGAGCCTGACTCTGTCTTCCTTGCCCCACGCCTTCAAGTAGTTACGTACATCGACAAGCTCTCTGCGGAGCCTTTTTGTCTTCCTGAAGCGGTCACGCAGTTAGACTCGATCATCTTTGTAGGTGCCTTCCGACAGAAAGCTCTCTCGGGCTTTCCTCCAGTGGGAGGTGACCCAGCCCTTTTGCCATCTTCGTGGCCCTTCCTGGACTCTCTCCAGTACGTCCGTGTACCTCTTGTACTGGGGAGCCCAGCACTGGCCACAGTACTCCGGGTGCGGTCTCACCAGTGCTGAGTCAAGGGAAGGGTTGTGTTCCTTGAACTGCGGTCTGACAGCCCTCCTCATGCAGCCCGTGGTACCATGAGCCTTCCTTGGCCCAAGGGCCCATTGCTGGCGCACCTGGGTGTCCTGCAGGACCCCCACGCCTGTTCCGCAGAGCTGCAAAGGGTCAGCTGGGGCAATGGTGGCGGGGGGCCTTGCAGGCAGCACGCGTGGGGCCGCTGCTTGCAGGGCTGGGGCCGCTGCTTGCGGCACGCAGGGCAAGAGCCTTTGGAGGTGCCCAGGGGTTGCGAGGGGATGCTGCTCAGAGGCCTGTGGAAACGTGGGAGGCTCATCGCGGGCCATCTCGGGGAAGGCCCAAAGGCGGGGCAGTGGGACGGCTCCAGGTGCATGCGGGAGGAAGCAAAGGCCTCCATCAGACCTGCCCAAGGGTCTGAGAGGCCTCAGTGGAATGCTGCCTCCGTTATGGAGAGGATCCCTTTTGTGCTTAGAGGCCTGACCTCCCGGGCACTAAAACAGCCGGAGCAAGCAGGGCTCCACTTCAACTGAAGCCAAGCTACAGCTACAAGGAGGTGCTTGGAAAACTCCGTCCCTTTCCGAAGTAAAGGATGTCTCACCCCCATTGTCGCGTCTTGTTGCACTTCAGAAACAGTTTTATTAAGTCATTGAAAAACAAAAACGGAAAGAAAAGGAAAAGTAGCAAGAGTAGGATGGGTGCAGGAAGGGTCCTCGGGGTGCCAGTCTGCTGCTCAGGAGGGGTGACGCAGAGGAGGTTGCTCAGGACCATGTTGAGGAGTCTTCTGAGTGTCTCTGCACAGAGAGAGCCTCCACAGATTCTTGCTGGTGCTGTGCAGCTTGCTGTTCCCGAGGGCCGTGGGGCCGCTTCTGCAGAGCTGCTTTGGCACGTGCCTGGCCTAGGGAGGGAGAGGAGCTGGGCTACCGATGGACCAGACTGAGCTGGGGTGTGGAGGCACCAGCAGGAGGAGGACCCAGGAGGGAGACGGCTCTCACGGACTCTGCATGAGCAGGTCTGCAGCACCCACAGCCCGTCTGTTGGTCGAGGGGCTGGGACCGGCCTGCCCTGGTGCTGGGAAGGCTCCCGATGGTTACTGGTCTCTCCTTTCGGGGAGCCCAAGAGGGACAGGTCTCACCAGCAGCACCAGGCCGATGAGGAGGTAGGGCGTGGTGGTGGGTCCGTCCGGGTCCTCCCCTGCAGCCTGCTGGGCGGGGGTGTTGGAGGGCCCTGGAGCTCTGTCCCCCCTCGCCGCTTGCTGCCTCCCCTCGGGCCCCCTTCTGCCCGCTGCGGGGCCGCTGTTGCCGGGCTGTCGGCGCAGGTAGTAGCGCCGCTGCGGGGATCTGCTCCGCACCGTGCTCCTGGCCGTGTTCCTCTGCCGGCGGGCAGGCGAGCCGACGGCGTACTCCCGGTAGTCATCGTCCCCTCTCACCGCGTGCAGGACGTGGTCAAAGGGCTGCCTGCAGAGCGGGCACGTAGCTCTGCTGCTGGCCCACCGCCGGATGCAGCCAAAGCAGAAGCGGTGGAAGCACACGGGCACGCAGGCTGCGTGGCGCATCGTGCCCAGGCAGATGGGGCACGAGGCATCGGCCGCTGCCTCCGACTGCCCTGCCCGCTGCTCCTGGCTGGGGACGGCCGCCGCTGCAGAGCCGCTCTGCTCCGGAGCCTCTTGGGCGCCCGATGCCATGTCCTGCCAAGAAAGGCGTGAGCTTTAGTCACGCTCGGAACACGCAAACGAAGCGAGCAGAAGCAAGTGGTGGCAGAGGGGAGGTAAGGGCCTCCCGCAGGGCCTCCTCGGGGGCTGGAAAGCACTGCCTGTCAGCAGCAGCTCCAGCACGGTGGGCCAGCCAGCGTCACGGGCTGCCCCCCACCCTTGCCTGGGCTCCCCGGGCCGTGTTGCGCCCAGCCCCAGACCGCCCGGGGCCCTGCGCTCTCTCCCACGCTACCACCACCAGCCGAGCTAGCACAGGCTACCTGCAGCAGGTGCTCAGGGAAGGCGCAGGAACTGGCTCCGAGGCTTCAGCGGTGCCAGGGGCCCTGGCACCGTCACCTGCCCACAGCTCCAAGGCAGCCGCCGTGCACGACTGCAGCACCCCCACCAGCCAAGGCACTCCTCAAAGGCACCCCTCCAAGCACAAGACCAGAGCCCTGTTGGAGCTTGCACGCCGCGCGTGTGAACTCGCAGGAGCCCTGGGCCAAACGCACGGGCACAGAGCGCGCGTGGCTGCTGAAGAAGAGTGAGGTGGGGGCAGTCAGAGCCTGTGCCTGGTGATGTCACAGGGGTCCCTGGCGCTGCCCCTCAACGGCCGCTCAGCCAGGGAGGCAGACTCCCCAAGGGGGCACAAGCCTGCTTTCTAGGGTGTTTGCCATCTTCTCGTGGTCTTGTGGGGGCGGTCTAAGCTCAGGCTGGACAGGTGCTGTGAGGAGAGCCTGGTGGGGCTGAGCACAAAGGCCCGGCAATGGGCAGCGCAGCAAAATGCAGGTGGCGGGGAGCCTGGTGACCTCCTTGGTGGAAAGCGAGTGCCCTGACTTGGTTCCTCCAAAGGCTGTCGGAGAAGGGCTCGCCCCTTGCAGCACTGTGGGCAAGCCCCACGCAGAGATCCCAGAAGAGCTCAGGTTGCAAGGGACCTCGGGAGGTCACCCTGTGCAAGCCCCTGCTCAAGGAGGGCCGGGGCTCAATCACTCTCACGGCCAGGTAGCGTTTCCACAGGGGTCTTCCGTGCTCCAGTCCGTGCCCATTGACGCTTCTTCAGTCACGGGTCACCGCTGCAGAGAGCCTGACTCTGTCTTCCTTGCCCCACGCCTTCAAGTAGTTACGTACATCGACAAGCTCTCTGCGGAGCCTTTTTGTCTTCCCGAAGCGGTCACGCAGTTAGACTCGATCATCTTTGTAGGTGCCTTCCGACAGAAAGCTCTCTCGGGCTTTCCTCCAGTGGGAGGTGACCCAGCCCTTTTGCCATCTTCGTGGCCCTTCCTGGACTCTCTCCAGTACGTCCGTGTACCTCTTGTACTGGGGAGCCCAGCACTGGCCACAGTACTCCGGGTGCGGTCTCACCAGTGCTGAGTCAAGGGAAGGGTTGTGTTCCTTGAACTGCGGTCTGACAGCCCTCCTCATGCAGCCCGTGGTACCATGAGCCTTCCTTGGCCCAAGGGCCCATTGCTGGCGCACCTGGGTGTCCTGCAGGACCCCCACGCCTGTTCCGCAGAGCTGCAAAGGGTCAGCTGGGGCAATGGTGGCGGGGGGCCTTGCAGGCAGCACGCGTGGGGCCGCTGCTTGCAGGGCTGGGGCCGCTGCTTGCGGCACGCAGGGCAAGAGCCTTTGGAGGTGCCCAGGGGTTGCGAGGGGATGCTGCTCAGAGGCCTGTGGAAACGTGGGAGGCTCATCGCGGGCCATCTCGGGGAAGGCCCAAAGGCGGGGCAGTGGGACGGCTCCAGGTGCATGCGGGAGGAAGCAAAGGCCTCCATCAGACCTGCCCAAGGGTCTGAGAGGCCTCAGTGGAATGCTGCCTCCGTTATGGAGAGGATCCCTTTTGTGCTTAGAGGCCTGACCTCCCGGGCACTAAAACAGCCGGAGCAAGCAGGGCTCCACTTCAACTGAAGCCAAGCTACAGCTACAAGGAGGTGCTTGGAAAACTCCGTCCCTTTCCGAAGTAAAGGATGTCTCACCCCCATTGTCGCGTCTTGTTGCACTTCAGAAACAGTTTTATTAAGTCATTGAAAAACAAAAACGGAAAGAAAAGGAAAAGTAGCAAGAGTAGGATGGGTGCAGGAAGGGTCCTCGGGGTGCCAGTCTGCTGCTCAGGAGGGGTGACGCAGAGGAGGTTGCTCAGGACCATGTTGAGGAGTCTTCTGAGTGTCTCTGCACAGAGAGAGCCTCCACAGATTCTTGCTGGTGCTGTGCAGCTTGCTGTTCCCGAGGGCCGTGGGGCCGCTTCTGCAGAGCTGCTTTGGCACGTGCCTGGCCTAGGGAGGGAGAGGAGCTGGGCTACCGATGGACCAGACTGAGCTGGGGTGTGGAGGCACCAGCAGGAGGAGGACCCAGGAGGGAGACGGCTCTCACGGACTCTGCATGAGCAGGTCTGCAGCACCCACAGCCCGTCTGTTGGTCGAGGGGCTGGGACCGGCCTGCCCTGGTGCTGGGAAGGCTGCCGATGGTTACTGGTCTCTCCTTTCGGGGAGCCCAAGAGGGACAGGTCTCACCAGCAGCACCAGGCCGATGAGGAGGTAGGGCGTGGTGGTGGGTCCGTCCGGGTCCTCCCCTGCAGCCTGCTGGGCGGGGGTGTTGGAGGGCCCTGGAGCTCTGTCCCCCCTCGCCGCTTGCTGCCTCCCCTCGGGCCCCCTTCTGCCCGCTGCGGGGCCGCTGTTGCCGGGATGTCGGCGCAGGTAGTAGCGCCGCTGCGGGGATCTGCTCCGCACCGTGCTCCTGGCCGTGTTCCTCTGCCGGCGGGCAGGCGAGCCGACGGCGTACTCCCGGTAGTCATCGTCCCCTCTCACCGCGTGCAGGACATGGTCAAAGGGCTGCCTGCAGAGCGGGCACGTAGCTCTGCTGCTGGCCCACCGCCGGATGCAGCCAAAGCAGAAGCGGTGGAAGCACACGGGCACGCAGGCTGCGTGGCGCATCGTGCCCAGGCAGATGGGGCACGAGGCATCGGCCGCTGCCTCCGACTGCCCTGCCCGCTGCTCCTGGCTGGGGACGGCCGCCGCTGCAGAGCCGCTCTGCTCCGGAGCCTCTTGGGCGCCCAATGCCATGTCCTGCCAAGAAAGGCGTGAGCTTTAGTCACGCTCGGAACAGGCAAACGAAGCGAGCAGAAGCAAGTGGTGGCAGAGGGGAGGTAAGGGCCTCCCGCAGGGCCTCCTCGGGGGCTGGAAAGCACTGCCTGTCAGCAGCAGCTCCAGCACGGTGGGCCAGCCAGCGTCACGGGCTGCCCCCCACCCTTGCCTGGGCTCCCCCGGCCGTGTTGCGCCCAGCCCCAGACCGCCCGGGGCCCTGCGCTCTCTCCCACGCTACCACCACCAGCCGAGCTAGCACAGGCTACCTGCAGCAGGTGCTCAGGGAAGGCGCAGGAACTGGCTCCGAGGCTTCAGCGGTGCCAGGGGCCCTGGCACCGTCACCTGCCCACAGCTCCAAGGCAGCCGCCGTGCACGACTGCAGCACCCCCACCAGCCAAGGCACTCCTCAAAGGCACCCCTCCAAGCGCAAGACCAGAGCCCTGTTGGAGCTTGCACGCCGCGCGTGTGAACTCGCAGGAGCCCTGGGCCAAACGCACGGGCACAGAGCGCGCGTGGCTGCTGAAGAAGAGTGAGGTGGGGGCAGTCAGAGCCTGTGCCTGGTGATGTCACAGGGGTCCCTGGCGCTGCCCCTCAACGGCCGCTCAGCCAGGGAGGCAGACTGCCCAAGGGGGCACAAGCCTGCTTTCTAGGGTGTTTGCCATCTTCTCGTGGTCTTGTGGGGGCGGTCTAAGCTCAGGCTGGTCGGGTGCTGTGAGGAGAGCCTGGTGGGGCTGAGCACAAAGGCCCGGCAATGGGCAGCGCAGCAAAATGCAGGTGGCGGGGAGCCTGGTGACCTCCTTGGTGGAAAGCGAGTGCCCTGACTTGGTTCCTCCAAAGGCTGTCGGAGAAGGGCTCGCCCCTTGCAGCACTGTGGGCAAGCCCCACGCAGAGATCCCAGAAGAGCTCAGGTTGCAAGGGACCTCGGGAGGTCACCCTGTGCAAGCCCCTGCTCAAGGAGGGCCGGGGCTCAATCACTCTCACGGCCAGGTAGCGTTTCCACAGGGGTCTTCCGTGCTCCAGTCCGTGCCCATTGACGCTTCTTCAGTCACGGGTCACCGCTGCAGAGAGCCTGACTCTGTCTTCCTTGCCCCACGCCTTCAAGTAGTTACGTACATCGACAAGCTCTCTGCGGAGCCTTTTTGTCTTCCTGAAGCGGTCACGCAGTTAGACTCGATCATCTTTGTAGGTGCCTTCCGACAGAAAGCTCTCTCGGGCTTTCCTCCAGTGGGAGGTGACCCAGCCCTTTTGCCATCTTCGTGGCCCTTCCTGGACTCTCTCCAGTACGTCCGTGTACCTCTTGTACTGGGGAGCCCAGCACTGGCCACAGTACTCCGGGTGCGGTCTCACCAGTGCTGAGTCAAGGGAAGGGTTGTGTTCCTTGAACTGCGGTCTGACAGCCCTCCTCATGCAGCCCGTGGTACCATGAGCCTTCCTTGGCCCAAGGGCCCATTGCTGGCGCACCTGGGTGTCCTGCAGGACCCCCACGCCTGTTCCACAGAGCTGCAAAGGGTCAGCTGGGGCAATGGTGGCGGGGGGCCTTGCAGGCAGCACGCGTGGGGCCGCTGCTTGCAGGGCTGGGGCCGCTGCTTGCGGCACGCAGGGCAAGAGCCTTTGGAGGTGCCCAGGGGTTGCGAGGGGATGCTGCTCAGAGGCCTGTGGAAACGTGGGAGGCTCATCGCGGGCCATCTCGGGGAAGGCCCAAAGGCGGGGCAGTGGGACGGCTCCAGGTGCATGCGGGAGGAAGCAAAGGCCTCCATCAGACCTGCCCAAGGGTCTGAGAGGCCTCAGTGGAATGCTGCCTCCGTTATGGAGAGGATCCCTTTTGTGCTTAGAGGCCTGACCTCCCGGGCACTAAAACAGCCGGAGCAAGCAGGGCTCCACTTCAACTGAAGCCAAGCTACAGCTACAAGGAGGTGCTTGGAAAACTCCGTCCCTTTCCGAAGTAAAGGATGTCTCACCCCCATTGTCGCGTCTTGTTGCACTTCAGAAACAGTTTTATTAAGTCATTGAAAAACAAAAACGGAAAGAAAAGGAAAAGTAGCAAGAGTAGGATGGGTGCAGGAAGGGTCCTCGGGGTGCCAGTCTGCTGCTCAGGAGGGGTGACGCAGAGGAGGTTGCTCAGGACCATGTTGAGGAGTCTTCTGAGTGTCTCTGCACAGAGAGAGCCTCCACAGATTCTTGCTGGTGCTGTGCAGCTTGCTGTTCCCGAGGGCCGTGGGGCCGCTTCTGCAGAGCTGCTTTGGCACGTGCCTGGCCTAGGGAGGGAGAGGAGCTGGGCTACCGATGGACCAGACTGAGCTGGGGTGTGGAGGCACCAGCAGGAGGAGGACCCAGGAGGGAGACGGCTCTCACGGACTCTGCATGAGCAGGTCTGCAGCACCCACAGCCCGTCTGTTGGTCGAGGGGCTGGGACCGGCCTGCCCTGGTGCTGGGAAGGCTGCCGATGGTTACTGGTCTCTCCTTTCGGGGAGCCCAAGAGGGACAGGTCTCACCAGCAGCACCAGGCCGATGAGGAGGTAGGGCGTGGTGGTGGGTCCGTCCGGGTCCTCCCCTGCAGCCTGCTGGGCGGGGGTGTTGGAGGGCCCTGGAGCTCTGTCCCCCCTCGCCGCTTGCTGCCTCCCCTCGGGCCCCCTTCTGCCCGCTGCGGGGCCGCTGTTGCCGGGATGTCGGCGCAGGTAGTAGCGCCGCTGCGGGGATCTGCTCCGCACCGTGCTCCTGGCCGTGTTCCTCTGCCGGCGGGCAGGCGAGCCGACGGCGTACTCCCGGTAGTCATCGTCCCCTCTCACCGCGTGCAGGACATGGTCAAAGGGCTGCCTGCAGAGCGGGCACGTAGCTCTGCTGCTGGCCCACCGCCGGATGCAGCCAAAGCAGAAGCGGTGGAAGCACACGGGCACGCAGGCTGCGTGGCGCATCGTGCCCAGGCAGATGGGGCACGAGGCATCGGCCGCTGCCTCCGACTGCCCTGCCCGCTGCTCCTGGCTGGGGACGGCCGCCGCTGCAGAGCCGCTCTGCTCCGGAGCCTCTTGGGCGCCCGATGCCATGTCCTGCCAAGAAAGGCGTGAGCTTTAGTCACGCTCGGAACAGGCAAACGAAGCGAGCAGAAGCAAGTGGTGGCAGAGGGGAGGTAAGGGCCTCCCGCAGGGCCTCCTCGGGGGCTGGAAAGCACTGCCTGTCAGCAGCAGCTCCAGCACGGTGGGCCAGCCAGCGTCACGGGCTGCCCCCCACCCTTGCCTGGGCTCCCCCGGCCGTGTTGCGCCCAGCCCCAGACCGCCCGGGGCCCTGCGCTCTCTCCCACGCTACCACCACCAGCCGAGCTAGCACAGGCTACCTGCAGCAGGTGCTCAGGGAAGGCGCAGGAACTGGCTCCGAGGCTTCAGCGGTGCCAGGGGCCCTGGCACCGTCACCTGCCCACAGCTCCAAGGCAGCCGCCGTGCACGACTGCAGCACCCCCACCAGCCAAGGCACTCCTCAAAGGCACCCCTCCAAGCACAAGACCAGAGCCCTGTTGGAGCTTGCACGCCGCGCGTGTGAACTCGCAGGAGCCCTGGGCCAAACGCACGGGCACAGAGCGCGCGTGGCTGCTGAAGAAGAGTGAGGTGGGGGCAGTCAGAGCCTGTGCCTGGTGATGTCACAGGGGTCCCTGGCGCTGCCCCTCAACGGCCGCTCAGCCAGGGAGGCAGACTGCCCAAGGGGGCACAAGCCTGCTTTCTAGGGTGTTTGCCATCTTCTCGTGGTCTTGTGGGGGTGGTCTAAGCTCAGGCTGGTCGGGTGCTGTGAGGAGAGCCTGGTGGGGCTGAGCACAAAGGCCCGGCAATGGGCAGCGCAGCAAAATGCAGGTGGCGGGGAGCCTGGTGACTTCCTTGGTGGAAAGCGAGTGCCCTGACTTGGTTCCTCCAAAGGCTGTCGGAGAAGGGCTCGCCCCTTGCAGCACTGTGGGCAAGCCCCACGCAGAGATCCCAGAAGAGCTCAGGTTGCAAGGGACCTCGGGAGGTCACCCTGTGCAAGCCCCTGCTCAAGGAGGGCCGGGGCTCAATCACTCTCACGGCCAGGTAGCGTTTCCACAGGGGTCTTCCGTGCTCCAGTCCGTGCCCATTGACGCTTCTTCAGTCACGGGTCACCGCTGCAGAGAGCCTGACTCTGTCTTCCTTGCCCCACGCCTTCAAGTAGTTACGTACATCGACAAGCTCTCTGCGGAGCCTTTTTGTCTTCCTGAAGCGGTCACGCAGTTAGACTCGATCATCTTTGTAGGTGCCTTCCGACAGAAAGCTCTCTCGGGCTTTCCTCCAGTGGGAGGTGACCCAGCCCTTTTGCCATCTTCGTGGCCCTTCCTGGACTCTCTCCAGTACGTCCGTGTACCTCTTGTACTGGGGAGCCCAGCACTGGCCACAGTACTCCGGGTGCGGTCTCACCAGTGCTGAGTCAAGGGAAGGGTTGTGTTCCTTGAACTGCGGTCTGACAGCCCTCCTCATGCAGCCCGTGGTACCATGAGCCTTCCTTGGCCCAAGGGCCCATTGCTGGCGCACCTGGGTGTCCTGCAGGACCCCCACGCCTGTTCCACAGAGCTGCAAAGGGTCAGCTGGGGCAATGGTGGCGGGGGGCCTTGCAGGCAGCACGCGTGGGGCCGCTGCTTGCAGGGCTGGGGCCGCTGCTTGCGGCACGCAGGGCAAGAGCCTTTGGAGGTGCCCAGGGGTTGCGAGGGGATGCTGCTCAGAGGCCTGTGGAAACGTGGGAGGCTCATCGCGGGCCATCTCGGGGAAGGCCCAAAGGCGGGGCAGTGGGACGGCTCCAGGTGCATGCGGGAGGAAGCAAAGGCCTCCATCAGACCTGCCCAAGGGTCTGAGAGGCCTCAGTGGAATGCTGCCTCCGTTATGGAGAGGATCCCTTTTGTGCTTAGAGGCCTGACCTCCCGGGCACTAAAACAGCCGGAGCAAGCAGGGCTCCACTTCAACTGAAGCCAAGCTACAGCTACAAGGAGGTGCTTGGAAAACTCCGTCCCTTTCCGAAGTAAAGGATGTCTCACCCCCATTGTCGCGTCTTGTTGCACTTCAGAAACAGTTTTATTAAGTCATTGAAAAACAAAAACGGAAAGAAAAGGAAAAGTAGCAAGAGTAGGATGGGTGCAGGAAGGGTCCTCGGGGTGCCAGTCTGCTGCTCAGGAGGGGTGACGCAGAGGAGGTTGCTCAGGACCATGTTGAGGAGTCTTCTGAGTGTCTCTGCACAGAGAGAGCCTCCACAGATTCTTGCTGGTGCTGGTGCTGTGCAGCTTGCTGTTCCCGAGGGCCGTGGGGCCGCTTCTGCAGAGCTGCTTTGGCACGTGCCTGGCCTAGGGAGGGAGAGGAGCTGGGCTACCGATGGACCAGACTGAGCTGGGGTGTGGAGGCACCAGCAGGAGGAGGACCCAGGAGGGAGACGGCTCTCACGGACTCTGCATGAGCAGGTCTGCAGCACCCACAGCCCGTCTGTTGGTCGAGGGGCTGGGACCGGCCTGCCCTGGTGCTGGGAAGGCTGCCGATGGTTACTGGTCTCTCCTTTCGGGGAGCCCAAGAGGGACAGGTCTCACCAGCAGCACCAGGCCGATGAGGAGGTAGGGCGTGGTGGTGGGTCCGTCCGGGTCCTCCCCTGCAGCCTGCTGGGCGGGGGTGTTGGAGGGCCCTGGAGCTCTGTCCCCCCTCGCCGCTTGCTGCCTCCCCTCGGGCCCCCTTCTGCCCGCTGCGGGGCCGCTGTTGCCGGGCTGTCGGCGCAGGTAGTAGCGCCGCTGCGGGGATCTGCTCCGCACCGTGCTCCTGGCCGTGTTCCTCTGCCGGCGGGCAGGCGAGCCGACGGCGTACTCCCGGTAGTCATCGTCCCCTCTCACCGCGTGCAGGACGTGGTCAAAGGGCTGCCTGCAGAGCGGGCACGTAGCTCTGCTGCTGGCCCACCGCCGGATGCAGCCAAAGCAGAAGCGGTGGAAGCACACGGGCACGCAGGCTGCGTGGCGCATCGTGCCCAGGCAGATGGGGCACGAGGCATCGGCCGCTGCCTCCGACTGCCCTGCCCGCTGCTCCTGGCTGGGGACGGCCGCCGCTGCAGAGCCGCTCTGCTCCGGAGCCTCTTGGGCGCCCGATGCCATGTCCTGCCAAGAAAGGCGTGAGCTTTAGTCACGCTCGGAACACGCAAACGAAGCGAGCAGAAGCAAGTGGTGGCAGAGGGGAGGTAAGGGCCTCCCGCAGGGCCTCCTCGGGGGCTGGAAAGCACTGCCTGTCAGCAGCAGCTCCAGCACGGTGGGCCAGCCAGCGTCACGGGCTGCCCCCCACCCTTGCCTGGGCTCCCCGGGCCGTGTTGCGCCCAGCCCCAGACCGCCCGGGGCCCTGCGCTCTCTCCCACGCTACCACCACCAGCCGAGCTAGCACAGGCTACCTGCAGCAGGTGCTCAGGGAAGGCGCAGGAACTGGCTCCGAGGCTTCAGCGGTGCCAGGGGCCCTGGCACCGTCACCTGCCCACAGCTCCAAGGCAGCCGCCGTGCACGACTGCAGCACCCCCACCAGCCAAGGCACTCCTCAAAGGCACCCCTCCAAGCACAAGACCAGAGCCCTGTTGGAGCTTGCACGCCGCGCGTGTGAACTCGCAGGAGCCCTGGGCCAAACGCACGGGCACAGAGCGCGCGTGGCTGCTGAAGAAGAGTGAGGTGGGGGCAGTCAGAGCCTGTGCCTGGTGATGTCACAGGGGTCCCTGGCGCTGCCCCTCAATGGCCGCTCAGCCAGGGAGGCAGACTGCCCAAGGGGGCACAAGCCTGCTTTCTAGGGTGTTTGCCATCTTCTCGTGGTCTTGTGGGGGCGGTCTAAGCTCAGGCTGGACAGGTGCTGTGAGGAGAGCCTGGTGGGGCTGAGCACAAAGGCCCGGCAATGGGCAGCGCAGCAAAATGCAGGTGGCGGGGAGCCTGGTGACCTCCTTGGTGGAAAGCGAGTGCCCTGACTTGGTTCCTCCAAAGGCTGTCGGAGAAGGGCTCGCCCCTTGCAGCACTGTGGGCAAGCCCCACGCAGAGATCCCAGAAGAGCTCAGGTTGCAAGGGACCTCGGGAGGTCACCCTGTGCAAGCCCCTGCTCAAGGAGGGCCGGGGCTCAATCACTCTCACGGCCAGGTAGCGTTTCCACAGGGGTCTTCCGTGCTCCAGTCCGTGCCCATTGACGCTTCTTCAGTCACGGGTCACCGCTGCAGAGAGCCTGACTCTGTCTTCCTTGCCCCACGCCTTCAAGTAGTTACGTACATCGACAAGCTCTCTGCGGAGCCTTTTTGTCTTCCTGAAGCGGTCACGCAGTTAGACTCGATCATCTTTGTAGGTGCCTTCCGACAGAAAGCTCTCTCGGGCTTTCCTCCAGTGGGAGGTGACCCAGCCCTTTTGCCATCTTCGTGGCCCTTCCTGGACTCTCTCCAGTACGTCCGTGTACCTCTTGTACTGGGGAGCCCAGCACTGGCCACAGTACTCCGGGTGCGGTCTCACCAGTGCTGAGTCAAGGGAAGGGTTGTGTTCCTTGAACTGCGGTCTGACAGCCCTCCTCATGCAGCCCGTGGTACCATGAGCCTTCCTTGGCCCAAGGGCCCATTGCTGGCGCACCTGGGTGTCCTGCAGGACCCCCACGCCTGTTCCGCAGAGCTGCAAAGGGTCAGCTGGGGCAATGGTGGCGGGGGGCCTTGCAGGCAGCACGCGTGGGGCCGCTGCTTGCAGGGCTGGGGCCGCTGCTTGCGGCACGCAGGGCAAGAGCCTTTGGAGGTGCCCAGGGGTTGCGAGGGGATGCTGCTCAGAGGCCTGTGGAAACGTGGGAGGCTCATCGCGGGCCATCTCGGGGAAGGCCCAAAGGCGGGGCAGTGGGACGGCTCCAGGTGCATGCGGGAGGAAGCAAAGGCCTCCATCAGACCTGCCCAAGGGTCTGAGAGGCCTCAGTGGAATGCTGCCTCCGTTATGGAGAGGATCCCTTTTGTGCTTAGAGGCCTGACCTCCCGGGCAGTAAAACAGCCGGAGCAAGCAGGGCTCCACTTCAACTGAAGCCACGCTACAGCTACAAGGAGGTGCTTGGAAAACTCCGTCCCTTTCCGAAGTAAAGGATGTCTCACCCCCATTGTCGCGTCTTGTTGCACTTCAGAAACAGTTTTATTAAGTCATTGAAAAACAAAAACGGAAAGAAAAGGAAAAGTAGCAAGAGTAGGATGGGTGCAGGAAGGGTCCTCGGGGTGCCAGTCTGCTGCTCAGGAGGGGTGACGCAGAGGAGGTTGCTCAGGACCATGTTGAGGAGTCTTCTGAGTGTCTCTGCACAGAGAGAGCCTCCACAGATTCTTGCTGGTGCTGGTGCTGTGCAGCTTGCTGTTCCCGAGGGCCGTGGGGCCGCTTCTGCAGAGCTGCTTTGGCACGTGCCTGGCCTAGGGAGGGAGAGGAGCTGGGCTACCGATGGACCAGACTGAGCTGGGGTGTGGAGGCACCAGCAGGAGGAGGACCCAGGAGGGAGACGGCTCTCACGGACTCTGCATGAGCAGGTCTGCAGCACCCACAGCCCGTCTGTTGGTCGAGGGGCTGGGACCGGCCTGCCCTGGTGCTGGGAAGGCTGCCGATGGTTACTGGTCTCTCCTTTCGGGGAGCCCAAGAGGGACAGGTCTCACCAGCAGCACCAGGCCGATGAGGAGGTAGGGCGTGGTGGTGGGTCCGTCCGGGTCCTCCCCTGCAGCCTGCTGGGCGGGGGTGTTGGAGGGCCCTGGAGCTCTGTCCCCCCTCGCCGCTTGCTGCCTCCCCTCGGGCCCCCTTCTGCCCGCTGCGGGGCCGCTGTTGCCGGGCTGTCGGCGCAGGTAGTAGCGCCGCTGCGGGGATCTGCTCCGCACCGTGCTCCTGGCCGTGTTCCTCTGCCGGCGGGCAGGCGAGCCGACGGCGTACTCCCGGTAGTCATCGTCCCCTCTCACCGCGTGCAGGACATGGTCAAAGGGCTGCCTGCAGAGCGGGCACGTAGCTCTGCTGCTGGCCCACCGCCGGATGCAGCCAAAGCAGAAGCGGTGGAAGCACACGGGCACGCAGGCTGCGTGGCGCATCGTGCCCAGGCAGATGGGGCACGAGGCATCGGCCGCTGCCTCCGACTGCCCTGCCCGCTGCTCCTGGCTGGGGACGGCCGCCGCTGCAGAGCCGCTCTGCTCCGGAGCCTCTTGGGCGCCCGATGCCATGTCCTGCCAAGAAAGGCGTGAGCTTTAGTCACGCTCGGAACACGCAAACGAAGCGAGCAGAAGCAAGTGGTGGCAGAGGGGAGGTAAGGGCCTCCCGCAGGGCCTCCTCGGGGGCTGGAAAGCACTGCCTGTCAGCAGCAGCTCCAGCACGGTGGGCCAGCCAGCGTCACGGGCTGCCCCCCACCCTTGCCTGGGCTCCCCCGGCCGTGTTGCGCCCAGCCCCAGACCGCCCGGGGCCCTGCGCTCTCTCCCACGCTACCACCACCAGCCGAGCTAGCACAGGCTACCTGCAGCAGGTGCTCAGGGAAGGCGCAGGAACCGGCTCCGAGGCTTCAGCGGTGCCAGGGGCCCTGGCACCGTCACCTGCCCACAGCTCCAAGGCAGCCGCCGTGCACGACTGCAGCACCCCCACCAGCCAAGGCACTCCTCAAAGGCACCCCTCCAAGCACAAGACCAGAGCCCTGTTGGAGCTTGCACGCCGCGCGTGTGAACTCGCAGGAGCCCTGGGCCAAACGCACGGGCACAGAGCGCGCGTGGCTGCTGAAGAAGAGTGAGGTGGGGGCAGTCAGAGCCTGTGCCTGGTGATGTTACAGGGGTCCCTGGCGCTGCCCCTCAACGGCCGCTCAGCCAGGGAGGCAGACTGCCCAAGGGGGCACAAGCCTGCTTTCTAGGGTGTTTGCCATCTTCTCGTGGTCTTGTGGGGGCGGTCTAAGCTCAGGCTGGACGGGTGCTGTGAGGAGAGCCTGGTGGGGCTGAGCACAAAGGCCCGGCAATGGGCAGCGCAGCAAAATGCAGGTGGCGGGGAGCCTGGTGACCTCCTTGGTGGAAAGCGAGTGCCCTGACTTGGTTCCTCCAAAGGCTGTCGGAGAAGGGCTCGCCCCTTGCAGCACTGTGGGCAAGCCCCACGCAGAGATCCCAGAAGAGCTCAGGTTGCAAGGGACCTCGGGAGGTCACCCTGTGCAAGCCCCTGCTCAAGGAGGGCCGGGGCTCAATCACTCTCACGGCCAGGTAGCGTTTCCACAGGGGTCTTCCGTGCTCCAGTCCGTGCCCATTGACGCTTCTTCAGTCACGGGTCACCGCTGCAGAGAGCCTGACTCTGTCTTCCTTGCCCCACGCCTTCAAGTAGTTACGTACATCGACAAGCTCTCTGCGGAGCCTTTTTGTCTTCCTGAAGCGGTCACGCAGTTAGACTCGATCATCTTTGTAGGTGCCTTCCGACAGAAAGCTCTCTCGGGCTTTCCTCCAGTGGGAGGTGACCCAGCCCTTTTGCCATCTTCGTGGCCCTTCCTGGACTCTCTCCAGTACGTCCGTGTACCTCTTGTACTGGGGAGCCCAGCACTGGCCACAGTACTCCGGGTGCGGTCTCACCAGTGCTGAGTCAAGGGAAGGGTTGTGTTCCTTGAACTGCGGTCTGACAGCCCTCCTCATGCAGCCCGTGGTACCATGAGCCTTCCTTGGCCCAAGGGCCCATTGCTGGCGCACCTGGGTGTCCTGCAGGACCCCCACGCCTGTTCCACAGAGCTGCAAAGGGTCAGCTGGGGCAATGGTGGCGGGGGGCCTTGCAGGCAGCACGCGTGGGGCCGCTGCTTGCAGGGCTGGGGCCGCTGCTTGCGGCACGCAGGGCAAGAGCCTTTGGAGGTGCCCAGGGGTTGCGAGGGGATGCTGCTCAGAGGCCTGTGGAAACGTGGGAGGCTCATCGCGGGCCATCTCGGGGAAGGCCCAAAGGCGGGGCAGTGGGACGGCTCCAGGTGCATGCGGGAGGAAGCAAAGGCCTCCATCAGACCTGCCCAAGGGTCTGAGAGGCCTCAGTGGAATGCTGCCTCCGTTATGGAGAGGATCCCTTTTGTGCTTAGAGGCCTGACCTCCCGGGCACTAAAACAGCCGGAGCAAGCAGGGCTCCACTTCAACTGAAGCCAAGCTACAGCTACAAGGAGGTGCTTGGAAAACTCCGTCCCTTTCCGAAGTAAAGGATGTCTCACCCCCATTGTCGCGTCTTGTTGCACTTCAGAAACAGTTTTATTAAGTCATTGAAAAACAAAAACGGAAAGAAAAGGAAAAGTAGCAAGAGTAGGATGGGTGCAGGAAGGGTCCTCGGGGTGCCAGTCTGCTGCTCAGGAGGGGTGACGCAGAGGAGGTTGCTCAGGACCATGTTGAGGAGTCTTCTGAGTGTCTCTGCACAGAGAGAGCCTCCACAGATTCTTGCTGGTGCTGTGCAGCTTGCTGTTCCCGAGGGCCGTGGGGCCGCTTCTGCAGAGCTGCTTTGGCACGTGCCTGGCCTAGGGAGGGAGAGGAGCTGGGCTACCGATGGACCAGACTGAGCTGGGGTGTGGAGGCACCAGCAGGAGGAGGACCCAGGAGGGAGACGGCTCTCACGGACCCTGCATGGGTTTATTTGCCCATTGCTCTCAGACTCTTCAAATGCCTTACATGCTTCAATGTAGAGGTGTGCACTGTTGTTTCTGCTATCAAGCCATTCATTTCACAATAGTAAGTTTTCACTTTGGTCAAGCATGCCTTCCCCTTTGTGAATCCATGGTGACTACTCTTGTTGTCCTTTTTCTTCATTGTGGGCCTGCCGAAGTATTCTATGATTAACTAATCTATCGCCTTCCAAGGAGGACAGTCTGACCATCTATATTTCTGCAGGCCCTCCTTCATTTGGTTTTTGAAGGAAGGAGTGACCTTTGCTTTCCTCCAGTCCTCAAATCCTCTTTTTACAGTCATGATTGAGAGGCCTCACAATGATTTATTTTAGGTCCTTAATCACTTGTGGGTGCAGTGTATCAGGGCCCATAGATTTATGTTTGTTTTGTTTACTTAATATTCTCTAACCTAATCCTCTTCTGCCAAGGGCCAGTCTTCCTTGTTCCACACTCCAGTTACCATCATTTCTCCTGTGCTCTGTGTTGCTTCTATCACTGAATGTTGTTGTTCCGTTCCTTTCTATGGGTCTTAATAGACTGAACTTTACCCTCTGGAATTTTATGATTTTTATCATGAAATGAGATGACACTCAAAATTTCTTTCTTTTTCTTTTTTAATTGTGTCAGCATAGTGTATTGAAACTGTCTTTCTAGCATTCCAAATAAACATTTACTTATTAAGCACGTAATTCTTCCTCTTGCCTCCATGATAGGCATTTGGGACTTTCTGGTTTTGAGGTGTTTTCAGCCCGTCTCATATCTGAGCAATCTGCACATTTACTTTCTGTCACACATACACCAGCGTCAGTACAGTGAGAGGCAAACAGAAGCTTGGAGACCTACTTCATTTAATGAAGACCATATCCAATATTTTTGTTTGGGGAGAATAATTATATATGCTGGAATTTAGGCAGGTCTGTCATGTCATCTCTTCCCCTTTAAAAAAGTATCATGGAATTTTAAGTCCCTAGATTGTCAAAAATGGCAGTAATATTCTTGCCAATGAGTTTACTGTCATAAGCATTTGGAGAGAAAGTCTATTTTAAAAGAATATTCATGAAAAACATATTCTGAATACATAATTGGGAGAAATGTCACAGCAATTGTTAGAGTTACACTCACTAATTAGAGAAAATACAAAATACCATGTGATTTATGTGTTCCATCAAAACTGAACTAGGATTTCTGATATTGTATATTCACAATGAATTTTGCTTGTGTTCAGTATACAGACCAAGCTTCAATTGCAGAAATCACTCACTGAATCATCAGGATGGAACAGATGCAAGAAAATTGTGATCTTCTTGATGAGAAACAGTAAAAAAAAATATAAAAAAGATAAAGGCACTGGATCAATTATTCACTGCAAATTACACACTTGGCTACCATGATCATTATAACCCCTTCACATCCCGTTACTCTACATCCATTATTTCTGCTTACCCCTATGGAGCCTGCCCTTTTACCTTCCTGACACTCCCCCCTTTTCTAGCTGTCAAACTGTGTTTCATTCCCTGTTTAAAGGATTTCTTATTTCTCCTTTGTGTGTTGCCTGTATCCTGCCATCCCTATCTCTCCTCCTTGCAGCTCCATCAGAGTAGTGGCTTTCATGCTTAAAATGGTGGGGGAAATGCTGTTTTAAAGACCATCTGGCTTCTATTCACAGGGACACTATTGAAAACCAAACTGGTTTCCTAAAGCTCCTACTGAAGTGTAGAAAAATGTTCTCCCCCCCTTAAACTGAGGGATTTTTTAATATTTTTTCAAAAGTCTTCAGACTGGTCTTGAAACCTCTGCTGACAAGCAGGAGCCCTGTATGGCTTCCATAATGAATAGCTCTAAATAATTTTTAACGAATCCTCCCTTTATCAGCAGAGCTCAGCACAAGAAAGGATTATGCATGCTGAATTTGATATAGAGGACACAAAGGTACTGGCTTATGGGCTAGTTGTTAATTTATCGGGGCTTATTAATGATATTTCTTCAATTTACCATTCAGCTGTCTAGGGTGCCTTTGCCACTCATATATGAAAGAACCTAAATATCATCCCTCTTTCTCTGTGAGGTGGGGCAGTGTCACTGCTTCCGTTTTAAATTTAACCCACAAATTCAAGTGTCTTGGTCAAAATTGAGCAGGAAGAAAATCTACTAGCAAATAAAAAGGAAAAAAACAAAGTGCCTTGCAATCTATGCCATCACTTTACACATGAGATCCCTTGCCTTCACAAAGCACAGAAGAGCTTACCCTACTGCAGTACACTAGATTTCATAACATCTCAAGCTGCTTCATGCTCTTAAGGCATAAATATACTTTTTAAGGATTACTGTCACTGGGGAGGAAGTTGGAGGCAAAAGCATATTAAAAAGTTTGTGCTGAACCCAGATTAAATTTTAACTTTCTGATTGATAGTTGCCATAGCTTCCTGCCTATTTGCTAATGAAGTAAATGTATATGTATTCTACCTATAACTTAAATCCAGATTTGGGCCTTTTTCATCAAAAGGTGTTATATGTATGGGCTTCATATGATCTGTGGTAAAGCCTGAACCAGCCATCATTTTCGGGCATGACAGTGGTACAAAATCCAGTTCCATCTCCAAAACCCTGCAGGTTCATCTCGTATTCAGATCAGATAAACTTGGTTTAGGACAAGATCTTTGGAAGCTTCAGCTAAGGAACAAGGTCCTATGTGATGACATTCAGGATGACTTATGCTGGGAATGTGACCAGAGGATTCCTGCTTTGAATGTTATTCCATCCTTCCTTGGCCCAGTAATCACCCTGGGACACATTAAAGGTATTTAAGCCAGTTACTGAAAGGATACTTAATATGGTACTGTGAGATTATGTAACCTTCTTGAATCTTAACAAGATGAAAGCTTTTTTTGCTCTTTATTTATCCAGTCTTCTCAGTCTGGCTGCTCAGACTGGCTCATAGCTGTAAAGAAAACAAGTCTGAAATTAGAATATGGAAACACAGAAGCTGATATGATCCTGCGTGGAAAGAATGGGAGAAGAAATAGGTAATGACTCCCTTGCAGTAGAAGAACAGAGGGAACCTTACACTGAATTTTCTTTTACTAGAGTTTAAGCTCATTATATATGGTACTTATTCTGTTTTCATTGGCTTCAGAGTCTGTTCATTGTGTCTAACCTATGCTCTCATGTGAATGTAGACAAAAATATTTTCAGTTTCATCTTGCTACCTGAAAGCAGTAGAAGTACTAGGACTTCTGGGTTTAATTGCATTAAATAGGCATTTTACATGTTAAATAGTTGCCTAATTTTAATAGAAAATATAAAAGAAAAAAACAAAGAGCATCTACGTACTTTGCAGAATTTGATTTGGTAAAGTCTGTGAGCGTAAGTCTAATTTAAGCATGAGAATAGTTGTATTAAAATCAGTGGAGGATAGTTAACTAGTTGACAAAACCTCTAGTTTTGTCTTCATCTTTCTAAAAGAATTCTATAGAAATAATGAATTGTGTATCAAATATTTGAAAGAATTAAGAATCTATAATCTTTTCTGATTTCTAATTTTCTTGTATAAGATAATTTCATTATGGAACAGTCCTATTTGCAAACAGCTCAAATATTTTGAGAACCACTTCTCCAAACTTCCTCTGGCTGATTAACCCACTTGATCATATAAAAAAGGACAGAAGCTAACTCATCTTAAAGTGAACTGAGTCCACTTCTCAGGCCCTGCTGCCTGAGCAAAGTGATGAATCTGTTAAGTACTTCACCTAAGACATTTTACAGAAAAAAATTTAGGATAAACCCAGTAGGACTGCCCAGGAAATTCCTTCTGAAGATGTCATCCCATGTGGCAAAAAGGCAAAAACCAAATATGACATTTTATTAGAACCTCTGGAGTGCATGCTACAGCCATGAAGCTCACCAAATAGAGACAGAAGAGGAGCTTCCTCATTCACTCAATTCAAAGGCAAAAGTACTCAGCTGTTTCAAAGGGCAAAATAGCCAGACGCCTAGAGAGAAGAAAAAAAAATATTGGATGAGCTTGTCATTGACCCCCAACTCCTACTGCACTGCAAGCACCAAAGGAGAAACAAGAAAGAAAAGGAATAGCTGGCGTCACAGTACTGAGCACTGGCACAGCGAGTCAAATATCACACCAACAATGAAACATTCCTGGCCAGACGTATGAGGTAAATCCAAACCCATGGTAACAATTTTAGAGAAGCTATCTTGTAGGGCTTACAAAATAAGGCTTACAGACTTAAACATTTTTTCATCTCCATGGATACCTTGTTTATTAAATAGGTAGCCGGATACTAACATCTCATTTGCAAAATCCTTTCTTTACAGGTTTGATTCCTGCTCGGAGACAGTCTTACACAGACACAGGTAAGTCAGTTCTTTATGGGACTACTCTGACCCTTTCACAGCCTGGAAAACAGAGCCACCCAAGGGGGTAAATGGCTGGGCTGAAGGTCACACAAGGTGAAATCCAAAGGGCAGAAGGATTTCTTCATCCTGTATGTGCTACTCTGTCCCTGTGTTGACTGTTTAAAGGGTTCTTCAGGGAGATGAAGTTAGCCACTGCATCGAGGGATGAATACATCAATGACAGCAGGAGGACTGGAAGTTTTCACCTCTGCTCTAATCAACAGGGCACAGCCACTCATTTGCACACTCAGGAGAACCTGCATCATTTCCTTATCAATGTTCAAATCACATGAGTCTTAAATAAGCTGGAATAAGAGCTCAAGCCTGATGTATGAAATTGTAGTTAAAAAACCAGCAGATGGGGGAGAGAATGTCTGTTCTTTAGGTATATATATATTCCTTCTTTCATTTAATGCATTTGCAAAAAATCCTGGGTTTTCTGTGCTAACTTTTGCGGGTTTAGCAGTATAGGTATTGCAGTGAATCAGTGTTTTACATAAAAAACAGGTCAGCCCAGTCCCCCATTAGCTCAAATGAGAGATTTCTTTTCTTAAAATACATGTATAGAGTGGTGGAGGGAGAGAGTGTCTGGACACGTACTTTATATCAGTTGTCTGGTGACGGCGACAGGTGCATTTGTCAGGCCCCAGGGAGCAACGCCGTTAGATTCACTTTATTAATTGAGCAGATTACATGTTTTAGGAGATTCATCCCTCCTCCTTCCACCCCCACCCCCACACCCCCATTTCCTTTGACATTCTATGATTAAGGCAAGGAAGGGGAAAATAAACTTCCTTTTGGCTTTATCAAGTTATAATTAAGCATGAGGGGAGTGGAAGGATCCAACAGTAATGCAGAGGGCGCATAACACTGACAAGGTCAATTATCTCCTGATAACCAAGTATTAATAATATGAATAATATTAATTGAATGTGAGTTTGTTGAGTTTTAATTCCTATTTTAAAGTTTTCTTCCACATGATGCAGGCAGGATGGGGGATCCAAGTGAGAGGTTGATTAAAGGGCCTCCAGCCTTATAGGATTTCCTACTAATGCATAGTCTGAGGGTCCTTACAGTATTTGCTGCCTATCAAGATATCTGGAATGCAGCAAGAAGGAAAGGGAAGCTGGGGAAACCCCATTTCCCTAGGATTCTGGATGCTTCCTGTGTTAAAGTGATTTCAGCATATTCCAGTTCCTGCATTGTCAGCGACAGAGCAGCAGAATATGGTCAGGTTCAAATATCCCAAGATTTGGCAGAACTGTAGATGTATCATATGTTGGGAAGTGAGGTAGTGAGGAATGACCAAAGTCACTTAGTCAAAATTCCTGACTGGCACAATCATTAGGGCCTTCCCAGGAAACTGCATCTCATCCAACAGTTAAGTATACTGCTAGAGGTTTTTTGATTTTTCTTAAGGAGAATTCTGGTAGTTCTTCCATTTCAACTGTGATTGAAATATGGTTTCAAATCTTCTAGCCTGAGATATTCTGAACTCCTGGTTTCTTTCAGGGGTCTTGACTTAGCTGATTAAAGTCCAATTCTCATTTGAGGTACATCGTAACAAACCAAGAAGGGATCCAGTGCAACCAGACATTTCAGTGCAGCTCAACAGACCTGTTCTGGCACCTCTCTGAAAACTCCACCTCAGGAATGGTCATACACAGAAGCAGTGGCTCTTATTTATGGCAGTTTTACTTAGCTCATGCGCTAATTTTATGTGTTAATTATAGCTTATATTCCAGGTTATTCTTTTGGAAAAAAGTTGGATTTTTACTTTAGGACATTGCCAAGATGTTATTCTATTTAGTTTTACCTGAAGTTATCCTGTTTAGCAGCCTTTTGTACTTTACTGTGTCTGTACCGTGCTCCCACATTCAGAGTATTAATACAGCTAATTAGTGCTTCCTTTAACCAGTTTCATTCATTTTTTACAGTGCAGCCTCATAGCTGTGCTAGGTGACATAAAACTTGAGCTTTCCTGGAAAAGCTCATGCTTTCCAAATTACCTAACACTGTGTTTTATTCTAGGTAGAATCACAGGGACTGAGCACGCCTAACCAGTCAAAAGCCAATATATTTAGCTTTTGCTCAAGAGAGACTAAATAAATAATATAGATAGTTAGATTGCCCACTGCCACAAGCATACATTTTTCATGGAAAATTTATGATCTAAGTACACAAGATGTTGTGGGTATACAAAAAAAGGCCAGTAATCCTGAGTCTCTGGAAGACGACAAAAAACCTATTTAGATTCATAAAATGTGCTCACTAGTGGGGGCAAGATGCATAGGGCGTTGTGTGCACAATGCAGCACAAATATTGACTAGTAAAAAGACTGTTTACTGCTGAAGAGATGGGAGACTCATTAGTGGCATAACAGAACCATAAGCTGGCCTCCTCCAGAGGCACAGAAGTTAGTAGCAATGAAAATGACGTCTGAGAAGGACGCTGCCATCTGTAAGTTTACACATTGGATGGCTTAGGGGGGAAAGAAAGGCATGAAATTATTCTGAAACCCTGATGAAAAGTTCCTAAGAAGAAGAAGCAAGCACTTGGGAAATAGATGGAATATAATCAGAAAATGCTTTGGTTTTTTTGATAGGGCATAGCAGTTAGTGAGAAAAAACATTCTTTTATGATTTTGCTTTTAAATGCCATCTTTTTATTTCCCATGGGAATTATAAAATATAAATTTACATTTTGACAATATAGTCCTATGATAAACAAAGTGTCCTAATGATTATGTCTGGGCCATTTTCCCCAAACCCTAACCCCTGTGAATTGAGAAGTGTGATATGGTGAGTGACAGCAGTCTGGGGACAGAATATTAAAATTTGAAGCCTGCAAGTCGTGTTCAATAAAAATACATCAAGGGGGATGAAACCTTTACAATTCACCAGCACATTTTACTCTACAATTTTCAAAAAGAAAGTAGCAGGGGTCTCAATCGAAGCATGTTGAAATGTTCCATCAAACACATCTCTTCTAAATGTAGCCTGACAGTGCCTGCTTCCATTTCCCATCTTCTCACTTAATGGGTAACACATGTGTAAATGATGTTTATTTTATTGTAAATAGAGTGTTGTCTCTGCCCTTTAATATCATGGCTCTGTGCTTGCACCCTTGGTGTCTCCTTTAACTGCTAATGCAGTCTTCTCCTATACACATTTATTAAAGCTGGAACAGAGGTGTCTAGCCAGCTACCCCGTCCGCCTGCATAGTGGCAGGATTGATTTCATAGACTTTTCCATCCCTAATAACTGGGTATCACATCCTGCCTTGAATATTATTTCACCGTTTACACAAGGTCTCCTGGCATTTTATTCTATTGTCTGAACTGTTCCTCTGAGGCTTGTTCCTCTGAGAAAAGCTTTACTTTTTTTCATCTTTAACCTACAGGTTTTCTGCTGAAGCGTAGTGTATAATGTCCTCTTCTAACCTTGTTGAGAAACAGAGGAAAAGTTGTTCTGTTTTCATATATCCCTTAAGAAAGGTATAGTTTGCTTTACACTCCCCGTCACCCAGCTGTGAAACAGGGACTGATAGATGAAGACCAGATGAGGCTGCCTAATTGCACATGAAACATCTTCACCAGTGACACCCACATCAAGAAGGGCACCATGTTCACACACATTTAAGACTTCAGCTGACATTTGGGAGCACAGAAACGCTGGATTTCTTCAGAGAGATCAGACCAGTGGTCCCTCTAGTGGTAATTTTGGTCAGAGATTACCAGTTGCCTCAGAAGAATCAGTGGACAATTGTATCCCTAGAGAGACAGCTTCTTCTGGAGCCCCTTTAGTACCGCAGCCAGATCCTAACTGTGATGTCTGATTTCAAACTGTCGGTTAGGCAATGTTGTCAAACCCTCACTCACTGTGTTCTGATGGCTTACTTCCACCTTAAACATCCACCCTGAAGCAAAAGTCTGGTTTTTTTCGTGTGTGTGATGGTATTCTTTAGTTATGTTTTGTGTTATGGCAGGATACATGCATTTTTCTCTGCCCATGGAGTGCCTGTCCCAGCAGTGTGAACGCAGCCTGTTATGACCATGTTTCCTGAGTAAACATTTCCTAACACACTTACCCTTTGTGGTGTTCTGCTTCAGATTTCTATGGCATTCCCTTACAAATTCAGTGGCCATAAGCAGTGAAAAAGGTACTGGGTGCCCACACTCAGGTGCTGGCAGATGTGGGGAGCTGCAGGCCGGCCTCTGTGAGGAGAGGCAGGGGCTGCCCTGTGCTGGACACACCGTCTCTGCAGTGGCCACACCACAGGGCACAGCTGAGCCTGCCAGTGAGGATGTGTAAGAAATGGCAAAATGCCAGTGAGGATGTGTAAGAAATGGCAAAATAACACTGGACAGAGAAGGGGAGGGAGCAACAAGAGTGAGAAACAGCCATGCGAACACTGGAGAAGGAGGAGGGGGAGGAGGTGTGACAGGCCCGCAGCACAGATCCCTCTGGAGCAGATATCCATGCTGCAGACCATGGAGGACCCCATGGCAGAGCAGGAGGATATTCCTGAAGGAGCTGAGGCTTGTGGAGAGCCCACATCAGAGCACGTGAAAAGTATGAGAGAGAAAGAGCAGCAGAGAGAAACCGCTAGATGCTGAAGGTACCCCCGACCTCCCTGGGCAGCTCTGGGCGGGAGAGAGGTCTGGAGGCTCAGAGGTCTGGAGGCTCAGTGGTCTGGAGGCTCAGGGAGAACAAGAGGAAAGATACTACTTTAGGATTTGTCTTTTTTTGTTGTTTCTCACTACCCATATCTATTTTATCTGGAAATAAATTAAGTTCATTATTCTACATGTTTTGACTATGGCAGTAACTGGTAAATGGTCTCCCTGTCTTTGTTTCAACCCACAAGCTTTCTTGGTTTTGTTTTCCCTATTCCGTGTCCCTGTTCTTCTGATGGGTAGGGGGGAGTGAGTGAGCAGCTGGGTGGGATTTTGCCTGTTAGCTAAAGTGAATGCACAGCAAGGAAAAAAAAAGATAGCAGTCAGCCATATAGGATTCTCAGCCTAGGTTTTCTGCATGGGCTTCTTTTTTCTTTATAGGCTATGAAGAAGTAATTTAGGTCACAACAAAGAAGTTAAGCTGGAGCATAACCTGATCAGCTTTGTACAGGCATTTTAAACTGTTAATTCATTCCTCATTGGTTTAGTATCTGGTTCTATGAATATTTCTGTTAATAACTTTACACACATGAATAGACCCATTAATCACAACTAAGGAGACTGGAAGGCTCTCAGATGTTTGCAAGAGAGGGCTGTTTGACTGTAGAAGTCAGCTTCACATGGGTTTTCTGGGCTCTGTTTTCCTCCATGACATTTACCAAAAGGCATAAAGAGTTGGGAACTTGAGCATGTCTCTTGGGTTTGCATGGCAGAGTTTTGGTAGCAGGGAGGGCTACAGGGGTGGCTTCTGTAAGAAGCTGCTAGAAGCTTCTCCTATGTCCGAAAGAGCCAGTGGCAGCCGGCTCCAAGATACCCACTGCTGGCCAAAGCTGAGCCCACAAATGACGGTGCTAGCACCTCTGGGATAACATATTTAAGAAGGGCAGGGAGGATGGGGGGCGGGCAGAAAGCCCTGTGCAATTGCAGCCAGAGAGAGGAGTGAGAATGTATGCGAGAAACAACCCTACAGACACCAAGGTCAGTGAAGAAGGAGGAGGAGGAGGTGCTCCAAGCACCAGAGCAGAGATTCCCCTGCAGCCTGTGGTGAAGACCATGGTGAGGCAGGCTGTCCCCCTGCAGCCCATGGAGGTCCCTGGTGGAGCAGATATCCCCCTGCAGCCCATGGAGGACCCCACGCCGGAGCAGGTGGGTGCCCAAAGGAGGCTGTGACCCCATGGGAAGCCCACACTAAAGCAGGCTTCTGTCAGGACTTGTAGCCTCCGGGAGTGAGGAGCCCACTCTGGAGCAGGTTTGCTGGCAGGACTTGTGACCATGTGAGGGACCCACACTAGAGCACTCTGTTCCTGAACCACTGTACCTCGTGGAAGGGACCCCACACTGGAGCAGTTTGTGAAGAACTGTAGCCCATGGGAAGGACTCATGCTGGAGCAGTTCATGGAGGATGGTCTCCTGTTGGAGACACCCCACGCTGGGGCAGGGGAAGAGTGTGAGGAGTCTTCCTGCTGAGGAGGAAGGAACAGCAGAGACAATGTGTGATGAACCAATTGCAACCCCGATTCCCCATCACCCTGCACCTCTCAGGGGGAGGAGGTAGGGAAATGGGGAGTGAAGTTAAGCCTGGGAAGAAGGGAGGGGTGGGGGAAAGATGTTTTAAGATCTGGCTGTTGTTTTCTCACTACCCTACTCTGATTTGATTGATAATACATAAAACTAATTTCCCCAAGTTGAGCTTGTATTGCCCGTGATGGTAATTGGTGAATGATGTCTCCCTATTCTCATCTGGACCCATGAAACTTCTGTTATATTTTCTCTCCCCTGTCCAGGTGAGGAAGGGAGGGATGGAGTGGCTTGGGTGGGTACGTGGCATCCAGCCAGGGTCAACTTACCACAGCATGATTATTTTGGATGTGAAATGCTACCTGGGTGTCTTTACAAATATAAACCTAAATCATTTATACTGGCAAGCTCTGCCAGGTTAAAAAGTGTAGGAAGCTTGGATTTGTAAGGTAGCTCCTAATTTGGCACCTACAGAAAACTGAGATGTTTGAAATAAAAATGGTCATCATCTAAACCTATGTAGAGGTGCTGTCTAGGGAATTTGGCAACTTGATAGTTGCTGCCCCTATTTTTGAGAATAAAGCAAACCTTTGTATTTTTGCATCCATTCGCCAAGGTGCAGGCAGTCATAAAGCAGGAGACATGACACAGGACAGCAGAGCCAATCTGAGGCTGTAGCTGGGGTGCTCAAACAGAGTTCCCGTTAGGACTCTTAGTTAGCCATGCTCAGACATCATCTAGAGCTGCAACCTCTTTCTCTCTCCACCTCTATTTGTGCTAAATAAAAATAACGAGAAATAATCAGAGGTTATGTAGTTTTGTCTGACTTGTTTGCACTGGAACTCTGGGCACACAGAGCAGGTGAAAAACCACAGTAAATGAAGGTGCTCTAGACCTAGCTGCAGAAAGAAAGCAGTGTGTGAGACTGACAAGGTCCATCCACGTTTGCCTGCCATGCCAAAGTATTTCTCCCTGCCTATTCTGGGATCTAAATCCTGCGATCTAGCCCAATATCCTATTGACAATGGCATGGAAAAGACCAGAACAGAACATACACAGCTTAATACTTCCCCAATATTCCCCATCTTCAGTCAGCACACAGCCGTGACACCTACAGCGTTTACATCTTTGTCTATCCTTTAGAAAGGACTTTCCTTTTATTAATTTTTCTAATCATCTTTTGAATTTGCTTGATGCAGTTGGCATCCACAAGTTACTGTGGCAACAAGTTACACAATTAAATCTGTTTTATGCAAAAGTTCTTTCCTTTGTTTGCTTTTAGACCTTCCCATCTGATGATTCTGTTTGACTACCTATAATTTTTGTACCATGAGAAACAATAAATACTCATTTTCTGTTCTTCATAGTTTAGAAACCTCTCTCAACACTTTTAGACCTCTTAGGTCTGAGCTAAAGATCGTTGGTCTATTTAACGTCTTCTTGTATGGAAGCATTTCTGTTCGGACTTGCCTGCATCTTTTTGATGGTTTTATTCTTTCCAAGCAGTGAAAGGGCATGACAGATTGCACTCCATGTTTGGTGTGGATGTTCCATATAGGAGAACAAGGATTTCGTTGTTGTTGTTATTTATTTATTTCTCACCAGTTTCTGATGTGCTGTTACAGAAATACCAACATAAGTGTCTATTGTAGATGCAGTTATGCCAGCATAAACTGCTTTGTGATACATGGGAATGGGAACAAGCCACACTAGGATCAAGGGACAACATTACAAAAGTCAAAGTGCCCCCACTATGAGGGCTGCAAACTATCAGTAATAACAATAATAGCAATGATTCCCCTCTGTCTGAAATAAATTGTACAATAGTTCTGTGCTTAGAGTCCATGCTTATATCAGCCATAAACCAATGTCACCCAGGAAAATGTTTCAGTGTATGCTTGATTTCAACCTGTGAATAATTCTAAAGATATTCCTTTCATTTTGCTGGGAGTACTCATCTGCTTTTCATCTGTACACATGCTTTGCTGGGTCAGGGCCCAAAGCATTTGAACAAATATTTATCAGATATTTCACAGAATATCCAGCTCTACTGGGAGCCAGATTCGTTACACCCCTGCATGTTCTTATGCCAGGGGTGAAAATGAGCCTATTCTCTTATACTTTGCAAAAGAACTGATTTATCTGATTGGAACCAGGAGCCTGAATTTTAAGCACATTAGTAACTCAGTTCTGTGTCTAGTCTGTGCACACAATAACCAGATTTGTATTCGAATAGTGCAAAGCTTTTCATCCTCATGGCTTAGTGTACAGGTGTAATCCCCTACAGAATGGATTACTTTTACAAGCCAGATTCCCGAAATAAGGCAGTGGGTAGAATTTATGGCTGTCTACATTGACTTTGCCATTTTGGGCCAAGAATCATACTTAGGCATGTAGTGTTCCCAGACCCACACTTCTTTATCCATCTGCAACTTATCTGTTGGCTCCCCATGATCAAACTCGTTACAAATCCCATCTCTTCTTCTACTGTAGGACGCTATTGTCCTGTACTCATGTGATTCTATCACAGTCCCCAACAGGATAAGTGCAAGTGGCCAAGACATGCTCAATATGCATTACAACTAGGTTCTGTTTATCAGCGGGTGTTTGAACCCAAAGTTTCTCCATCATCATTTCCTAGATGCGGACTCAAAGCTACACCAAAGAGCAGGCTAGCATAACATGGATGCAAAGGAATTTTTGGACAGAACTTTGAGCTTTAATTAGCATTTCAAATGTAGTGGAGAAGGTAACTTGGATTGGTTAGTTATCCTTCCATGGGGAGCTCTGGATACAATCCAAACGTGTCTTCAAACCTGGGCAGTTACAGAAATGGGCAGATGTATATGCACTTTTATAGACTCAAGCTCACTTTTGGCACCCTGTGGCTAGTGTGGAGTGAAATGCTGGCTCCTGTCTACCTATCTGAAATATAATGGGAGTAATGGCCTTGTATCTTTCATGATTCATTAATGACTTAGGACTGCATACCTATGTTAGCTCCAACTGTCAAGTACACAAGTGAGATTTTAGCACCCATCTGCCCATTTTGTTTCACTTAGAAAGTCAGTCGTTCACGTCCCCTTTAAAGTTTTTTATACCTCTTCCCTAGCCTAGCTGGTTATTGCTTGTAATACACAGAATTCCTCACATCTGAGGTAATATCATTAAAGTTTGTCAAGTTTGGGGTTTTTTTTTCCGGAGTTTTCTCATTGTCTAGTGATATTACCAAGATTTAACTTTTATTTATGGATTTTTAAAAATATTTTGTTGAAGATGGGTTTCATTTGAACACAATGAATTGTGTTGAATTCAATGTTCCCATTACTTTCCAGCCATCATTAACTTGTCCTTTTGCTCATTAAAACAGGCCTAAATGCTCTCTAGCCAGTTTCCATGGTTGTATTCATACAAATCCTCTTATTCTCCCTAGCTTGTTTGGCTAGCAGTAATTTGCAATGCTTTATTTATTTATTTATTTGCTATTATTATTATTTCCCATTAAACCTTAACAGATTTTACACTTGTGTGGTTGCTGTGCTATTAAAGGAGAGCCATGAGACCTTGTTCTAGTAGAAAAGTTAACCATGTTGTTGATGAAAACTGGAAACAAAACTGTTGCTAGGATCCAGCTCAGTGAAATGGGGTGACAAGACTTGGGGGATTTAAAAACAGAGAGCTTAGGATATTGTCAGGGGATTTTAGCCAGCTCGATTGCTTTCTGAAGAATGAGGTAATGGTGGGACACTGGACTAGAAGTAAAATTTTTTTGCTCTGATGTCTTAAATCCTGTTTTTCAAACTGAGAAGTCTCAAGAGTATATTACAAACAGAATTACTCAATTGGGGCTGAGATATGATAGCCAAGGAGCTTTTCTTTATCCCTGTTAATAGAAATCATAAGATTTGGCTCCCACTTATCTTTTGATTTGCTTAAACATAAAACATCATCTTTTTTGTCCTAAGAGGCACAGGTCTTCTACATTTCTTGATTTCCTTTAAGACCTATGCAGGCACCCACTCCTTTTTTTTTGTTTGTTTCTGTACACCCTGATGTAATGACAATAAGGCTGGAGTCTGGTGACAACAGTTCTGAGACTTAATGACAGAATTTTGGAATTGCTAATTTCCAGTGTCAAGGAAAAACTAAGATAGGTAGATAGATAGATGGATGATAGATAGATAGATAGATAGATAGATAGATAGATAGATAGATAGATAGATAGATAGATAGATAGATAGATAGATAACCATCCCCTACACAGCTACATACAGAATTTAATTTGGTAAACATAGAACTAGCAGTAATAGAAATACATAGCAGTTTGATTCTTAGGTAGATTACTTTCATGACAGAACAAAGTGATGTAGGCAGCTGGAGCAAGTCAGAAAGGAAGGTACCTTCCCTTTGAAAAATATTATCAACACAGTTTAATGGTGGTGACATAGAGTGGACTGACAGCCCAAGAGAAGAGAAATCTTCAGGTAACCCTGACAGTCCAACTACATTACAGATGCAGAACTGCCAGAGGGACCAATTACAGTGAGGTTGTCTCCTGACCCACCTGCTTACAAACCTGCTTCAATCTGTGGTATAGACAGGAACTTCATGAGGATTAGACTCAGGCACTACTAAAAATTGGACATGACCAAATTTTAAGCTCAGTGGCAGAGCATGGGTAAAGTTGTGTTTACCATCTTGACCTGTTATGGCAGAGCAGGGCTTGATTGTTTTAGACTTGTGGCCCCTGCAGCACTGATGGACCCATCAACGGTCACACAAGTCCTGCATTAAAGTTTGTATTTATTTTGAAAAAAAGTCTGAAGACACAAAGGTTTTTCTGAGTATATGTAGTTTACCAAGGGTTAGCCAACCATGCCAAAGAATCATTCAAATACAAATTTTCTCCAGGCTTCTGGAACTTTTGCATCCACTTTCAAAATGCAACTCTTAGAAAGGAAAAAAAAATGCTATATACCGTCATGTTTCAGTGCCCAAGTGTAGCATTCAAACTTGTACAAAAAAAACTTTTCCAACTTTGAATTGCATTCATATTCAGGGCCATGTTTCAACTCACAGAAACAAAGTGCTAAAATGATATGCAGTATACTTATCACTCCCTGGTTGTCTCTTTCATAGGGTACTTGATATGTGCTGGTGGCTATTGAACAAGAGTCAAACCCAGAGCTCAGCCTCAGGGGAACCATGTTTCTTTATATGTAGAGCCACCAACTGACTATTTTGTAACAGTCTTCACTTATTCTTTGCAATCCCATGCCTATATCTGTATGAGGGTTTTTTTGTTTGGTTGGGTTTTGTTTTAAAGAAGATGCTGTTTCTATCTGAGTTTTTAGTTCATGATTGGAGATGAAAGCTGACATCAGACTTTCCCATTGTGCATGATTTCCTATTGGAGTCACTTATAACACCCATTTTAAAACAGTTTTTGAATGGAGTTTAGTTCTTAAATGTGAACTTTTAGTTTTTACACATGTAACTTTACACATTCTCCAGAATGACTGTTATTTTTACCTGGCAATGAATTGTAAATACCTGGTAAATGACAGTGAAAATATTCTCTTTTGGAGTTACTGATTCTCATGACAAGAACTGTCTTTGATGCATCTGTACCCTGTAATTTTCATTAGCTGGATGAAAAGATGAAAGATCAGATTCTGATGTCAGTTACCTCAGTGAAACTCTGTTGTTTTCCTCTTGCATAACTGAACGCAGAAGGAAAAAAAATCCCAACATCTTATTTTCTATCCTAAATTTTCCTAAAGACTGCCTAAAATTCCAAGAAGAAGGACATAAGCATCTAGGCTCCATTGCTTGTATCATATGTGTTCTCTGCATGGAAAGAAGTTCAGTTTTTAGTTAACCGATGCCATATGGGGAAGTCCTGCTACCTGTTAGCACAGTGCCTGATTCTTAAAAAAATTAAATAAAATGCTGTGTCTTTAATGTCTCTCACTGAATTACAAATTGGGGAGCTGGCACATCTCTCATTTTATTCATCCTAATTACAATTGCCCTGTCACTGAGATGCCAGCCTGACTAAGAGCAAATCAGGTAGTGACTCCCCAGGGTCTTCTTTGTAACAGGAAGGCTGTCTCTAGTGGCTTCAAAATGACAATTTCCTCTCTTTTACTTCAAAGTGGAGTGCTTTCCCTGGACAGTTTCACATTTGATTATTTTCGCTATAGCCTCTCTGTCTTGAGTTGCTTGATTAGCATCTCAGTCACCTAAGAAATTAGACTAAAGTTTGAGCCTTGGAAAAGAAAAAAAAAAAAGGCAGAGAGAAAAAAAAAAAAGAAGCTAGTGAAAAATTAGATTTCCAATAGGGAAGGAGTTGAGAGTGTGGGAGAAGTGAAGCTCTGACAAAGTTTTGCTGCCTTAAACTGCATCTCTTCTGAAGGAAGGACTGGCTCCTTGTCTGGGAAGTTTACTTTACTCTAAATATTTCCCTGCAGAAATTTTACTGTGATAGATATTTCATACTCCTCTTTGAAAAACTGTTCTTCTGTTGTTTTGATAAGTACCTTCAAAAATTATGTCATGAACTCTAACCAAATAATTAAAAACAGAGGTTTTTGACTGCACTGTTGGTGTGTGACTATGAATTCGGTTGCATAATAGTAGAACTTCAAGCTTTGAGTTGCTGGTTATGATCTTTCTGTTTTGCTATTTATAACACAAGGAGAATATATATATACCAACCACAGAGAGAGTTGTGAACAAATAGCATGGTGCTTTAGTATTTTGTGTTAAAGATCCATGTATGAAAAGGTAGAGTTCAGCTTAGGTACCTGGGGTACATGATCCTTGCTGAGGTTAAAACTGGTGGTTCTGCCTCACTGAACTGTCTAATTTCCAGTTTCTAATATACATGTTACCCTGGTTCCTGGATACCAGATACAAGAATTAACACAGCATAAGGGTTGTCCAAAGAGACAGCAAATGAACCTCTCTTTTGTGAATCACTGGCATGTCTCTGTTCCTCAGGGTTGTCTTTTTTGCTTCCCTTTCTCTCACATAATGCAGCCAGGAAAGAAATTCTTATTTTGAGGAGAAGGTATGAGTTTGCACCTTATCTTAAAGTCCCTTCTAAAAGCTTGATAGAGTGACCTTCGTCTAAACTACACAATAATGAACAGCAATTTTTTCCCTACTTCTAATAGTTATTGTATTAGGTTTGTGTTCAATTACATGATATTGTTGATATTTCTGTTCATTTCTTATCCCCATGCAAAAGATTTACAAAAATAAATCTGGAATAAGTTAATATCACATGTGTGTCTCATCCTGAAGTGAAAGATGGAATAATTTACAGTGTCCAGTTGTACTTGATCAAATTATTACCATATTTCCATCTGCTTGCAAAACATTCCCACCTTTCACTAATTCGTCTAAATTTCTGCTGTTCTAGTCAAACTGGAATTTATTACTGCCCACTTACTCTGATTTACTTGTGAAATGATTTGCATGGCTTCTGTCAATGCTATTTGCATATCTTTATTATGAATACTGCTTATTTGGGGGGAGATTTGATTTATGAGTGTTTGGCATGGCATGCCCAGTTATTTAGTTTTCATTTCTGATTTACACAAAGGGAATGAGAGTGGAGGTAATTCTTTCTCTCTGGGTGCACAATATGTTCAGGACCAATAACACTTGCATAAGAAGTTGTTTTATTTATATTTATTCTGGATTTAGGGTTAAGTTCTCAAATGTAAGCAATTTAATATCTTGTCAGATCTTTATAGCAAATCACAATTAGTCTTTCCGATGTTCTGCTCAGATCAAAACTGGTGCAGAAACTTGAAGAAAAAAATGTAACTGTTGAAACAAATGCCAGGAAGACAGGAAAACAACACCAACTGGAAAAAAAAAATCTGCTGTAACATCTTCATCCTCACTGTAAACAAAAGGCATGTGTTCTTCAATAGAGACACCATGACATGCTGTTTGATGTGCCTTTTTCTTTCTTTCATGCAGCCTTATTTATGCGTTAAAACCCATAACTCAATTTTGCTCACAGGAAAATGAGGCAAAAATTCTTTGCACTTACATGTTTATACAATTCCATGTTACTCACTTTTCTGCCTATTTTTTTCCACATATTATTGGGGTAGATGGGTGAAAGAGATCCATATTTTGCTTCTCCTCCTCAAAGTCAAGTACGTAATTTTGTTTCACTGAGCAAGAAACAATTTTGGTGTGTTTTGAATCAGAGCTGACTTCACAGTCAAACCTTTGGATTCAAGAGGAGGTTTTGAGAACACAGACTTCTGGTAATAGAACTGGAAATGATGCAACGCAGCATGGTTACTACTTCATGACTGCTCCTTCGTACAGAGTTTTGTACTACGCGCCTGAAGGATTATCAGCTGAGATCTGCACTTCCACCTACTTGTGTCTACTGATAGTAAGTCTCCGAATTGTCATTTTTAAAATAGTTTGCGAATTGGATAAACATGGGGATAGAATTAATGTAATATAAAGGTAGTCATCTCAAAGTTAGGTCTCTGATGCAAAACATGGGATTGTAAGGGATTTATTTTGAGTCAAAGGAGGGAGAAGTATTTTTGGAAAGACAATTCATCTGTTAAGGAGAAATGTCTTAGGCTGATTGCAACTCTGTCTATTCTTAAAGAAGCACAGAGAAGTATTCCCAAATGAAATATTTAATTAATAGTTCAACCTCTACTAAATTAGGTAGAATAGAGAGCATCCTGTGTATGCTTTTGTAATCAGTGTAAGAATATGGTTATCTCAGTAAGTTTTATTTAGGTTGAATTGCAGTAGCACTAATACTGCAAAACTTTATGGAAAACACTAGCCTCTTAATTGTTGTGCAGTCAAAGAATCATGAGTTATTTGAAACTCCTTCTTCATTGTCCTCCATAAAACCAGTGTGGGAGATATTCCCCAAAACACCTCGTTGCAGCAGAATAGTATTATTATCTTTTTAGATATGAGGACAAGGTACACAGATCTCTTGAATATTACTCAGTTAATTTGTACATGAATAACAATAAAACCCAGTCCCCCTAAATATCAGTATTGTGCTGAATTCAGTAAAGTGTAAGACACCTTTCTGTGCCATCTAGAGAACAGCGCCATCCTGCAAGCCAGCCTAATACGACTCAGGATGAAAGGCAATTTTATAAAGAGGTGGTTGGTTTAGAACTCCTTCAGCCTTAGCTTTTTCTCATTTTCTGTCCCTGTTCTTATTCACTGGTATGAGATAGATTTTGGCCTAAAAGAATGGCTCCTAGAGAGGCTGAGAATGGCACTCCTAATGCAGTAGCACAAGGTTTACTAAGCTGACTTTCCTCCTACTAAAGAAAATCAGTGCTAGGTTACGGATGAATCATTTCTCTGAGGAGTACAGGATATGTCCTAAAGTCTGTCTCACTTCTGAAGACTAAGTAAGGATAGTGGCAATGATGTTATTTGACACAACTTGTGCTTTTGTGCTGTTCATTTTAGAATGCCATTGTAAAAATTTCTCATTCTTATTAGCTGGTTGCTATGTCATTAACTCACTATAGAGCCCCCATAATGTCCCATTATACTGTACGTTCAAGCTTTTGGCTGCTAATTAAGCATGGAACATTCTCGTTTGTTACAGGGCTGAAATTAAAGGAAGGAAAACTTAAATTATGAATAATACTGTTAAATAATAATAATAATAATAGTAATAGGATTAATGGACACCCAACTATGTACATAATTAGCCTAATTCCAATGAGAGGGTGATGGTGAATGTTTTATCAGTGCCACCAAGACCGTGTAGTATAATTACAGACCTATTTGTTCAATGCTTAGCGTGTGCTATTCATTATATTATGTGAAGAATTGAGCTTCTGTCTGGGAAAAAAAAATACAGGACAAACGGTTTAAAACTGGTTCATATGGGTTCTTTTATGTTTTACTCGTTGAGAAAGTTTTTTGCTTCTTTTCATTCACTTGTTCCTGTCCTCATTTTTGATCAGTAATTAAAATGTCAGCATAACTTCTACTGATTTAATGAACAAAATAAGCTACAGTAATGAAAGAACAGGTTTCCAAAATGAAAAGGAAGAAAAAAGGTCCCCTCACTCCCAAAACTATCCCCAAATAAAAATCTAAAGTAGTAGTGATTATGTTATTTCTTTTTCATTCAGGCATACTTTAAGCAAGTCTTCCAACTTTCTGTCCACTTACATGCACAGCATTGGATCGTTCAGTGAAGGCCGTTTGTTATGCAGGCCAGCTATCGTTCAAATACACTACTTGCACCTCTTGGTTCTATTTAAAGCTGTCTCCAGCTCTGTTTATCTAATTTTCAAAGGTGAATGTGTTACTTACATTCCTATAATCTCAGTTATATGTATTTCATCTTTTCTGGGTGTCCTGGTTTCTGCTGGGACAGAGTTAATTTTATTTATAGTAGCTGGTGCAGTGCTGTGTTTTGGATTTAGAATGAGAATAATGTTGAAAACACGCTGATGTTTTAGTTGTTGCTAAGTAGTGCTTACACCAGTCAAGGACTTTTCCAGCCTCCCATGCTCTACCGGGGGCACAAGAAGCAGGAGGGGAGGGGGCACAGCCAAGGCAGCTGATCCAAACTGGCCAAAGGGATATTCCATATCATATGACATCATGCCCAGCATGTTAACTTGGGGGAGCTGGCCAGGGAGAAGTGATCTGGCCTGGGGACTGGCAGTGTTTATTGGTGGGTGGTAAGCATTTGCACCACTTTTTTGCTGTTCCACCCTGCAAGTTTCACCTCTCTCTGTCTGCCTTGTTTTCCTTTTCATTATATTGCTATTGCTATTGCTATTTTTTATTTTATTTTATTTTATTTTATTTTATTTTATTTTATTTTATTTTATTTTATTTTATTTTATTTTATTTTATTTTATTTTATTTTATTTTATTATTTTATTTTATTTTATTTTATTTTATTTTATTTTATTTTATTTTATTTTATTTTATTTTATTTTATTTTATTTTATTTTATTTTATTTTATTTTATTTTATTTTATTTTATTTTATTTTATTTTATTTTATTATTTTATTTATTTTATTTTAATTAATATGCTGTTCTTATTTCAACCCCTAAGTTTTCTTACTTTTGTAAGTAAGTAAGTAAGTAAGGCCCTTCCAATTCTCTCCCCCACCCCACTGTGGTACGGGGTGAGCGAGCGGCTGCATGGTGCTTAGTTGCTGACTGAGGCTAAATCACAACAGTCTTTTTTTTGGCCCCCAACATGGGGCACGCAGGGTTTGAGACATAACAGTTACTGGTCACAGCATTGATTCATCTGTTCTCAATATCAGTTTATTTGATCTGTACCATGTTCTTGTTTTTGTCGTACATGTTAAAGATTGGTGTTGGTTTTTGTAGTTTCCTGTGCTCCGCAGTGATTAGCAATGATTTTGCCTGGGACAGTTGTTATTAAAACACTGGGCTTGAGCTTTATCTGGTACTTCAGGTTCCACCTCATGGAGACAATTAGCAACTCTACCTCCTCCTCTGAGAGTGTTTTTTATGAAGGAAATATACCACCTTTGCTACATTCTTCTATGATATCTCCTTCATTACAATAACTTTTCAGCATCTTGAACGTCCTTGGGTTGTTAGCATAGGTCTGTTGGTATTTCTTGGGAATGTTGTTTCGGTTTTGTCTAAGGTTAATAAGCAATTTAAGAATATCATCCAGAGATCTGCCTCAAGGCTCAATAGTTACGGGTGGCAGCGTATGTGGGATAGTATGGGCCTAGGACAGTGGGCATCTCCAGTGTTTTGGAACTTCACTTCTGGAAGAGTTCTGGGAGTTCCAGCAACAAAAAGAAGATATGTCATGCTCTCCATCTCTGTAGCCAGTATCTCAGCCATTAGGAGTAAGCACCTTTTTGCTCAAAGGAGAGGATACACGCCACTGGGCACCCTATGGTTTTATCTGTGTGACCATGGAGAGGACATAAAGAAGTGGGATGGAAAACCTACCTCGACCCTGCAGGCATGGGTATGTGAGTTGCAAGGAAAAACACTCACTCAGGAAGGTTCTTCCAGGAAAGCTGGTGCTCCAATTTCCAGTGAGCAGGTCCCCAGACAGAGGACTAGAAGGACTGATTATATTTCTGAATTTAATAGAGACATTTTTGTTTCACATTTACAAGAGGTGAGTAACAGGTACTATGACCAGGACTAGAGGGGCCCTGCCTCCAGCCAGGTAGTGGAAAGGAACAACAGGGTTTACTGGACTGTGTGGATCCGATGGCCTGGCACATCCGACACACAGGGGTATAAAGCTTTAGGGGACACCGGCGCACAGTGCACCTTAATGCCATCAAACTATATGGGGCAGAACCCATCAGCATTGCTGGAGTGACAGGGGGATCCCAAGAGCTAACTGTATCGGAGGCCGAAGTGAGCCTAACTGGGAATGAGTGGCAAAAGCACCCCATTGTGACTGGCCCCGAGGCTCCATGTATCCTTGGCATAGACTGCCTCAGGAGAGGGTATTTCAAGGACCCAAAAGGGTACAGGTGGGCTTTTGGTGTAGCTGTCTTGGAGACGGAGGGAATTAAACAGCTGTCTATCTTGCCTGGCCTCTTGAAGGACCCTTCTGTTGTGGGTTTGCTGAAGGTCAAAGAACAATAAGTGCCAATTACCACCACAACAGTGCATCGGTAGCAATATCACACAAACCGAGACTCCCTGATTCCCATCCATGAACTCATTTGACTGAAGAGCCAAGGAGTCATCAGTAAGATCCACTCACCTTTTAACAGTCGCATATGGCCAGTGCAGAAATCTAATGGAGACCAAGAGCAGACTATCGTGGCCTGAATGAAGTCGCTCCACCGTTGAGTGCTGCTGTGCCAGACATGCTAGAACTTCCATACGAACTGGAGTCCAAGGCAGCCGAGTGGTATGCCACAATTGATATTGCTAACGCATTCTTCTCAATCCCGCTGGCAGCAGAGTGCAGGCCACAGTTTGCTTTCACTTGGAGGGGTGTTCACCTGGAATCAACTGCCCCAGGGGTGGAAACACAGCTGGGTGCACAAGAAGACGGGAGGGGAGGGGGCACAGCCAAGGCAGCTGATCCAGACTGGCCAAAGGGATATTCCATATCACGTGACATCATGCCCAGTATATTAACCGGTGGGAGTTGGCTGGGGGAAGCAGCATTGCTGTTTTCCTTTTCATTTTACTATTACTATCAGTATTGCTATTGCTATTATTATTTTATTTAATATGCTGTTCTTATCTCAGCTCATGAGTTTTCTTACTTTTGCCCTTTATTGTCTCGCCTATCTAACTGGGGTGGAAGGAGTGAGTGAGCGGCTGCATGGTGCTTGGTTGTTGCCTGGGGCTAAACCATGGCACTGGGTTACCTCCCCACACCATTATGACTTTACATAATTGAGCATTAAGTATATTTGGATTCAAAACTGGCTGCATGTACCAGATATCACTGTTTAAGTCTAGATATCTCTTTTTTTTCCCTTTTTGACAACCTGTGAAAAGTGCTATTGATCAGTAGCCTTAGGAACACAATAATTTTGGTTGGAAAGGACTTTTGGAGGTCATCTGGTTCAACTTCCAGCTTAAAATACAGCTAATTTAGACCAGGTTCTTAATTCTCCTCACAACACAGAGTTTTGCATAGAATTGAAATTGAGTCGTGAGGATGAAAAGGGGAAAGGATCCTACAACATTAGGCATCTGTTTTAACAGGAGTTAGGTAAGAAACGGTGTTCCCATCTACAAAATACTTTATGATTTCAAAAAGTATTTTTCTCCTGCAGCTCCTTCCATCCTTCACTGGAGTAGAGCATGAAAGTAGTTGAGCTGACTTCTGCTGCGGAGGGTCCAAATACAAGAACCTCTTCTAGTGAACACTTGTTGAAAAGAGTGAATAGCTATAAATGTAAGTCTGAAAGATACACCTGAACATTAACAACATGTGAGTGGTTTTGACACTCCATGAGAACAGAGCAATAAATTGAATTTAGATGAATGACCTAGTGAGGAGTCTTGTCTGTCTTGGACTGTGTGGTTGCTTTTTCTTTTGGTTTTGACAAGAATATTGCTTTAAGACTCACAAAGTCTTTAATAGTGTAAGTTGCAGGAAAAATAAACTTCTCACCTCTGAAGCTACTGGTTTGGATGAGTCTACATTTGTTTGCCAAATCCAACTATTTCCACTATGGCCCCTCTTTCCTTTAAAAATAAATAAAATATATCCATGTTGTTTCAAAATATTCCCAGCAAACTTTCCTATTTCTCCTCCACAATACTATCTTGGATGACAGTCAAATCTAAACAGACCAAACCACTGTTTCCCCTCTGAACAGTTATCAGTTACCCTTCTGGATTTTATTCCATTTTTTGTTTCACTTCTCTGAAGTAATTTTGGAAGTGCATGCCAGGGTGGCTAAAGACTGTCCTTAAGAAAGCCTTGTCACTGGAAGGCAGTAACTTGTAGAACATGCCATGGCTACAGGAGTGCTGCGATAGCTATGAGTCATATAAGCAACTGTTTTGGTTTGGTATTTTATCTTACACATCTTGACATGGAACTTATGCGACACTGTTGAAAAATATTCCTCCTTTTTATCCTAGATTCTGGTAAACAGGAAGTAATTTAAAAGTCTCTGTATGACACAGAAATATCAGAGACCTGTGAAATGGAGTAGTGATCCTCTGACCCATGACTATGATTTTTCCATTATATTCTGTCCTTATTCCATTGCAGAATATGCCTAATATGCTTTCCGTTATCCCCAGAGATCTGTGTAGCTCTGTCCTGAGGTTTTCACTCATTCTAAATAACAGTGCTATGTGTTCTTCCTCGTCTTGGTGTGGTCAGTATAATTTCTGAAGTATTTCTCAAAATGTTGTTTCCAGTCTGTGTTTTTAATTCTTCCCAATATTGAAGCAATTTTGCAGATGTATTTCTTTGATTCCTGGTTTATTTCTAGGCCTTTGCAACATTGTATCATTTGGAAAATCAGAATTTTCAAGGTCTTCATCCTCACCCTAGCCCAACAGCTCACTGAACAAGGATAAAAGAGCTTGATTAGGAAAAGATCTAAGTTCTATGTTCTGCTTGTGTCTAGTAACAATTATTTATAGCGAGTGTTTATATTTTGGCATGATCATTATTATTAGCACCATTGCATTTCCAAATACTGAAGAAATGATGCTGCAAAATGCAGTTTATTTGAATATTAAAATTCTGTACTCTTAATTCTTTGAAAAGAGTGGTCAAGGGAATAGATAACCGTGACAAAAACATCCATTTAAATTCATGTAATAGATCTAAAACTACCAAAATTTATAGTGCTGCTCAGATCTGTCCTTTATTTATCATGATAATAACAGTAACTTATTTTTATAGGACAATGTTCCATGAAACAGGGTGAAATGAATAGGACAATAATCCTTGTCCTAATTTTTTAGCAACAGACCAAAGCAAACAGGTTTTCAAAGGATAAAATGTCCTTTTAAAACATATGCCTCTATCATTCTCCTCCTCTCTACAACCTTTACCTTCACAATGTTTTTGAAACCTCTCTTCCCAGCATCCAGTGGCAGTTGTACCCTTTGCGCCAGCTTTTCTGCTCTTACAGCTTTCTTAAACTCCGGAGCTGGTTGCCTTTAAATTGAGTTCAGCCACACATTTCCCCTGTCTGCAGGGTCCCTGACCTAAGGAAGAACCCCCTCATCTGGAAGGACTGGTTTGCATCGGGAAGGTTTTTTGTTTTCTTTTCTTTATAAGTGTGTGCATGTGTGAGTGTGTTCTCAGATGATTTCCAACACACAGATCACCATCAAGTCCCACGTCTGAGGGTAGTGAGTAGTATGCAGTTAGCATGGGAAGGGGTCTAAAATCAAAATTACCTAAAAGATCTTCTGTTCTGTCTATCTGGTTTGAAGAGATTAAAATTCAATTTAGACTATAAAGTCTGCACAATTTACGTCCTAGAAAAGAACATAATTTCCCAGGCTGGGAAAACACTTAACATCCTCAGAAAATTAGGTCATCATCCTGTGTTCAACGCATGGCTAACTGGTAACTTGGTAATTTCAGTAACTGAGTTAAGATCTTTGAAATCTGATGACTTTTGAGAAATGGTATGTACCTTCAGTTTCAAATAAAGTCGAAAGAGGCTGACAGCATTGCTGAGGTACATTAGGCATCACTATTCTTCAAATAACAGGCAGTTTTAGAAGCTTCAAATTTTTTTGTAACACAGATATGCTATCCATTCTTCTTTGTTGTTTTGTTTGGGTTTTTTTTCTTTCTTCTTTTTTTCCCACTCTGGGACAAAATATATGTATGAGAAGTGGTTTTTGGTTTTGTCTTTGTTTTTAATAGTAATTGAATTTTTCAGCCATTCTGTAGCCATTCTGTGATTCTGTGAATTAACTGGAAGTAGTAAAAATGACAGGTATCTCATAAGCCTTTAAGTAAGTTCAGTCATATTCTCCAGTCATACATAATTGAAATAGGAAGTAGTGTGGGGAAGCAGGAGTGGGAAAACCTTCCAGAACTGCGTGATGAGGGACGGTTGGAATGGTTGTCCACTACAACTGAAAACCCCGGCTGTTTCCTAGAATATAAACTAGTCAACTCAAGCAAGACAGTACCCAGCTTATAGGAACTACTCAAAAGCAGTGGCAATGAGTCTGCAGACTTACAGACCATAGGCACCAAATACAGAACTGGAGAGTGTGAGCCACATGACTATGAAGCCCTACTGGAAAAATACAGTTTTGGTCTTTGTGGCATTTTTTTGTTCATAATGAATTCCAGTGTCCTTTGGCATATGTTAAAGAAAAATGACTAGCACTTCAGACACTTAATGCTAAAGATCCCTCCACACACACAATCTACAGCAGAAGAACGTAGCTTCAAACTAGACATTTCTGACACTTGACTAGCAACTCTGTTATCTAACAGCTGTAGCAAGCAATTATCACCTTAAAGACATCAGGAAAAATGTCAAAAATTCCTCATTTCTCATTGGAAAAATCAGCACAGACTACTTCATTTTTGTACAGAAACATTCATATCAAATCAGTTTGCATGATCAAGCTGAAGTTAGAAACACTCATTTGTCACCAGCTTACCTGATGGGAGGTATGGCTGACTATCTGCTACCCTCCTTTCCTTTCTAATCAGGCTTCTCTGACAGACTCCATCTTGCTGTTTCCCCATTGTCTGACTTTACCACTGAAATGTATGGTAAGAACTATATTTTAACTAGGAGTTCAGTTGCAAATGAAGAAAAATTATTACAATTGGCCTCATGAAGGACCAGACAAACCATCTAAACAGTAACTCTCAAACTACTTCAGTATCTGATCAAAAAACTACGGAGGATTTTGACTATTTATGACAAATTAAAAACCATCTTCCTCGTTAAGTCTACTGGTTTTTGCCACATGTTTTGTTATTTTCTTTCTTCTTTCTTTTTTGCAATCTTTAGCATTTTACATATATATATATACAGACACATGTATTTAATGCCTTCTAATCATCTTTGAAATAAAACAATCAGTGACAAAAACATCCCTTTGAGAAGAAAACCCAGTTTTTCTACCTATTCAATACTTTTTGACATGGACTTTAAAATATTTTGGGGAAGCTATCCAAAATTTCCTAAGCATTGGGAAGTTAGGCATTCTAGGCCTAAGTCTGTAACCCTGTTACAAAAGAGTAATCCAACCATCTCTGAAACTTGAAATTTCTCTTCTCCAGGAAAATAACTTGTTTTGAAATGTCTCTTTTTCCTAAACCAGAATTAACTATCCAAACATCTACATTATCCACAAAATTAAAAATCTGACAAAAAGAAATCAACATGACCTTATTAAAGCATTTAATTCTGATAAAACAAAGTGCTTCATTTTGACCATATGCTTTAATTCTAATGATACAAAACTTCACAGAAATAATCTCAACCAGGTTTTTGGTGAAAAGAGCAGTGAAACTGCTGTTGGTGTAGTGTTTCATTTGGAAAATCAGCATTTCTGACAGATAATTGTTCCATCATAAAAAAGTTCTCTTTGCTTTAATGTAATTACTTCTCAGAAGTTGATTTCTTTTGAACAAAATAGGATTGATTATGTGAATAACATTCCGTTATTTTAATCAGATTTTCTAGGCAGATCTGTTACCTCCCTGTTCATACACATTCTTTGACTTCTCTGTTTATGACAAACTTTTAATGACTAAATAACCTTTAATGCCTCAAGCATCTTTGCAGACCACCATTTGCAATGGCCAAATGAGGACATCCTGCTTTATTCATACAGTCAAGGCAAGCAGTTCTGGTGCTAAGTGCCTCCCTTGTGCTAAGCAGGAGCACTGGGACAGCAGCAGACAACGAAGTAAGCTAGAAGCAATCGTCCCATGGGAAATCTGGGATCTACAGGCTGTTATTTGGGTCACTTTGCTTTTTAATATTAATTGATCATTATGTAATAAGACGTCACGATTGCCTCACTTTTACTTACATTCTGAAGTGGCTTAAAAATACTTCAGAACTGTCAAGAGTTGGTAAGAATTTGCAAATAAATTCATGTTGCTTGAATTTCGTCGGAACAGGTTTTTCTTTTCCTCTTTTTTTTTTTTTTTTTGTGGGGGGGAGTGAGGATATGGATGATGGAAAAAAGCAGTCTTTTCATTTATATGATAATGCATGTCTTTCATAGACAGTGACAGACCTACAATAGAATGTTATTAGGTAACCTCCTGTCTATAGCAATGCTTTGAATACAATTCTTTTCCAGCATTATTAAGTTACTGCCTTTGTTAAGCAACCAGTTTTGGTCAGTACCACAAAACATGCCTCAAATAAGGTGTGACTGTACAATAGAACATTTCCTGTAAAGTTTAACCATGAAATAGTGCATTTTCATATTTAAAATAAGGATGATAATTAATAGCCTTAATGCTTTACCCAGGCATAGGGGGGGAAAAGGATAAAAAGGAAATATTTAAGGACATTTTCTTTTATTAACCAAAGCAAAATCACGTTAGGGTTATTTTTACTTAGCTTTAGCTATCTGAATGTTAAACTTTTAGTTTAAGCTGTCATCCAGAAACTTTGTGTTTCAATGGAAAGTGACACCTAGAGATGGTGATTCATCCCACCTATCTAGACATCAGTCTTAGGATGGGATGAATCACACCCAGAGCTTCTAGTATTTCACCACTGACTATGGAATGAGACTGAGCATCCAGTTTTGACTAGATGCATATCGTTATTATAGCTATGTGAGATAAATCCCACTTCTAGTGTGATGGAAAACAATAATGAATTATCTGAGTTCCTTATTAACACTACTAATTTCAAACTTAAACCTTGGCATTCTGATGGAAGAAAAAGTAACTTGTCTGAGATCTTACAACAAGGATCAGAACACTGAATTTTGGTGAATGCTGTTAGAACCAGAAATGACTGCTGCAAGGTGTTTGCTCAGCATTTTGCTTCATATTGACACCTACACATGCAAGGTTTTTTTGGTCACTACTTAATTAATGTTACTGGAGAGGGATGGCTTCCTATAAAATTAAACTGATGATGTACAAAAATTAATCGCTGGACCGCACTGTCATATTCCTAGGGACTATGACAGACAGCTGTTTCTTAATTGCATAGAGTCAAGAGAAATTCAAAATAATGGGGAAAAAGCCTTGGAAATATTATGCATACATAACTCCTTGTGTGGCTAAAACCAAGTATCAATGAAGTTAGCTAGAATATGCTTCATCATTAAAGTCTTGCTTCAGAAACTGCACAATGACAGCTAAAACTTTTTTCCTCTTTTTTTTTTTTTTTTTTATTTGAATGCTCAGAAGAGATAAGAAAGCCAGAAGAAGAACAGATGTGTTAGAAGTGTGAAATGGATTAACATCAAAGCCCCCTGGGAAAATCTGAAACATGAAATGAAGGATCCTGAATGACAAGAGCTATTCAGAATGCATTAAAAGCTCTGCAGTGCATTTTGGTGCTGTCTGTGTGAGCAACGCGAGGCCCTGTGTGCTAGGGAGAGATGCTGATAACGAAAGCTCTGTGAACTTCAGGGAAATTCAGTTCATCGCTGAGAACTCACCTTGTGGTACAATTTGAATGAGATAGAAAAAGCACCCAAACTAGTGATTGCCAATAGTTATTGTCCCCAGTGATATGAAATGAATAGATAATTTAAGCCTTGGACTTGCTATACATGAACCAGTAATGATTTAAAAATCAGAACCTATTTTAGTTATATATTCTTTGAGTGTTTAAAGCTCGCCGTTAATATTCATCAGTTGACAGATTAACATGGACAGCATATTCTGATATGCTTAAAATCAGAGAAAGTAAGCAAGAAAAAACAAAATAAGAGATATCTTTTCAATTTCTTGATTCTTACCCAGATTCTTTAGAAGCAGATTATTTATAGCTTTGGCAAATTTATGCTCATAAATGGTTTCTGAACTGGCAGGCACTGGTATCCATATAGTTATTGATGGAAAGAGGTCACCAATATTCAAAATGTGATGGAGGCTGTACAAGCTATTGCTGAGTTTTTACTTCATCTAAACTCAATGTAAGTCAAAGGAAATCGGGCAAATAATACAGAAAATATGTCAAGATTTAGTCAAGATTGCAGACTGAACTTACTGCAATTTCAGAATATAAATCTCATGCCAGACATTTTGGACAAGTACAAGCCCAGCTAAAAATCACAGAAAAGGGGAGATGTTCAGTTGGCTACAATGGACTTCTGATGAAGACTCAGAGAACTTACAGTGAAAAGCTGCCCAAAGTCACTTACAGCACTTCATATAATACAAATTGTATTCATTCTTGAATATCCCTCTTTTACAGACATCATCAGGACTTGAGTGAAAATCTCAGGCCTTTAAGTTCCATTCTAAGTGGTGTTTTCACCCCACTGCTGATACAGAGCAAAGGGTGATTTAAGCCAGACAGCTTCCCTCGACAAGGTGCTGCTTTAGTCATCTGCTGGTGTCAGGCTAGGTTAAAAACAAAACAAAAACAACAAAAAAGCCCCCCTCCACCCCGACTTCCCCCCCCCCAAAAAAAAAAAGAAGTCAGAATTTCTCACAACCTTAAAACCAGGCCAGTCCTCAGAGATTAGCATCCTCTTGGTGCAAACATTTCTGTCTCCATTGATCTCTGCCAATTCTGGGACAGGTGCATCAGGGTCTGATACAAGCAAATTTATGAGCAGAGAGTTCCCTAATTTTTGAGCCTTGTCTAGTAGTTAAGTTCATATATTGTCCAAAATATGTCATGACCTTTAGAGAATTTCCATCTTGCGTATACTATCAACAAAACTCATTATTCATAGACTGAGGTACATCCACTGCATCTGCCATACATGCAACTGACTGATTCTTTTGAGCTTCTTTTCTACTTCTTTTTTTTTTGAAATGGCAAGGGATTAACTTGAAATGATATAACTTCCTTTTACTCTGTACTGGTAAAGCCTTTAAAAATATAACCAGAGGACGATTAATTTTGATGTTTTAAAGCAAAATAACATTCTCCAGACTGAAAGTTTTATAGTTGGAAGAATCTATTCTAACAGAATCTATTAGTTTGTAAATCAATATCCCCTGTTGATTAATTTCCTAATAAAAACTGCATATGTCTTTACGCTCTGTTCTACCAAGTTCAGTTGTATTATTGGACTAAACAACATGATTCTTCCACCCTTATTTATGTTCACCCAAATAATCCCATTATGTGTCCAACATAACAACTGCTAAAATGAATATTCTCAGAATGTGTGTTCCAGTATAGAAAGTTTTTCCACAGACTGAAGTTAAAATTTTAAATAGCATGTTCAAGAGCTGGACACACAGGGAGAGGTTGATCTTACTTAATTTTAGAGTTATATAGCTGAACCAGTCATCTTTGCCTCCCTTTATAGTCAACAGATAAAAAAAAAGCTGTACCAGAGAACCATTTGCCTGACATTTTAAGGATCTATTTAAGCATGAAATTAATCACAGCCTAGAAGTTTTTTATTTCTATCCAGTAACTACACCAGAAGTGGTTAATTTAGCTCTAGACACCTAAAATTTTGATAAGTTTTTAAAAACTTGTCCTTGTATCCATCATTTTTAATGGAATTAAGTATTACCATGTCTGCTAAATAAAAATTTAGGCTATCTGTGTTAGAAAAAAGATATTAGTTTGAACTGAAACACTCCTACAAATGATGATTTTTGAAGGACTGAGATATAGTGCAAGTGCAAGTGCAAGGTCCTGCACCTGGGGAGGAACAACCCCAGGCACCAGCACAGGCTGGGGGGCTGAACTACTGGAAAGCGGCTCTGCTGAGAAGGACCTGGGAGTGCTGGTGGACAGCAGGTTGATCATAAGCCAGCACCGTGCCCTTGTGGCCAAGAAGGCCAAGGGTGTCCTGGCCTGCATTAAAAGGTGTGTGGCCAGCAGGTCAAGAGAGGTTATCCTCCCCCTCTGCTCTGCCCTGGTGAGACCACATCTGGAGTGGTGTGTCCAGTTTTGGGCTCCCCGGTTTAAGAAGGACAGGGAACCACTGGAGACAGTCCAGTGAAGAGCTACAAAGATGACCAGGGGACTGGAGCATCTCCCTTGTGAGGACAGGCTGAGAGACCTGGGATTGTTCAGCCTGGAAAAGAGAAGAGTGAGGGGGGATTTCATAAATACCTATAAATATCTGAAGGGTGGGTGTCAGGATGATGGAGCCGGACTCTTTTCAGTGGTTCCCAATGACAGGACAAGGGGTAACGGGCACATGTTGGAACACAGGAAGTTCCACCTGAGTATGAGGAAAAACTTCATTACCTTCCAGGTGCCAGAGCAGTGTCACAGGCTGCCCAGAGAGGCTGTGGAGTCTCCTTCCCTGGAGACATTCAAACCCCACCTGGACGTGGCCCTGTGCCCCTGCTCTGGGTGTGCCTGCTCAAGCAGGGGGTTGGACGAGATGATCTCCAGAGGTCCCTTCCAACCCCTGCCGTTCTGGGATTCTGTGATTCTGTGATAGAGATCAGTCTACTGAAATATAGGTGGAAGGCTGAGTGAAACAATGATAAACAGTCCTCAAAATAATTATCTATATAAGTTTGCCATGTATTTGACACATATTTTCTTCCAATAGGAAGAGTTGCGCCTATGAGTATATCTAAGTGCCTCACCATCTTGTTGAAGATGAAACTTTCTCTGTTGTATTTATTAATCCATTCTCTGAAGCTGTACTTCAGTTTTGTGATAGCCAAAACAAATACACTAGACACTTAATAATTTTAGTGACTAGAACTCTGCACCATGCTTCATGTAGTACAACTTCAGTTCTGCTTACTTTTAAGCCAGAGTATGAAAGACTTCTTTGGCTTACATATTGTGAGACACCTGTAGGTTAAAGAATAATTCAAGTATGCATGACAGTTTGCAGGCACAGCCCAAGATTTTAAAATTAACTCTTTAACCTCATGAGAGTTGGTAGCTGCTATTGTAAGAGCTATTTCAGGTTCAGCTCTTTCTGCAAATCTGGATAGACAGAGATATCTCAGCTTGGTTGTGCAAAGATGGAGGTGTCTGAAAAATCTAAATACAGCTTTTTCAATACAGCAGTGAAACAGAGAAAACATGACAGAACTAATGAAGTTTTTGCACATACTGGGTAAATTATAAAATAATTAGTCATGTTTCAGTTTAAATAACATGAAAAAACTCCTTTAATTAAGATTCTTAATTAATAGTTGAAAGATTAATCAATCAATAATTATAACTATCATTATAGGGTGTAATTGTGCTTAATTGAAGGGGCTGATTAATGATCAGAATAAACCTTTCAAATTCTCACACTTGAAAATAGTGGTGATAGATGCCAGCCCATAGAGTTAAAAAGGAATCCAAAGATCGTAGAAGATATCTTTTCAACTGCTTGGCCACAAATTGAAAGCATATGATTGAAGTGCATGAAAGATTTCATAGTTAGACATGTATAGTATTGTATTACTAATGTATGCATGGTTTTTATTTGTGTGAGCAAAATAGCCCTCAGATGAACATAAGTAATACTTTTTCTGAAAATGGCAAGCCTTGTTTTCTCCATCCAACATGTAAATTTTGGTACGTATAAGTACAGTTCTGCATACCTCATCTTGGATCCTGCTAGTCCTGTAGGTCTCTAACATTTTTCTTACAGTTCAACAAGAATTTGGAGTCAGAACTTTGATTAGGACAATAGCTCTCCCATACATAATAACCGTGTTAGATGTGCTGTAGCCTGCATAACTGTGTAGTGCATTCCAGCTCTTATGTCTATGGGACTTCAGAGCTGAAGCTGTTGTCAGCTCAAGTGTTTGATGGTCTTGGTCTGGCAGAAGGTAGCATAAGTTTTTCAGGAAAAATAAATGGAATCAGGCAAGATTTAAAACACATTTTAAAAGCTGCAATTTTTTTTTCTTTTTTTTTGTTTCATACATTCAGTAGCCTACAGATTAATGCAGTCTCTGGGGTGGCCATTTTCAGTCCAGGGTGTAGTGGATTCAGTCTTTGACAGAGGTGTTTCAATCTCACACCACTCCCAGGAAAGTGTACAACAGTATGTGATCTGCTCATTGTGATGAAGCGTGCGGGCAGTAGCACCAATGGACTTCGGTTAATGCACCCTAGTGACTGAGGACTTGTCAGCCAGGGAAGAGTCTTGCAGCCTGGTTCCTGCTGTAGCGGTACTTTCTGATTTTTTTCTGAACAATGTTTAATGTCACTGCTTCTCTCAGTCTAGCATCACTGAGTTAAACTGCCTAGTCATTTAGGGATGACAAAAAAGTAGAAACATGAAAATTTAAACTATTAAGTAAGTTGTTAACTATATGCTTTATTCACCCTTTAGATAAAGAAAAAACTCTGGAGAGAATATCGTACTTTAACATACTGAAACACTGTGTTAAAGGTAATAATAAATATGTGGAACAGAAAAACAAAAAACATCCTTACAGAAGTTAGCTGACGAGGGCCAGGAGTGCTGTTGTTGCCAATTTGCTTCCTTTCAGGGAAAGCGAGGCAAGCGTGTAAAACAGGGACGTGGGAAAAGATCAAAACAAGGGGCTTTAGGAGAGAAACATAGCAAACCTAGAAAATTCATCTTCTGTTTCTGATGCTGACTCTACTTTCCTATGTGGAGAAAGACAATCCCAGCACACATTCCTGTTAGCTCTCCAAGACCTGGTACTCATGTTAGGCTGTCTAAGGTGTTGCTTTAGGTGCCTTTTTGGTCAGCAGATGACAGCAGTTTTGTGAAATAAATTATCCTCTCTGGCTAATCCGGACTGTTATTGAACAGAAGACTAAAGCTCGCTCTCATAGGAGAGAGGAAAAGTAAGGGAGGAAAGGAGTAAGACAAAGAAATTAAGGAGTGAAAGCAGAAAATCAACTTGTATATTGCACAAATTTGGGACTCAGCTGAGACTGCTGATGGACCAGCCTCTAAGCCTTTTTTCCTGATGTGGTTTGGAGATACTTTCTCTCAAGGAAAACATAGCGATGCCATAAGAAATCCCTGAGTCCCAGAAGTGGGGGTTGCTGATTTGGTGTAGCTTAGAGAAGGCGTGTGTTGCAGCTGCTTGCTCTTTGTCTGTTGTGGGGTGAGATGAAACACTTCAACCTTCAGGACCATCACCCTGGCACCTCTCAAGAGTGCAACATTTATCAAATGTCTTTTTGAAAGTTCTCAGTGTAATTGCAGTGCAAGGTAGGTATCATTATAATGACTCTCAAATCATGATACACAGTTACTCATCCTGCAACACATAGTCAAAGTCAACCTTCTTTTGGCAAAGATAATTGGATTAGACCCTTACAGCTTGATCTTGCAAAGCACTGAGAACCTGGGTGATAACTGAGCAAAAGATTTAATCGGTAGTTCAAATTTAATCACGGTCCTGTGGATTTCAGTGAAAGCATGCAAATTTACTGTAGCTCAGAGATTGGTATTCTTTATACAAGAAAACAATATAAATCTTGTTCTTCATTACAATGCACAGCTATGCAAAAGCAAGAACTTCTTAGAAATAGAGGAAAATAAATAAGTCTCATTCCCAATCTAACTCACAGAGCCACGTCATTAGTCAATACTAATATGTTAATATTAGTATTGGAACTATTTTCTGGCACTAAGGCCAAGTGGTACAAAATGGCTTGTCTCCATAATGTTAAATTATTTAAGCCTCCAAGAATGGGTGAAAATAACTAAGCTGCTAAGTGGGAATGTCCCTAGTACTTAAATAGTCCTGAATAACCCCAGGAATTCTGGGAAAGAGTAATTTTTCCCTGAATTAGAGCATACCAGAATTTCTGTCATAATATTGGAACTCTGATACCTGGGAACATTCCTGAACACAGATTAATTTATTAGCCTAGGTAACACCTTAGACTGCTCTTTACACTGGAGAAAACAACAGTCAGATAACTGCTGAGAATAGGAACTCAGAAGTTAAAGATATATCTCATACTAGTCTGGCATAATCTTCACTGTAGAACTGCTGAGACTATTGTTTTACCTGTCATCCCTTTGTGAATCTTGGGGACAGTGTCCTTATGGTGTACAGCAAGACTAGAGGTTCAGAGCTTCAGCCAAGGTCAGGGTGAAATTCAGGAACTTTCTAAAGCTGGCAGAGTTTGTAAGCTCAGCTATGTGGGAGAAAAGCTAGAAAAACAAAAGGAGATGGAGCAGTGAGACATGTGTACTTGCACTGTCCTTTCCAGGAACTTCTGGCTGAAACTGGTAGAATTAATTTCTAATGGTCTTGCTGAAGTATTATTTCTACTAGTTCAAAGCACATATGTCCTGTTTCAGGTAAGCTTAGACCATGATGCTGGATCAGTAGCACTAAATGAGACGGGCCGTGTTTAAAGCAATATCTCATCTGTCTGCTTCCGATCCCATTTCTGAGATGTACTTCTCAAGGTAGTATTTGAATAAAAATAGACCTTTGGACCATGGAATTTGTGTCGAACTGCTATATTCAGGAATGTAAACAAACACACTTCATTTCAATTCCTCACAACTTATCTGGACAGCAACATACTTAACATCATTCCTCCGCACCTTGCATCTGAAGTGGTGAAACTGGACACAAGACTACATCCAGACTTTGGGTTCAGTGCAAAATCATGGAAGAAAAGAAGGAAAACCAACCATCACCCTTAATTAGTCATCCAGTTTCCTGGTATCTGTTAGGTTCTTGTGTAAAAGAGGTCCACCATCATTATTTTATGAGCAGCTCAATCAGTAGGCACATTGACGAGCTATGCAAGGAGAACCTAGGATTTGAATCGCATTGGGAATTTGGCTGGAAATAGATGCTGGGCAGCTCCAGGTTTAGGTTATATTATGGTAGAAATACATGTATCAAGGGAACTTTAGTAAAAAATTTAAGAATCCTTGAAATATATCGATTATCAAAAAGCAGATGGCCACAAGTCAGGCTAATGAGTATGTGGGATGCAGGCTAAGTGGTTGTCAGTACATCATCTAAATCCTTTTCTGCATCTGTCTTTTAATCTTTTTGGTTTTCAACTCTCCATCTGTAAAATGGGAATAACTACTTACATTCTTTCTTCCTTTGTTTATTAAGAAAAAAAGTCACACGGGACAGTGTTATGTTTTGCTGCATCTTATAAATGAAATGCTGATCCCTACTGGGGCCCCAGGGCACTGCTGCAGTATAAATAAATTCATGGCTATGGTTGTCACAGAGGGAGAATATTGACTGCAGGTGAGGAATAGGTAGCCAAAGCAGATTAACTCTTAAGCAGCAAGGATCCTGTTTTCCAGTCCTTTGTAAAAAGGGAAAAGTACACAGAAAAATAGAAAATATATGACACATAAGATGAATCATTTCTAAAGGAAATGGTTTTGAAATTTTCTCCACAATGCATCAGCAGCCTGTCTGCAAGCATCAATTTTTTTTTTTTTTTGCCTCCTTTACACATTTTTTAGCAAATTTCATGCCAGTGAAAGATGCAGGATTGACATTCTTAAATCTCCTTTTTATCCATAGAAAAGATAAAGCATAGTCAGAAAATGCGCAGGTTTCCTCAGATTTTCAGGCCAACATGCCTTCATTTGACCTGAAGGGACACCTCTACAGGAGGGAAAAGTGGTTTAGTCACCATTCTCATTTTATCCTTGGCCTTGATGCTGAAATTATTATCCTTAGAGTTGAGTGGGATGCTTTGGTTTAATTATGATATGGGCACCTGTTCCCCCTGCTGATGCTATCCAACTCATTTCACATGGGCCAGTGTACAGTCTTCTGAAAACCTTTTTCAGTCACTTCAAACGAGAACACAGTTGCAAGTTCATAACAGCCTGAAACAGTAAACCCAGATTTAGGAGGCTACACAGACCAGTGCCAGTCTCCCAAAACCATCCAGCCATCTATAACACTGCTGCCTTGCCCCAACATGCCTCTGTGAGATATTTTCTAAGGGGCACAGATGAAATTCGGTTTTTGCGAAGGCCACGAGCTCTCACTGCTGTCAGTGTAATATGGTCACTAAATTCCCAAAGACAATATTACTGCAAATCACCTCAAATGTGCTGCAGGCGGTAGAATGATCCCGTAATCAAAGAGCTAGGTCTTTGAGGACAAGTTTAATTACTTTAATCTATACAGCCTGGAAAACATAATGGTTAATGGGGTAATCTACTGAAGTATGTGGAATTTTAAATAGTATAGACTATGCCACTCTATGACAGTATTCTCAGCACAGCAGAGATGATAAAACCAAGAGCATAAATGGTGACTGAAGAAAGCCTTAGATGTTCATAAATCAATAATTGATAAAACGTACTCTTGTGTAACTAAGTAGAATTTTATGTTGCAGGTAGAATAAACTGATTACATGATACTATAGTGCTCAGTGGAATTATGGAATGAGCTTCATTCATTCACTCTAATTGCTGCATATTTGTATACAAATGGCTGAAATGGTTCTATCAGTTTGGTAGTCTATAAAACTGCAAGAAAATCCTGCCCTTTGAGTCCACAGATGAAAGCCATGATATTTTCCCAGCATGGGGCTCCGTGCTCCTGGAAAAGCTGAACATCAGCAGATACATAGAGGTTGATGTTCTCGATGCATCTGGCCATTAAAGATTTCAAAGCACTTTTCTCATGGGTAGAGGTGTTAACCCCTCTGTCCTGGCTAGATTCCAACCTGGGTAACAAGCCACCTGGACCAGATGCTGAGGGAACTTAAGGACGAAGTGGTTGGGCTGCTAACAAAACTGTACAATCTCTCATTAACATCATCCACTGGAGATGTTTTGTCTGTCTTTTAAAAAGACATTAGGGATGATCCTGGGAATTACACTCCAGTGAGCCTTACTTCAGCAAATGGACTGCAATGATAATTAAAAGTAGGATTATAAAAAATCCTAGATAAGCATGATATGTTACAGACAAAGAAATGTGTGTGGTGTAAAGGAAAATCAAGCTTCTTTAATTTACTAGAATTCTTTGAAAGTGTCAAATAAATATTGGATAAAGGAGAACTGGCTGACATAATCTGTTAGGACTTTCAAGAAGCTTTTGAGAAATTCTCTCACAAAAGGCTGTTAAGAAAACTAAGCCGTCATGGAATACGAAGGAAAACACATTATAATGGGGCAAAGACTGGCTAAGAAACAGAATGCAAAGAAGGGGAATAAAAGCTTCGTCTTAAGCAGGACTTGGCAGGAATACTTGATATGCGCTCAGTTTTTACAGTTTCATTGTGCTTTTGGTTTTTTTTCTTTTCCTATTGTCTTGTTATTATTGGTTACTAATTGAGAAAATACTTTGTTGAAAATTTTTGTGGCATGAAATTGAAATTATCCATCAATGTTACATTTGAGAGATGGAAAAATATTTACATTTCAACAAAGTAAAGGTAGATTTTAAAAAGGAAGGTAGTCAAGTGTTGTTTTCGAGAACCAAATCTTGCAATAGGGCACATGTGCAGTAGCCGCAGTGTTCTAGGTCCTTTTCCAGTTAGAGGCTACCTGTTGATAGCAGTAATCAGTGTTAGATGACTCAGATGGCCCTATCCAAGATTCCTGTTTGCTAAAGTGAGAGGCAATCTAGGTTTAGGTGCTAGGTTGAGAGACATAAGTCCCTTGGCAGAACTGTGGGATGCCTGTAACGTAACTCTTCACCAGCTTACATTTATAGTGTACGTTCCCCCTCCACATCCCACCTCTGCAGCTTTAACAACTGATAGAAAGGCCAAATTTTTAAAGATGTGGTTTAATCTTGCAGGAGATTTCATTGATTTTTTTTTTTTTAATGCAGATTGCATTGCTTCTTCCAAAGCCCTTTCCTGTACTTTGCAGAGCAGGACTCTGTTATATGAGGCTGCGGCTACCTTTGCTTTCTCTTGCTGTGTGCCTACCCTGCGTGTTCCCTATACATTTGTGAGGCAGTTCTTGCAAAATGAAAGCCTACAGAGAACAAGAATAGAAGGGTGACATGGTCTCTGTCACTCCAAACAGAAAACGTTCCAGTGATCTTTTTTTTTTCACACCTTGTAGAATTTCAATTTTCCCTTTAAAACATGGATTAAACAACGTTGCCAAAAACATATGCTTCTGTGTCAAACATTTCACTTATTCAGGAATCTAGAGGCAGCTGGAGAGTTCTCACTGCCAAAGTGACTTCAACAATTGTCTCTTTCACTTTTAATTGGAAACATGCTCATTTCAGGCGTAGGTGTGGATAACCAATATGTGGCAATGTTAATTTCCCTCGCCATTCAGTGTACATACGTCTTAAGTGACCATTCTTAAATACCTTGAGGGAAATGACCTGAATCTATTGCTAAAATGTCCTGTGATCCTGTAAATCTATGATTCGCCACATGGCACAGATTTCATCTGCTCGTTAAAGATGCGAGTGGTCAGCACAAGATCAGACATCACCAGTTTCTTGCTTCCTGTAAGACCCAGAGTGTTACAGATGAGTTACTGAAGCTGAGGGCCTTTTTATTACATTAGCTTTAACAACTACAAAAGCACAGGCCCAGTATCTGTTGCCCTGTGGATATTTCCTCTGGGTTTATCTGTCGTGTAGATGGTCTTCCTCACGCTACAGTGCTCCAGCCAATCTAGCTACAAACCTTTCTGTGCCAGTCACAGTCTAGTTCACCATGTTTAAGGAACCTCCTCTCATTCCCCACCTTCCTACTTTTTTTTCGGGGTGGAATGGGAGATATCATGTTTTCTAGTATGTCCTTTCTTGAAGGCAAAAGCCAAAGGGTGAAATCTCATAGTTTTCCATGTCTTTTTCATTCCCAGCCTCAGTTTGTGTAAAGACAGTTGTGGCACTCATTCCTTCCTTTCTCCCCTATTAAGTGGATAAGTTCGGTTTGAACCTCATGTTGGCTCATATTGCAGGAAACAAATTGGAGGAAAGTTCTATAAAGGTAGTAGCAAAACCAGTCTGTACCAGGTATTTCAAAGGAAAAGGGAACAGAAACAAGCCAACAAAATTCAACACATATTGACAGGTTAATTTTCTCATGAGAGGAACATCTGCCCTGCCTCTGAAATTAAGGTGGATAAAACGTGAAGATTGAAAGTTATCAGCTTGTCAAACAGGACCCACTCTGCAGGTGCCATAAGGTTGAGTGCTGGGTTCTCTGCATCAAGGGGCACGGGTGCCTTGTCACCCAGAACATCATTATCAGATTCCTGTGGCAGGGCTGGGGTAATATCTCTGAGAAATATGCCACAGGTCAACATACATGGGAGACTCAAATCTTGACATTTTCTACTTGAAGATAAGCTGTCACATCAGATGGTGATATTCCCCCACTATCCCCTTTAATGCTGGATCACTGTAGCACTCTGTGGAAATGCTTATGTACTTTTTTTTTTTCCTTTTTAGTTCCTTCCTATCCTTTCTTCTGTCTGCTGTTTCTGCAACAAGGTTTATTTCCCTGCATGCTTTTAGGTGCACATGCACTGCCTCCAAGTACATGTATACGTGGATGAGAATATATGCATGTAGATTTGAGGCTGAGGGGCTGGGCCCTGAATATGTTCTGTGCACAAGGAGACATGGGTAGTTTACTGTTATTTTTATATCTTAAGGTGTGATGAGGACTCTGCAGATACGTTAACAGATATATACATATAAAAAGCTTCTAAACAAGATTAGTTTAAGACAATGCTTGGGAGAAAGACAACGTAACAGAAGAAATCTGGGAGAATAGAGGGCAAGGAGTATGGAGATCAAACTGTATTAGTGAGTAGTGAGTATAGTTCTAATTTTCTAATTTTCTAGTTTCTAATACTAGTGAGTATAGTTTCTTTTAATATACAGTTACAAGGCCTGAAATTGTTTCTGGACAGGTGCTCATAAATACCCCTCTATGTCCTCAAAAGATACAGGCAATGCACATTCTGTTGTTGACAAGTAAACATCTTTTCAGCGACAGGATAAGTTTCTAACGAATATTCTGCCAATCAGTTTTTCTTTGTACTTAGGAAATCTCAGTGCACGATACCATCCAAGATCCCCATGTCTTATCTGCTACCCATATACACACACACCCCTCTGCCAAGAGGGATCGGCTTTTGCAGCGCTGGGTGAGAGAACGAGGGATGTTGCCATCTAGTGGGTATTTATCAAACAGAAAAACAGACTTCTACAGACACGGCCACTAACAAAATTCTGCTGCAAATCAGCAAGTTGGAGACACACGTTAGAGGGAAATGAAAAAGGAAAAACTGCCTCTCAGGCCAGCTTTCTGGAGGAGCACATGGAGCATTTACTTGCTCACTCAGCCTCATTCAGATCCTATGTCTCTGGGACAAGATGCTTTGGTAGGCAGGGATACTCTGCAAAAAACCCCAGAAGCCTTCTATGCCCCTGTGTTCAGGGCCAGGACCCCAACATGCTTCCCTTTCGAGATGCCCAGGCAGAAGAGCACACACACAGCTGCTGCAAAAATGATGAAAGGTGGAATTCATCCTCCTCCCCCTTCACAACACTTTTTCTTTTCTCGGCAGCAGGGCCAGGCAGACACCTTTTCTATTGTTCCAGCTGATTACTAAAGCCTTTGTCATGAGGGGACATTTGCAGTTAACATTAAAATAAAGAAGGGTTATTCATACACAGGCAGCTGGCACGATCTTATCTGTCAGCCCCACAGAAATGAGGAATTAAATAATAATAATAGCCACCACAATAAAATTAGCCCTTTCTTTCTTTAAAAACCTCCATTTGCAGCCATGGCGCTGGAAGCGGCGGCGCAGCCACAAGGTACCGGGCCCCGGGAGCGCTCAGCGGGGCGACACCCTCCTGCTCCAGCCTGCCTCGTATTAACAAGCTGCTTGACTGGGATGTGATGCTGGTCGAGCAGCAGCTGCTTGGAGCGCGCCGTTACGGAGAATTAGCCGAAAGTTTATTCTTAGCTCTTCCTCTCAGCTCCCGCAACATGTTCAACAGCTTGTGCATTTTGTAATGCCTCCTTTCATCGCCATGGCAACCGTTAAAACTTAAGGTGTGTACGACTGACACTCTTAATGCTGCAGGCTGCTGGCAAAATGAAACCCTTGGTCTGCGCTGCTTCTCGTTGCTGTTGATTCGGAGGGCCACAGTGTGCTGGGAAGGCAACTGGGAACACGTGTTTGCAAAGTACTTTAGGCACAAGAGTGTGATTCAGTGTTTAAGAGAGATTGTGAATCTGACTTTTCCATCTAGCTAGTCATTTGAGCTGGGGTAGAAGAACTATTGCTTCTGGCTGAGTTTCTTCTCTTCGCTTTGTCCTGAACCGGCTTTGGCAGAGACCATGTGTATTGCCGCCTCATAAAATGCAGCCTCAAATAGTTCACAAGCAGTTGGGTAATGGGGAGGGCAATAAGAACTGCACAATCACAGGTAGATGGAGAGGATGTAACTTGATGCTGAGAAACTACCAGCTTCTACCAAATGGCAGATTAAGGAGCCATTTCCCCCTTGAAAGAACTTGCTTTTATACCTGAGTTACTCACTACAAGCAGTCTGATTTCCCATTCAGCTGATGCCTGTACAAGCCTACCTCAAAAATAATAAAAAAAGGAAAAGAAAAAAGTGGACTGCCTGGGGGCTGAACCCTCAAAATGTTACTTGGATAAAGTGTCAAAGAACCCATATATAGCTTTATATCACCACCGTGGTTATATCCAGCCCAGGTTTGGCTGAAGGAGTTGCATCAGTCTAGGGCTGATGCCTTCAAAAGCAGACCCTGCTTTACACTGAAATCTTTCATAGTGAAGCCCTTTTTCCTTTCTACAAAACAACTTTGCTGTGAATCAAATCCTGCAGCCACTAATAACTGTCCCTGTGGAGAAATCCTACAGAATGGAAAAGATTCAAAACCTATAGGGACTTATAGAAATTAAATTGGATTGTATAGAAATTACTCTAAATAGCCATTTAATTTAATAAAGGATGCTACCCCTTCTGTAGAATTTTCACATCATATGATAAATCTGAAGGGAAAATAATAACCCTGCAAATAGAATTGTTCAGATTGGTTTAAAAATCCTATAGAAAACTTATTTCTCTATCTTAATTTTGCTAAGACTTTTCATTTGCACCAGTGGCTTGAAATTGTAAATCTCAAAGCATTTCACAAAGAAAGAGCACAACTGTCTGGAGATCATGCAGCCCACCTAGTGTCATTTTCCATGTCTGGGTAAATAAATCCAGGTAGTTCTGCACTCTGAAGTCACCTTCTCAGACAGGATGCCTGTAGCATTTGAAGCTCTTTCTGTTTTGGGGAAAGAATGACAAAAAGTCCTAAACACCTCCCCTTTCTTCCTCTCCCTTCAAATACCTAATCTTCCCAGAAACAGGGGATGGTGAGTCATTTTAAGCTGTTTCTTCAACATTACTTCAGCTCAGTGGTGTGCCCTACAACCTGCAGAGATTTGGAGCCGATTAGGTTACAATTGCAAAATGAATCCTTCTCTTTTTATGCATTCAACAGATTTTATTTTTGTTTAATATGCTTAAATGATCAAAATACATGGAAGCAGACAGCATGGACAGAACATGTGCATGATGTCTATATAGAGTTACTTAATTTTTTTTGTTGTGCACTAGAACCTGTTAAAAATATTTGTGTTTTGATGTGTGTGTTGCGTTCAAACTGGCATTTCCAGCTGCTCTATATTTGGTGGTTAGTAATCTTTTCCATTATATTTTGAAAGGACCAGATTTCTTCCTGTCTAAAATAAGCAACCAGCTACAAGGAAGCAATGGCTACACTGTGGTTTGCTGTTTTGTTGCATGCTTAAAATACTGGTGCTCTGAGAAAGCTGCAGGTAATGCTGAAACACAGCTGCTTCTACAGCTAGGAATTTTAAGCTGAACCCTTGTCTAGTGAACATCAGCATAGCTGTATTGACTTGAGTAGAATTACTTTGAATTACACTATATAAGAGTCTAATTTTTGTTTATTATTTTTATGTTGTGGGGTTAGTGGGTTTTTTTTTCTTAGTTCTTATTTTCTGCTCCAGTGCATGAATGAGTTCAGGGAAAGACGAATCTCCTTATAGGAAACAGTGGGGTGGTAAAACAATGTGTACCTTACTGTCCTGTGGGCGGGGGGAATCTGGTCTCTGCATCATACCCAGAGGTATTAACCAGTGGTGAGACGCTATAGAAAGCACACTGGCCTGAAATTCAGCCTTACAATTGTTTAAGACAATACTATAAAGCTAAAGAGATGGTAACAGTGATCACAAGTGTCAGCCTAGTCTGTTTGGAGGATGTCACAAAGAAAGACATAGAAGAAAAACTGGACTGGCATAGAAAAGCTCTAAAAGAACCGTATTTTAGTAAATTTCTTTAAGAATTCATATCAATGCTTGTAATTAAAAGTAGATGGCAAGATATCACCAGCAAATAGGGCTGCCCTAAACTCTCAATCTAAATTGATCAGGGTAGCATTTTCTTACCTTCAGAAACGGAATTTTAGACCTCCTGCACCTGAATTTTTGTATATATACACTTCACTGGCAGGTTTTTTTCTAACTGCCTGTATGGCTTCAGGAAGTAATCTGAGTTGAGAAATTGGTCACTTGCAAAACACAGTCTGCTCACAAAGTACTCCTACCCACCAGCTTATGTGAACACTGGAAGGAGATGAACCACAGTTCTGGTGAGTCTTAAGGTCCTTTTTCTGCTTTCTCAGACTTGTATGGAGAAAGGAAAAGAATGTGTCAAACACTGAGGACAGAAAGTTGGTCCCTGTGCATTGAACAGCTGACTGGAGCCCTATCTCTAGATTTGTTATATAAAAACAAGGTTGTCACAATCAGGACAGCAGTAAATAGGGATAAGAAAGGGAATAAATACAATATTAGAAAAAAACTTACAAAGGACCATTTTTAAAGAACTATCCATCACACTGCAAGTCCCCATACTGTCCTAGAATATTCCTGCTGCCCATTATGTCCCTAAGTGTCTCTACAAGGTAGAGCAATATCACTGTATGTGGAAGTGGGTCCTGGACTATATGTGTGGTGACTGGTGGGTGGTAACACCTGATAACAACTGATCAGGCATCCTTCCAGGCGGAACATCCTTTCATGGACATGCTGCTTTGGGAATTGATCCCCTAAAAATTTGTCAACTTTCTTAAAAATGTTTAAGACCTTAATATAAATCTTCATCTCCCACGGTTAGTTGAAACTGGCTAAGAGCGCCAAAAGTTTTTCAGGGAGGGGGGAATTAGAGTCAGACAGAATGATCATGATCACAAAGTCTTTGTTTCTGTAAGAAGTCAGGAACCAGGATTAAAAGAAAACAAAAAGGGTTTGAACTTATGTTGGGAAACATAAGAATCACAGATCTGGATCCTCACCTCTTATGAAGTCTAAAGGTAATAACAGCACAAGACAAAGGCTGTAATACTCTCTGAAATGTTATGGCATCCTAACATCTGCTCAGCTTTCATGCTACTTGGCAGAGAAGAGTATAAGTTGTTCAGGTTACAAAACAAACACTATAGCCAACACTGAAATCAATAAGACTATGCCTGAGAGCAAGTCCTCACTGTAGAGATAAATAACCACCACAGCAGCTTCTTGCAGGGTGGCAGGCAACTTGGCAGGGAGAGAAGCCAGAAAGGAGAGACTGGGACCAGCTCCTGGCTCTCCTGCTCCCTGGTTGAGTCATCAGCTTCTCATTTGTCATAGGTCCACATTAGGGGAACAGCTTGTTCCCATGAAAGTCAAAGAAGCATCAGGACCATTCTCAACAGTGACCTTCTTGCAGAAAATGACAGGAATTATGTGCTGGGAAGCCAGTTTTATATCTAGGACTCTGTCAATTGGCTCAGAGGCCCTTACTGCTTCTAATTTTTTTCAAAAGCTAATTTAATGCCTACTTTGGTGGTCTTGTGGCTATATATTTTTTCTGTGGTCAGCAAAAAGAAAGAGTGTCCCTCAAAGCCCAGTCCAGAGCAAGTCTATAGGTGCAGTTTCAACATCAATTTTAGCTAATCTAAGTCTATGCAGGCATCAGGAAAGCATGAACATGTATTTTACTGTATTCCCAGTCATGCATTAACACCTCATCCCCATTCCAGTACTAGCACTTTCCCTAAAAATTTTTTTCTGGATTTTTTTTCAGTAAGGTCTGGCTGACGACAGGCACAGAGAATAGCTGTCCCTTTTCTTAACAGTGTATCCTTAGATTGGCTTAAAAGCGACCACAACCTGACTTAAGTTAAACAGCTAACCTTATTAGCATCCTGAAACTAAGGTGTGTGAGAGCTGAATACTCCCTTATGTGACTGTCCTCACCATTCTGTTGTTGTCCCAAGACACTTTCTCCTCAGGCTGTTCCCTAGGTTGTGCTGGCCCCAAGTGTTTTTACATGGCCACTCAGTAAACTGGATCAAAGAACTGAGCCAGCTAAAAAATAATCTATCCACAAAAAAATGGTAATTTTCCAGTTCACCCTTCTGGTTCATGCTGACCATGCAAAGGTGTGCAGGAACTGTTTAAACTGGTGAAAAGCTGAACTGTGCTTTTCACTTCAGGAGTTGCTGCTGTGGCTGTGAAGTATTGTTTCACCGTAGCAGTTCTCAGCCATACTGCTTCCACATTCCCTGTGCTAGAAGAGACATGAGTAGAAGACCCCTACAGAAAGTTTAGTACCAGGAGAATTTTTAATGAAGGTTTTGCAACTTTCATTTATGACCCTTTTATGCCACCCAAATGTTTCCAAGGACTCCAGAACTGAGCTTCAGAATCACAACCATTGCATGGCTTTAATTAACTGGTGCTTGTACAATACACTGAACATAAACAGTGTATCTCTAAATGCTAATTGTTGTTATTGAACCCCCATGCTTTCTAGTGCAGTAATAACCTGTACAAACCCTAACTTACTAGTATACAAGATCCAATTGTGTATCTTCCTCAAGGGATATTTATCTTCACAGCGTGATTGCTAAGATAAATGCTAAAGTTTAAAATTCAGAAGTGCTTACTTCAGGGTATTATGACAAGACAACAAAAATATAAATTTGACAGAAGAAAAGCTTATGCATATAAATTATGTAGTCTTTTAATTGAAATATATTTCATAATAGATTTCATAGCCAGCAGATTATTTTTCAAGGCATTTCTTTTTTTCTTAAATAATAATAATTTGTAAAAGGCACTTTTTTGTTCCCTGTAGCTTTACAGAAATATAGACAAAAATTCTTGAACAGCAGAGCATTGCAATTTTAGCCATAATAGTCAACATAACAATTAGAACAGTTTGTTACGAGGACAGGGAATAGGACTGTCTTCAAGAAATGCGCTACAGAAAGCGCAGTTGACTCACTGGCATTGTACACTGCTTCTTTTCATCTGAAGGGGAGCAATGCCACACAGCAGCTGTTGTAGGAATAGCAGCCACCGGAGGCATTGTCTTCAGCAGTGATAAGCCAGGCTGAGAGGCTTAACTTTTTTATTTTCGGTTTGTGGGGGTTTTCTGTGGTGTTTGTTGTCTTCTTTAGGAATGATGTGAATTTTTTAAATTCTCGGCAACTCCCATAACACAAAAGAAAAGTTTTATACATGTTTCATGGCCGTGCAATTCTCTTGCAAGCCAGCTACCCAGGTCCAGTGGAAATAGGACTGATTTTGTCTGTGAGATTAAAAGCACTGTCAAGAGCTGGCTTTAGCACGCAGAGCCTTGACCCATGTATTTTCCATTGACATTGCTGACTGTTGTCCTGTCTGTAACTTAGGCTTTCTATGCTCTCTCTGCAAACAAAAATGGCCGAAAACAAGCTGTTCTGGTATCCTCAATCCCACATGTGCTCTGCTCTGCCTGCTCTATTTTCACCCACATAGGATAAAATAGGAGTGCCTAAGAGATCTCTCCAAATATCCACTTGAGTTCCTGGGTAAACTGTATGGAGAAAAAGTCAAAATGCACTTTAAAGTAGGTATGGGTCAGCATTTAACTGACAGCCGTCACCCAGAAAGAGAGGGCTATCGGTTTTGCTTCTAGAAATTAAGAGAAATTAGATCAGCAACAGCCCTTCGAGCCATTTAATTGAGGAGCTTTCTGCTTTTATATCTGGCAGTTCCCCCTCTTTCCAGAGGTGTTATTTAATCCAGCCACCAAGTCACATCTGCAGTTTTAATTAGCATGTTTGTGTCTGTGTCGGTTTTCCTTCTCTGCATAGCACACTGAGCACCAATGCGTATCAGGCCCTTTAGAGTGAGCACGTTTACTTTAAGTACCACTGGGCCAAATTCTGATTTTCAGTAATTTCCCTATAGTCCTGCAGACCTCAGCAGGACCCTTCAGATTTACACTCATCTCGCTGAGAACAGAATCTGGCTCAGGGTATTTGAAAGCCTTGTTATCAGTGAAACAGGCTATCGAGTTGCTTGGTGCTCTCATTTTTACCTTGTTAGTGGCAAGGTTATCTTTCAGGCTGGTTTTTCCCTTGCAAGTTGTAGATCCCAGCACAGTGGTATATGCTTTAAGCTGTTCTTACCAGTGCAGAAGCATCATAATAATAATAAGTATTAACAGTAACGAGGGCAATAATAACACCCAAACAGCCGATTCACAATGAACCTTAATAGCAATAAATCTTACAAAGATGCTTAGGATCATTTATTATTTTGGAGATGGAGAAATTGAATGATGTAGAAGTTGCCTGAAGCTACCCAGAGAATGATTATGAAAGATGGGAAGACAAACTTAATCTCCTGTCCTGTGCTCTGTCCACAGGACAACAGCTCTGTCTCCTCAATGCTGAGTGCAGTTCTGTTATTATCTGCATTTTCTTGATTTAAAAAAAAACCCAAAACCTCAAAACCAAACAAACCAACCAATCAAAAAAACCCAAAAAAACCAAGCAAACAACAAGAGTATATTCAGAAGGCCAAACATGTTTAGAAAACATTTTTTACTGCCTCAGTGAATAATAGTATGAAATGCCTCAGGTTATGTAGACAGGTGTGATTCCATACCAGGTGATGTCTCTTGAGGTTATGGCTCTTCCTATTCTCAACTCCAAAGTTTGGAGCCTCCAGGTATAGGATTCTTATTTCAGGTGAAGGTAAACCTAGAGGTAAATTGACTGGTGAATCCTTTGCTGTGGAGTGAAACCCATCTTCATCAGCTGAAAATTTGATCCTTTCTCTGCCATAGGTTTGTTTTCAGATTTATTCCAACAAAATCAGTATTTGTGTCTGCTCCAGAGTTGTCTCCTGTGGTTTACTGATTTTTTTCCTGAGTTATATGTCTGTCTGCCTGTCTTTTTTACGCTTCTGTCTGACATTATAACGAAGAACAGTAATAAAAAATATCTTGGAATGCTAATTATCATCTTTGTAAACAAATACTACAAATTAATTGAAAAAAGAAAAAAAGCAAGTGCCTGGAAATTTTTAACAGCAAAATATCTGAATCTGAAAAAGGAAAGAAAAAGAGGTTAAAACAGAGTGCTGATGATCTTTCAGAAACTACGGATTTAATTCCCAGCACTTCTGTTTTCATTAAGAACTGCAGCCTTTTCCACTGGCAACACAATTCTTGAGCTTGACAAAAACAGATGGGGAGGATGGTGGAAGTGGTAAACTCTAGAAGTAGCACTCTGTCTTCTAAATCAGGAGGTCACACCTTCAAGTCTTGACTGAAGAACTCAATCTTCCCCAGATCCCACAAACCCTGTTATACAGGTACTTGCTTATATGAGTCCCTGAGTGACAGATTAAAAAGCTCCCTCCTGGTGACTTGTTCCTAGGAAAAGATACAGTGTTCTGGGAAAAAAAAGAAAATACAAAAAACCTCATCAGAATAATGGAGGTGAGCTACAGCATTCCTCAAGTGCCATGTAATAACCTGTGCCTGCGAAAGGCTTGCAGCTGGCAGCACAGGGTCACAGGGAGAATAAAGACTGTTTCACTCGTCTGGCATTAGTAACATAGCTACCTATTTCCTTCAGGAATCAGTATTAACTCTTTCCACACCCAGCAGGCAGTACCATTCTGCAGCCATAACATCATGATGCTTGGAGGGAAGAAATTACAGTGCTGAATCTTTGCAATGTGGAACATATAAACGTGATGCTTTGTACAAGACAATACAGACCTCAGTTCTCCCTGTGAGCAGCGTCCCTGGGGCCTAGGGTGATGGCAGCATTCTAGAAAGAAAACAGAATTCCCTAGTTCTTAGGTCACATGATCCTTAAAGTGAATAAAAACAATTAATGGACTTCCTTAATCTACTCCAATGTTTTTTTGTTTCTATAGATAACAATTCTCTGTAACAAAAAGTGATTGGGCACGTCAACTTTATTTAAGTTTCTGGCTAATTACAGTCTTTCCTGCTCCAACATCACTCCTCCTCTGACTCTCTAGGACTAGGAGTCTTTGAATTATTTCAGAAGAGGAGTGTGACTGTTTTATTTTGTGTGGATTTGCCTGTGTGGAAGTGCAGTATGCAACTGTTGCTGATGTGGCTTCAGTTTGCAAGATAATTACTCAAAATTTTGAATGCATTGGGTTAGGTCCTATATGAAAACAAGAGTAGAAGGAACATCTGTCTGGAAGACGGTTCAACCAAAAATGGAAAGTGAAGTCAGCAAAGATAATCAAATGGATACCCAAGAAGCACATTTGCATCACAGACATTGGTTTCCTTACATGAATCAGTATTAGTCCATTTTCACGAGTTGCATTTTCCTTACAGTTGTCAGGAGGAGTGAATTGTGCTAGAGGAACTACAGGCTTAGGATGAAAAGCAGGAGATTGTTTCTGTTTAAAAGCAACTTCCCTCAGTATTTGTTCTGCCAGATCCTAGCATTGCAAGAGAGCTGCCAGAGTGTCTTTGTGGTATCAGAACAACAAAGCTGACGCTAGTTTATGAGTTGGCTCTGTTATCGCAAGGTTTTGGCTGTTCTCTAATAGGAATGATACAAAGTCACTAAAGATATTGTTTCCATCATACTCCTCCAGTAGAGGATAAGTCCTACTTTACAAGATTTACCAAACTGACTCCAAATTAAATAGCTCTGGATGAAAGACTATATACCAAGAGTTGACATGATTCATGAAGGCCCAGTCAGGCTCTGCAGAAGACACTTCGGATTTTACCCTCCTTGGTGCAAAAATGAAATTGAGAAACTCAGTCTTGGCTATCAGATGTGCTTGTGGCCTGCTTCTATCTGTACATGTATACTTGGAAAGTCTTCAGAATCAAAAAAATGGGTGTTCTTAAAGTTGTTTTTGTGAACGCAATGTATTGAAAGAAAAGGATAAATCCTTTCACCTTGTCTTGGAAAGGTTTGATTAATAATTTTCTGTTTGCACATTATAGCCTGTATACAGGCAGGCTTTAGTATGGATAGGAATATATAGTTTAATTTTTAAAACATACACATCTCCTGTTGTGTCATCATAATTGTAGCAGGGATGAATGACATCTCCATTAAGGTTACCAACGTAATTTATGAAGATAGGACCTGTAGTCTGTAGCTGATGTTTTGATGGATGAAATTTGTATTGGTGGCTCAGATAATGAATCCACCATGTTGTGCTTTATGCTGTTACATTAGCATGAAAAATCTGAAGGAAAGAATAAATCTCTGTGAAGAAGAGGAGGAGGGAGGGAAATCCAGTCAGAAAACTGAGTTGCAAATTACATTAAGACTGTGGGGCTACAGGTATATAGAGCTTAGGCTTTGTACACCGTACTTCAACATAGGCTTAAGGGAGATGCTTTCAACAAAAGTAAGACCTTTTAAGGTCCTTGCACAATTTCCTAGTATGGCAGTTTCATTGGCTGATGGGAGTATAACCCCACTAGATTACTGACAGAACAAAGGTGTTGCAAGGAGAAAGGAAAGTCATAGCTTCCCCATACCACCAGGCTTTCTGTGCTGCAGGGAGAATTCATCCTTCAAAGGGCAAACAGCATATCTGCAGGCAAGAAGATCTGCAGAAGAAACAGCTTTCAAGCTCACTGGAGGTCCTTGTGAGATGTCTCGCTGCCTCCCTTGGCCTCATCCTCTTTTGAGCATATGGCTTGCTTTTCTGCATTATTGCTTTATGTTGCTCTCCACCAAGACAAGACTTGTGTCTATGTCTGAGGCCTTGTACAAGGTCCTGGTTCCTGAGGCTATGAAAACATGCATATGCATAACCCACTAGCAGATCAGAGTATAGCCTGGGGCTGGACATAGAGAGGGGGAAGGCAATTCTCAGCTTTGGCTTAGCATGTAACCTTGAGCTGTCTATTTACAGCCAGATCCAAACCAACATATTTGTACTCAATATACAACTAATGGGATTCAGGCATTTAGAAACATTCTTGTCTATGGAGCAAGGCACATGCTGAACTGTCCAGACACAATATTGCTCCAGTCAGCAGGCCACATAGCTATGTTAATCAAATGCTGAACCTAAGCCAGTAAACCTTACTAAGAAGTGAGATGAACTACATGCAGCACTTAACAATCATGAGGAAAGGGCTTTCATGAGGAATATGAACTCTTAGTTCTGCAGTGCAGGTGAAATCACCTTCAGAGTATAGGTGGGCATATGAAACAAATCTTATTTTTGCCACAGAATTTGCTTAGCCTCCTAAAGTTTTGCTACAGTAGAGCTGGTGCTGCCATAGAGTAGCTCCTAGGTGATGTAGCCAGTGAAACACCAGAAGCTATCCAGGACTCACAAAATTAGTATCCTATACTTAAATATTGAAAGGCTTTGAGATGGGTGGTACCACTTGCACACACTGACAATTACTGTACATATCTTTTATAGCACACCATAATGGCATGTACTCTGCAATCCTCTTGCATGTTGTCCTATCTGTTTGTCCTTCACCTATCATCTCCTGCTTTTTAACCAACAGGCATCCAGGTCTGAACTGGGGATACAGGAACCAGAGTATTCTTCTTTTTTCCCACCACCTCTTCTCTGTGTGGATTTTTTTTTTGTGTGTTTTAGACTTTCCCAGCTATATAGCACAGACTGTCAGTATTCACTCACAGTCTGAACCCAACATTCCTTACTCAAGCAAAACTACCCTGGGGATCATAAGGAGTATTTTCTGCGACAGAGTTTGCTGTATTTTGTTTTAACAGCTTAATTTCCTTTCCTGAAATCACTCCTTGCATTATTAATCTGATGAGTTTTAAGACAGGTGTTATTCTTCTGCCTTTTGTGGTGTTTTTATTGCATTTATTTCTTATTTGCATTACAGCAATGGTACCAGAATGAAGAATAAGGCCCCACTGCACTGTGAGCTGTATGCACAAACAGTGGAACAAGTTGCATTGCTCTGGTTTTATAGTACAACTAGACTTCTTGGTTTTATATCTGCTAATAGGAATTTTCCCTCAAGTCAGTTTAACACACACTGTAGAGTTACTTCTCTCCCCTCTAATGTGGGATGAAGTCCACTTCTTAAAATCAGCTAACAAATACTGTGCTATTGCAGGATTGTGGGACACCAATAGGGCTTTCCAGCTCTTCTCTCTTCCTATGCCACAGAAGTTCAAAGGCTTTGCATCTGTTCTGTCAAAGATATATTTTCGTCTAAAACACTGGCAGTGCTAACATGTCTTGTGTTGAATGTGAGAGAGAAGAAGAAGGAAAACATTTATGCTTCTGTGAATTCTTTTAAATGGAATAAATGGGATTTATTAATCAAGCTATATCATCGTGAAAATCCAGTGCTGAGTCTAAGCTGGTAGGCTAGTCTTCCTCCTCAGCCAATAGGTAGGGGTAAGTCCACTTCCTAATGGCAAATCACTGTAAAATGTCTCATTCCCTTTTGAAAGTGGCAGTGTCTCCATGAAGGGAGCCTAGGTGACTAGTTTAAACATCAGATTTTTTGATATTTGTATTTAGTGGGGTGATATGAAAAACTTGGAAGGATAGAATCAGCAGAAGTCCTAAAATCTTTTGGAGTGTTTTAAATTTTGTGTGGTTTTGAAAATAACTCTTAATGATAAATCGTGTTTATTTAATTATTATTATAGACATATAAATGCTAGGTAAAGAACAGAAATGTTGTATACCCCCAAAAATTCTAAGTTAAACAGAGAAATCAAGTCATGAAGTGCCATTAAGTCCTCCTATTAAAATGCTGGAGGCTCCATGACATTATTTAGTCTTAAGTCTCATTAAATGAATCTGCAGATACCTTGTTTAAAAATTGTAGAACTATATCCTCAGTTTGTGAGAACCAGTGAAACTCTGAAGAGAGCTTATCTCTGCTAACTGATGCTACCTGAATGTCTAGCATAAAGATTTGTTGGCCATGTTTAAGCTGCCCTCTGGAATACGGGAGGTGGTAGAATTTGTAGAAAAGTCTGTTTCTCAAATAACCCTTTCAATTGGAGCCATGAACAAAGAAGCACCAAGAGAACTCAAAGATCACATTCAACTTTTTCAGACTTTGATTTCACAGTGAAGTTCAGCCCTAAAGCTGTTTCCTTTATGTTTAACCCAACAGATGTGGAAATTTATAGAAAGAACATAAAACATGGAGGCAGGAAAAGTGTAACGTGCGATTACAAGCAAAAGTCTTGTATCACATAACAAAACTAAGCATTCTGATTACAAACTATGGCAAATAGTCCCTGACACCATAGCAAGTGAGTTGTTGATGGTCTACAGGATCTCATTCATCATTAAATTATGCAAACTTATCAAATCTTTGTAATTGCTTCAGAGCTAAAAGAATTGGTTCAACTTAGGAACACTGCCTCGTATGATGCTTTTTTTCTTCTGTTTTCATTTAGAAAGCATACTGCAGAACATTTTTTTTTAATAAAACCTCCATCTAATCTGTGTATCTAACTTGGATCTGTAGAACTTTCATCCTTCAGTTGCTAGTGATGAGCAGGGCAGGTTAGGAGAAAATCTTCATAGGGCATCCTCAATGCTATTTGCTTTCATCATGTATTGTTTCTTTTTCTTTCTTCACAGGAAGAAAAGGTTAGGTTTTTTAGAATGTGCTCATACCAAGTCTCTAAAGCTTAATCTCCACTGTGGGTTAATGTATTTGTGTCAGAATAGGGTAGGAAAAGAGCACATCACCTTGTTGACACTACTATGCTGAAAGATGCTTGTAGCAGATGCGATGATGTCAACAAAACATTTTTGTTGCCTTAGCTTATGTCATTGAGGGAGGTGGTGCAGAAAACAGGAGACTCTGCAGATATTACATACTAATGCTGCTGTAACACCAGAGACCTGGCATGTTTTGTACAGCTTGGCATGGCTTTGTATGGCAACTATTCCATGGCTGTAGTTCTCCCAATATACCCAGCTCAGCACTTGCATTTAGACTTAAAGCTCTTTAACTGGGATCTCCTCCTCTGTGTTGTTATGTTGGGAATTTTTTTCACTCTTGGCACTTTAGTATCTTGGTCTTTTTTAAAGGTGCTTGTTGCACAATTAAAAGTAAAAATAGCTGTTCACAGTAGAAACAATAGTTACATATTAATTGCAGTAACAAGGAAACTTAGTGACTGCAAATTGTCAATCAAGATTTTGTTTATCTACATGTCTGACTTGACATATCACTGGTTTGGGGATTTTGAAGGGAGTAGATCTGGTCTTCAGTAAATATCATGGAAAATTTTCAAATTAGTCTTTATTTTCTTCTCTTCCCAGAGAACTGACTCCTAAAGTTCATGTCTTGCATCACCCAAGCTAACAAGCCCTGCTATACCAAGAAACACTGGGGAGATTTTGTAGAACCCACACAGATCTTGAAGAAACACTGTTGCCTCTTTATTTATTTGTGTCACTAAGATTATTTTGACTCAATGTCTTTCTCTAACTCTATCCAAGTTATACGTCCCACATATAAAGGCCCCAGACTGCTCTGGTTTCTCTCATGCAGCTTTACTATCATTGTCCACGGGAAGCGTGCCTGGGTCTAAAGTCTAAAGTCTAAAGGCCACAGTGTTTGACCACAGCCATGAAGTCAGATGACCTGTGTTTATTCTGTATCATTTCTTTGCTGATCCCCATCCTCATTCATATCAACACTTCCAGCCCTAAAGGATAATGGCTTCTGTGGAGACTTCACTGGAACAGGGGGAAGGAAGAAATGTGATCTTTTCCATGGTTCTGTTCATTCCTTTTGCAGTCTCCTCCTGAGATTTCACATGAAGCAGTGAAGGTGCTGCTTCCTCTGCAAGTAAATTTGCAAACTAATGCCTAATAGCAGCCCTGGGAAAGTGTGAGAGGTCTGAATTTGAACAGAAAAGAAAGAGAATAAACTTCTTTGTGTCCTCTCAGTTGTTGAGTTTAATGGAGTTATTATGAGGGAACAGAGATGCTATGGCATTAAATATAATTTCAAAGCCTTTTCATCTTGCCTTGCTTACTTTTGCATGCAAGAACTACACACTAGGTCTTTCCTTTACGGTTTTCTCACTTTGTTTTGTGTATGTGTGTATGAAAGAGGGAGGAAGTCCTTTTTTCTTTTTAATCAAACATTTAGACTAATAGCAGGCTACTACCACTACGCAACCCCATCATCATGCAAATTTACAGATAAATAAATTAGGCAACTGATTACGGCACTACTATGAACAGAATCTCCCTACACGTGCACTCCTGCCCCTGCATTCATTAGTAAATGTGCTGTTCTACTTTATAGCATTATATAGTGATGATACATAGCATACAGTTGGGGTTTTTTCCCTATTTTGATGCCTTTTCATTTGGAAGCTGATGTTTTGTTTGCTGGCCTGGAAGCACAGTGCTCTGTGGCATTATGTCGCAGTGTGTTGACAGCGCTGTCACTTTGAGTTTCCATCACAGCTTTAAACTAATAAGGCAGGAGTAAAGATTTTCAGCTGTAACTAAAATTGGGCAAATGCCCCAAAGAATTTACTAAAAATTCTCACATACATTTTCATATAATTTCACATCGACTGCTGCTGTTCCTTTCACAACAAAGTACCGCAAATAAGCGTTACCAGCACTTTTGTCACTTTGAACACAAACTCATTGCCTCAGACATCCAGGCCTTCTGCCACCTACTCCATTTTGCTGATGAAGCTGTTATGTTACTTGCATTTTATTTGCTAGAAATACCAGCCTTGACACACCTAAGTCTTCCTCCCAAAAGTACTTTTTTGCTTTGCCTTATGCTTTTCTGAGGGAGAACTATTTCCCAATCAACATCTGAATTATTCTCCTGAAACTCTTGATGCTCCTGAAACTGCAGTGACATCCTGACAAATATGATACTGAGACACAGGCATTTGCCTAGGGTGTGCAAGGGGGGCTCAGTTTGTATGGCTTCTATAAACTGAAGAGAAAAGGTTTTTCAGCAGATTTTTGAAGGAAAGAAAGAAAAAAACAACCAAACAAAAAAACCCCAAACCAAAACAAAAAATCAAAACCCCAAACCTTTGCATCCAAACCCTAAATTTTGCATTAGAAAGTAATAGTTGCATTACTGTGACCCAGAGTGAATAATCAAGGCAGGAAGAAATTTGCATCATTTCTCATGAGGGCTTTTAGGTCTTGCCACACTGGAATGAATAACGAGTTTTCCACTGCTGTCTTCCATTCCATCTCATTTGACTTCCATGGGGAAAAAGAAAAAACAAAAACCAAAACTATCTGTGATTCTTACAAAGAATAAAAACAGCTGAAGAGACATTTATCAGAAGTAAGCTGTTAACTATTAATGGTCTATAAAATCTTAAGACATAAGTCTTCATATACAGAGTAACCACAATATTAAAAAATATAAAACAGAAAATTTAAAAATGTTTTTTAAACGGCAAGCATTTTTGTCCGTTCTGGGAAAAAGAACTCTTTTGCAGTGGTGTAATATACAATCAAACACTTAACAGGCTGGTATTTCCATATACAGTGCTGCTTAAAAGCACACTGGGTTGCAATACTGTCTTATCTCATTTCTATATGCGAAATAGACTGTTCTCTTCTACCACAGGTTATAGATGTACAAAAACCTCTAAGTCACAATGAGGTGAAAGCATATATTAAATAATTAGTATTAATATACCGGTGCATGGGAACTTTTTTTCTCCTGGGCAACTTGCTTTTGTGTCCTCATCCAGAAAAAAACCGATGATCTTGTACCTAATATAGACTGTCTCTATGGGACAGCGCTGTATGATGCCAATCCTTTACTTCCCACCATGTGTATAAATATGAAAACTAATGAATAATTTCAAAAATTTTATTTATATATGTATTTTTAGTCTTCCAAGCCAAGTAGCCTGAGATTCCATATTACTCAGACTTCTTTTTGCCTAAGATGGAAAATTAAATTCCTTCCATGAAATGTGGAAAGAAGGTCAAATATTCCAGAGCTCCCTTTTTCTGAGGCCCCAACTGTCTACCATAACTACATTATATTCTATAGTGAAATGTCAATGAAGAATTTAATCCCTAAATTCCAAAGACTTTAATTATGTACTTGTGTTGTTATTTCCATCTGCGTACTCTATGATTGTTAAAGTGTATTTCTTGGCCACAGCTGGAACAATCGGAATTCCTTTTTTTACTTATAATAAATAAATGTTCAATTTTAAGAATGTCCTCAGGGAAAGTTCATTAAAATAAAGAAATGAAAAAGCCAAGAAATAAATGGTTACTGTGATTGCACTTGTTTTGATATAATATGCAAAAAAAATTTTTGGCTCTATTATGTTTGAGACACACACAAACATTCACCAACACACATACACATGTAATGTAAACGAGAAAATTTGAAGAGATGTTTTATTAGCAACAGTATTTCAATTTTTTATTATTATTTTATTACAAATCTTTATGTTATGACCCAGTTTGATGCATGTGCATTGCTGTTTAGAGAAAAAGAAATTTATTATTATTTACATTATTGGTGGCTAGAGGCTCCAGCTGTTTTCTAATCTCTTTTGTACCAGGGATTGTGCAAATATAATAACAGCATGACATTGCCAAGAAGAGTTTAGCCTGAACAGACAAAACACGGGTAGAAAAGTAGAAAGGCAAAATGACCAAGTCAGGGTTACACATGTAGGTAGCATGGCTCAGAATCTTCACTTGCATCCTCTAAGTTTCAGCCTGCCCCCATACCAGAGAGCTGCAATGCTTTCTGAGGTGTCACAACATGGACTGAAGAATGAGCACGAACTGAAATATAGATGTCAGATTGGAATGTCTCTCTCAGAAATGGTTACATTTCCCTGTTTTAAGAAATCGTTCTTGGTTTGGATGTGGCTCTGTAATCACCAGCATCTGGTTTACCAGAGGATTAAGAAAGAAAAAAAAAAAAGTAAGTAGGTATTGTTGTCCTCTTATACATATTTCCTAGTGGGAATACATAATTAGTGAGAGCTCTGCATTCAGTTATGACTCTTTCATTAATGAGCGTCTGTCAAAGCCTAGATGCAACTTCCATTTCCAGAGATCCATAAATCTCATAATTGTTGGAATGGCACTGAGTGTCTCCAGAGTTTCACTGTTTTTCATCCCACATATTCTTTTCTTCTAAGTATCCACTTTCTCAAACACATCCTGTCTTATGTTCTGTAACTTGGATATTTCCTGTTCCTGGGGGCTTTTTGTGTTTGTCCTCCTCAGAAAAGTTTGTGCAGAGATCTGAATCTAGCTCTCTGAAATGAGAAAATCTGATCCAAATTAAGAAGGAAACAAACTGCATATTTTTATTTTCTGGATGACCACATCAAAACTGTGATTTTATGCACAGGATAATATCTTTCTACTAATAATAATACTAAAGCATTAAGCACTGATTTTACTTTTTGAAAGAAAGCACTCTGAGACCTATATTAGGATGAAAGTACCAAAATCAAGATAAGGAAGGATAAGACTGAATATTCTGTCTTCAGCATTTCTTAAATAGCTGCAAAGGTTTGTCTTACTGTCTTTAGGTACCTCCTTGCTCTTTGTTTTAAAATCCATGATGAAACAACTGACACTTCTACACAGTACAGGAATAAAACCAAATGTTTTTAAAATAGAGGTAGATAACCTTAAGGAGGCTAAGTCACCTAATGATCTCATTTACAGGCTTGTTTCTGTGCACAGGTTAAGCAGTGGCTGTGAAGTTCATATCTGCAAATTTTATGTAGAGGGTGAAGTTGAAGCTTCTGACCACCTCCGTTCCTCCGTTGCGCCGTCACCCTGTGTGGCTGTAGCCTACATGCCCTGACTTTGCTCCTTTTGCTTACAAGATGACTGTGACAATTTCATCTTTGCCTTTGAGCTATGTTACCTTTAGAGGAGATTTTTAATTTAAATTGTTCAAGTGGCATGCTGTAGTTCCAGGGATCTTTCAAAACAGAGGAATTTTGTTTGCTGCGTCACAGGAATGAAGTGACAGGGCAAACAGCTATCAGGAGGAGCATCTTCTATTCTCATGAGCCTTGCCTCTTCACTGTTGATTCCAGAGAAAGTCCTGGGACCCGGTACCCATTTATGCACCTTTCCTGACTCAGCATCACGGTTCTGGTGATGTGTGACACAGACAACCCCTATGTTTATCACTTTACTTACTTCAGTGTGCTGGTTGTGAGACTCACCTGACAGGATGTCTGTCTCAGCAGTCTGCCAACACTGTGATGTACAAACTTTCATCACAGACTTCTGAAGTACGATTTGATATCATTCAAACAGTTAAAATGCCAAAGATACTGAGTTCTGAAATTAGCACAGATGACAGAATAGTTAACAGTTTAAACATGATGTGGGGTACCTACCTTTAGGATAGTTCTCTAAGAATTAAAGTTGTATTTATTAGGAACAAGAAAGAAAGAATCATATCCAAGCCTTTCCATTTTATTATTGTTCCACCACATGTAATATTCAAGACTTTAAGCCTACAGTAAAAGTATTGGCAATCAAATAAAAAATTAATAATCATAAAATAAAAAGGGTAATGATAACATTTATTCTAATAAGCACATGGTTTAAGCTGGTAAAATAAAAGGGAATAATTGCTATTCCTCAAGTCCATTACAAGGGGAAGTAAGAGGGGAGAAAGGAGTGACTGCAAAGGAGAAAAAAAAAAAAAAGCCAATTGTATTACTAGAAAAACATAATGTCAGTGCTTTAGAAAACATATTTTCTAAAGTTTTAGCAGGCTTAGCCATCAATAAATTTCAAGAAAAATATACCCTTTTTACATGTATTTTTCTGCAGCTTGTCTGCATTTCTGATACATTGTTTAAATGGGTTTCGCCTGCCTTAATAAGGCACATCATTTGAACAGAAACCTCACTGTGTGATAACAGGCAACACATAGCGAAAAAATGCCTCAAGGTTTTTTCCTTGCTATATTTGGCTCTCTGGGCTAAGTCGATTTGAGTTGGGCTGATTATAATAAGCCAGAAAGTCACTACGAACTAATTATTTTCTGTTCATTTATGTGATTAATGGTGAAAACTTGGATAACTTTTACATATCTTGAGTCCCATATAATTAATCATCTTGAACTTTACAAAAAAATAAAAAATAAAACCCTCAAGGTGCCCCTGGATTTTCTTCCAAAGCATTGGAGTTTCACTGGCATTAGCTCATGCAACTGACAAAATAGGGGATGTTTTGCAAAGAAGTGACATGTTTGTGTAAGTCCTCAGAGGGCATTGCTGAATTTCTTCAGCCACTAAAAGACTAGGAAATTAAAAAATGTGATAGCAAGTAAGTTATTGGGTGAACAACTGACAGCGCCGGGGGAAAAAGAGGGGGGGAGAAAAAAACCCAAATGAAAAAGAACCTGTCCTCCAGAGAGACTATACAGCTTGGAGGAACTGGTATGGGGAAGACAGTTGTTTTGGATCAGTTCATTGACAGCCGAATGAAGCTCATAATAAACCCAAATCCTGAGGCAAATGCCAACATCTGAGAAAGCTAAAGTACCCTCTTCAAATTGTCAGGGTAAAGAGATTTTATCATAGAATCATAGAATCATACAAGGGTTTCGGTTGGAAGGAACCTTTCAAGGCCATCTAGTCCAACCCCCCTGCCATGAGCAGGGTCATCTTCAACAAGATCAGGTTGCTCAGAGCCCCGTCCAGCCTGACCTTGAATGTTTCCAGTGATGGGGCATTTGACCACCTCTCTGGGCAACCTGGGCCAGGGTTTCACCACAATAATCTCATCAGGATAATTAGTGAATGGTGGTCACTGATCACACCACTATCCTTATGAAATACAACTGACCTGAAAGCTTTGGAGTGACAATCTTGCTTTACATTTTCCATCTGCATGACTGGTTAGTGGCAGCATCCAGGTCTCTAGGACTGTACCCTGCAGTAGGGCTGGGTTGCCCCACCACAGAGAGGGCAACAAGGTCCCTGAGTCATTTGTGACCCACCACACTTTTGTGGGAAACTGCTCTGACATTTCCCCACACTCTGGAGCCTAGATCACTTTCCTGGACTCATTGGCAGAAGACCCCTTTTTCCTCAGCTCTAATTCATCCCAATTTACTTTCCTGGCAGCAATTGCATTCAATGAGGTGGCAGATAATGGCAAAGACTGGTAACTAACTGACAATATCTATCCAAATATCTTTAAAGAGAAAGTGTGGAGGACAGGTGTTATCCCAAAGTTAAAACCTTTGTACCCTCTTCAAATTGTCAGGGTAAAGATCCCTACCTTTCTCTTATTTCATTCTTATTTTATCCTGCATGTGTTGTATGGGTAGCCTTGAAACTAAAGTCTGTGCTTAAAACATAAAAAGGTGAAAGTTCCATACTACGTATTTCTTCAGGTGACTACCTTTTTTCCTCCTATGTAGTGAAGACTGACCTGACAACAGAAGGTGAATATTGCATTTTAGGAAAGAGAAGCAATCTCTTGAACAACGACATACAAATGGCAAATTGCAACCCTGCCTAGTGACACAGATGTGTGTGAGTGGCTGGCTTAGTAGTGGAACATGAGAGTCCTACATCTGGTCTTGTGTTCTGGATCACAACGGCTGAAGGATTACCAAAATGATATGGACAGACTCTGAAGTTCACTCGATTCTTAGGGTGTGCTCACACTGAAATCGTAAATTACATAGGAAGAGAATATGTGTTCCAAATCTCAGATCAAGTAGACTTTCAGAGAATTCAACATCTTTGTGTTTGCTCTGTAGTCTAAGAAATTAAGGTGGGGATTTTGGTCAAATATACGGTTGTTGCACAACTCTTGTGATTTTATTAAAAACAGATATACCAGATGATTTTTCATGCATCCTGTAGATTTACTGTTTGCAGTACTGGAAGGTAAAACCTTCTCAATAGTGACACCTTTTGCCACCCTCACAGAAGAACTGAGACAATTCCATTTTCCATTCAAGATCTTAAAATTAACTAATTTATTGATTAGATAGGAATCCTTCTGTACTTCGTCATTAGAGGATTTTCATTTGTTATGCACAAGCTTATGCACAAGCTATAGGTAGAGTGTCCCCTGTCCAACGCCCTGGGAGAGTAACCAATGATGGATGCTGTAATTATCACTCCATCCCAGAGCAGGTTGAAGTCAGGGTCACTGCTGTGGAAGCTCAGGGAAACATATCCCCAGCTGTCTTATGGGCAAGTAATGTTTATCTTTTGGGAGATACCTTGAAGACACTCCTCACTTCCAGTATGGTCCCTAAGGAGAAGAGTCGATGTTCAAAAACCTCTTAAAGGTTTGTCACAACTACAGACTTTGCAACTACTTAATCAGGCCTGGTGATCTATTTAAAAAACCTCTGTGATTTCAGATGTTTGAAATGAAGATATCCAGAAGTGGCTGTGGCAAGCAGCTCTCTGCTGAATGACATAGCTGTATCTGCTACCACTAATGTCCATTTGACATTGATTATTATGTGCTCTATTATTTAGATGATAAGGTACATATCGGTTCAGGCTGGACTGTAATCTCTTGCATAATTTCAGCAAAGAAAAGGAAAGAAAAGTTGGCATGTTGGCTCCTTGACAAATGGCTCCTTTTGTCAGAATCAGTATCTTCACTAAGGAAGGCAAGGAAAAGAAAACCTGGTGAGAGAGCTGGAAGATAAGCATGAATTGACAGTAATTACTTGAAGAGGGCCTAGCAGAAATTCTCTGAGATCATACTTCTTCAGGGAATACACTAGAGGATCATCACATTGTGCTGTAATTATTACACCCTTCCCAGTCATTTGCTTTGCCTCACAACTGAATTAGCCACTAGTGAAAAGCAACATCCCTTTTTTTAAAATGCATGGGGAAGTGAGAGGGCCTAGGGGTTGGAGCAGAGGAATTTCTCAATAAAAGTGTTATATCTTTGGCTAGAATATTGACTCCTCTCCACCTTTACACAGTACAAGTTGAAGATGGTGACTAAATGTACATATCTAGATATAAGTCAGTTGCACTAGATTCCCTTTATAGTGCTTATAGGTTCCCTTTATAGTGGGAAAAAACCCAGGATCTCATAAAGCTAAGCTTCACCTCACCCTAAAACAGCTCTCTCAGACAAATCAAACAAATCATGGCCTAGTTCTCTCCACTGACTACACAGAGTGTCTCAAGGACTAAATCAGATGTTGAAGATTAAAATCTGATAGAGTCAATCTCGCTGTTGGCTTCTGTTGGCTTTGGATATGATCACAAATGGCTAAGGCCAACCATTTAGGAAAAAAAAGTAAATATGTGCTTAAGATTGTCAGAATTAAGACAAATATTCAGAGACATACTTACCACTAAGGTGCACTTGACTTCAATCAGAGAAAAGCATATGAATGTGCCAAAACACATTCAAAATTGATTTTTATTTTTCGTAAAACTGTTTTTAGGCTACAGTTTTCATATTTTCTCAAACATAGGCTATCTGCCTGGGTGTGCGCACATGACTATACCCCAGCCTTTTGTCAGTAGTATAAAGAGTCCCAGCATTCATTCAAACAATCAAGTCTTGTAGGCACTGGCAGCCTACGGAGTTCTCATAAAGCAGAGATTGCCCAAGACTGTCATTGCTTTAACTGTTCTGATGAGTTTCTTCAGGTTGGACTGTCATCCCTGGTGGCTCCAGAGTAGGTAATATAAGCTATAGTCTTCTGTGGGATGAACTGGGTTTAGGCATGTTACTTTGCTGTAGTCCCATCCTCCAAAAAGACAGGCAGGTGGAGTAGGGACAAGGATGAGTTAAATCATGAAGGGGAGTAAGCAATTTCAGAGATGGCAGAGGAAAGCTTGCAGTAGTGAATTTGAGGTCAACATGAGACATAAGAGCCGTGAGGGGGCTGGTGAATTTGTCTCTGCAAAATTCTTTTGTAAAAGCAAGCCAGAGACAAAGTTTGAAGATAAAATTTCAAGACATCTTGAGGTCCGTCTACAGAATCCTAGCTTGAATGCCCAGGAAAATCCCCAGCTAAGTCTTTCCTTTTAAAGTGCTCTTTAGAGTGCATACTCCTCTGCATCAGGCCTGGCAGTCTCTGCCTATCCCAGCTGGATATTACATGACTAGTAAAGTAGATATAGTGGCCAGGGTTCTTTCTTTGAATCATCTCCAAATTTCCATTATAAGGGCAGATGAAATTTTAAACAGTGTATCCTCAGGCTAAATTTATGCCTCTGAAAGGGCAGAGCAGAGATTCAGAAGTGGACCGCCTGTAGTCTATGGATCACGCAGCTGGGATGTGATATTGGTATGGCCATTCCCTCTTCCTCTGCCCAGCCTTTCTTTTATGTCATTTCTGAGCCATCACCAATTTTCTGTTGGCTTTGCCAGGTTTCTAACTGTACAGGTTTTGTCTGGGATAGAGTTAATTTTTTTCATAGTAGGTAGTATGGGGCTACGTTTCAGATCTGTGACCAAAAGTGTTAATAACACACTCATGTTTCATCTATTGCTAAACAGTGCTTACACAGTATGAAGAGCTTCTGTTTCTCTCCCCAACCCACCAGCAAGTAGGCTGGGCCTGCACAAGGAGTTGGGAGGGGACACAGCTGGGACAGCTGACTCCAGCTGACCGAAGGGATATTCCATACCATATGACATCATGTTCAGCAATAAAAGCCTGGGGAGAAGAAGTAAGGGAGGACATTCAGATTGATGGCATTTGTCTTCCAAAGTAACCATTACCTGTGATGGAACCCTGCTTTCCTGGAGATGGCTGAACACCTGCCTTTCCATGGGAAGCAGTGAATGAATTCCATCTTGCACTTTGCTTTAGTGCACAGCTTTTTCTTTACCTGTTAAACTGTCTTTATCTCAACCCATGAGTTATCTCACTTTTGCCCTTCTGATTCTCTTCTCCATCCCTCTGGGCAGAAGTGACTGGGCAGCTGTGGGTGGCTTAGATGCCTACTGGGGTTAACACACAACACTAATCAATTTTCAATAACCCAGTTATTAACTACTTCTTTTAGTACACTACTCCTGAAACTACTTTAGTTTCCTGTTGGCAAGTTATCCAGACTCTTAGAGTTGTAACACTGCCAGAAATGCAACTATTCTGGGATTTAGACTTTGTACATCCCATATTTTTATCATCGCATTCTGAGATATGCATTAAAAGTTTTTGGTAGTGACACCCAGAAATGTCTCTTCTAAGTTCTTGGTGTGTGCCTTGCCAAAGTTATTTTACATTCAGAAGATCACAGGAGTAGTTGTCCTTGTCCAAACATATTTGTCTTTAGCAATAACAGTATCTAGCCCAGCTGCTTTACTGCTGTTAAACTTCAACTATTCTAATCGGATTAAGTGTGTGGAATCAACTGGACTTCACCTGTGTAAATCTGAGATACCCACAACACTTCGGCAAGCCTGAGGCTGGCCTAGAGATAGCATCAAAACAGTTTTGTCACTGTGTTGGATCTCAGGAGGAATTGAACTGTTATTCTGAAGACACCTGCCATAACAGCCTGTGGTTGTTCAAGTTTCATGGTTCCCTCCTGTTCTGACTGTAGCAGTCCACTGCACCAAATGAAGGTACCACCTCTTTTATGCCCATTATTACCTAAATTGGGACATTAAAAGGGGGACTCATGCTACATGCATGCACAGTTGGTGAAGACAGTAATGTCCCTTCATCTTTTGAGATGGTGCATGCATTACTTTGGTGATGGCTTTTACTGTAGTAACTCAGACTAAGTTTACTCCCTGCTATGTCTTTTCTGCCCAGCACAACCCCTCCAGGTTGTTGTGCTACCACACTATCTACCAGGGAGGGTAGAGAGTTGTTTCCCTTCACCTTCTTTTCCCTGCCTCATGCCACATTGGGCCCACATTCCCCCCTGGGAAATGGTCCTCAGGGGACAGAAGAGAGCTGGCAGATCTTCAAGGATGCGTTCCATACAGCACAAGAGTTCTCAGTTTCCAGGTGTAAGAAATCAGGCAAGCAAGGGAAGAGAGCAGCATGGCTGAGTCAAGACATGTTGGTCAAAATAAAAAGCAAGAGGGCATTGTACAGGCAGCGGAAGCAGGGACAGGTATCCTGGGAAGAGTATAGGGATGCTGCCCAGTTGGGTAGGGATGGGGTCAGGAGGGCCAAGGCATGGCTGGAGCTGAAATTGCAAGGAATGCAAAGAGTAACAAGAAAGGCTTCTACAGATATGTCAACCAGAAAAGGAAAGTCAAAGAAATCTTACCCCCCCCCCAATGAACAAGAATGGTGGCCTAGTATCAACAGATGAGGAGAAGGCTAAGATACTCAACAAAAATTTGCTTCAGTCTTCACTGGTAATGTATCACCCCTCCTGAGTCAATGGACGGCAAGATGGGGACCAGGGTGGTAAAGTCCCTCTCACTGTAAGCGAAGATCAGGATCATGACCACCTGAGGAAACTGGATACATACAAGTGTATAGGGACCTGATGAGATGCATCCCAGAGCCCTAATGGAATTGGCTGATGTAGTCACTTATGCACTTTCCGTGATATTTGAAAAGTCCCTGGGGACTGGAAGAAGGGAAACATTGTGCCCATCTTTAAAAAGGGTAGAAAGAATGACGCAGGGAACTACCATCCTGTCAGCCTCACCTCTGTGCCTGGGAAGATGATGCTAAGGCACATGAAGGACAGGGAGGTGATCCGAGGCAGCCAGCACAGCTTCACCAAGGGCAACTCCTGCCTGGCCAACCTAGTGGCCTTCTATGATGGAGTGAATACTTCAGTGGACAAAGGAAAAGCAATGGATGTCTTCTATCTGGACTTCTGTAAGGCCTTTGACATGGTCCTGCACAGTATTCTTCTCTCTAAACTGGAGAGATGCAGATTTGATGGGTGGACTGTTCGGTGGATGAGGAAGTGGCTGGATGGTCACATCCAGAGGGTAGTGGTCAATGGCTTAATGACCAGATGGAGACCAGTGATGAGTGGTGTCCCTCAGGGGTCCCTCAGGGGACCAGTGCTGTTTAATATCTTCATCAATGACATAGTGAGATTGAGTGCACCCTCAGCAAGTTTGTTGATGACACCAAGCTGAGTGGTGCGGCTGACATGCCAGAAGGATGGGATGTCATCCAGAGACACCTGGACAAGCTGGAGAGGTGGGCCTATGAGAATCTCATGAGGTTCAACAAGGCCAAGAGCAAGCCCCTGCACCTGGGCTGGGGCAACCCCCTCTATCAATACAGGCTGGGGGATGAAGGGATTGAGAGCAGCCCTGCAGAGAAGGACTTGGGGGTACTGATGGATGAAAAGCTGGACATGACCCAGCAATGTCCGCCTGCAGCCCAGAAGGCCAACCGTAGCCTGGGCCGCATCAAAAGCAGCGTGGCCAGCAGCAGGTCGAGGCAGGTGATTCTGCCCCTCTGCTCCGCTCTGGTGAGGCCCCACCTGCAGTGCTGCGTCCAGCTCTGGGGCCCTCAGCACAGGAAGGACATGGAGCTGTTGGAGCGGGTCCAGAGGAGGCCACAAAAATGATCAGAGGGCTGAAGCACCTTTCCTTTGAGGACAGGCTGAGAGAGCTGGGGTTGTTCAGCCTAGAGAAGAGAACACTGCGAGGAGACATTACTGCACCTTTCAGTACTTAAAGGGGGACTATAGGAAGGATGGGGCAACCTCTTTAGTATGGCCTATTGTGACAGGACAAGGGGTAATAGTTTTAATCTAAGGAGGGTAGATTTAGACCGGATATAAGGAAGACATTTTTACTATGAGAGTCGTGGAACCCTGTCCCAGGTTGCCCCAAGAGGTGGTCAATGCCCCATCCCTGGAAGCATTCAAGGCCAGGCTGGACGGGGCTCTGAGCAACCTGATCTTGCTGAAGATGTCCCTGCTCACTGCAGGGGGGCTGGGCTAGATGACCTCTAAAGGTCCCTTCGAACCTAAACCATTCTGTGATTCTATGATTTTATGATTTGTGCCTTCATAACATAGCTAAGTAATTAGTCTAGGATGTTACAAGACAAATATATGAGCTTGCTCAGATATGTATGCTCTTAGATGGAAAAGAGAACTCAGCATGCAGAAATGCTCTAAAAGCCAGATTATCCCATAAAAAGTAAGTTTACTCCTATTTTTTGCCCTCTAGAGGACTTTGTCAAGAAAGGTGCCATATAAACAGAATTGTATTGATCTGATGATAAGCAGAACAACAATCAAAGTGAGATATTTCCTAATAAACTTGCATACAGCAATACACTGTTAATGTCGGTTTTTAGCTTCACATTTTTACTGGCTAGAAGTTATGGAGATGACAAGTTACTACTCCCTGTTGGATCTTTGATTGACAACTTTACTTCCACCAGCCCTCTTCAGCAAACTGTGGGAGAAAGGTTTAATTGTGTTTGTAATTAATTGGATTTTAATCAGACTCTATAAAGAAATTGCAGAAGTGTTTTTTTTAAAAAAAGCAGCAAAAAGCCCTCTTTTAGCATATTGCTAGGGATGCAGAAATATTCATTGCTACAACAGTTTGAATAGTGAATTAAAATGCATTCATGATTCAAAATTGGTTAGATTAGTTAGCATTTGAAGAACAGTTTCATATATTCCAGAGGAAGGCGGAAAAAAAAAAAAGAAAACCCAAACATGAAGCTTAGTTTATTTTAAACCAAACGTCTATCGCGTTGAATTGAGCTCTCAAGAAAGGTATCTTCCGATCCCTTTAAATTGCTTGCATTGAAACTCGTAAACATTCATTAATAATGTTCTGTGGGAAGTAATTTTTTACTCTTTTTGCATAACGCTGCAGCATCTATTGAAATAATATTTTGCCATATCAGAAAGATAAATCCTAATAAGGAAGGCAATTAAAGCCAAGTGGAGAAACAAAAACTTCCATAATGTTATCTCTAAGTACCAACTGGTAATGAATTGAATGCAGAAATCTATGTGGGAGTTCACAGTCTTTTCAGTGTCTTCAGGATCGGGATGAGTGGGTTGGCTCTTGTTCCCAGATTCACTACTTCTCTGCCTCTTCCATCTCCCAAGTCCTCACTAAATCCGGGTCTGGAGAGTTCTATGCATGCAAAAAGGCTGACCTAAGACTTTAACACATCTTGGTAGGGAGACATTTGCGTGCTTCAGCATTTATATTTAAAGCTATTAAAAAGAAGAAGGAAAAAAAAAGGGAAGCACACCAAGAGTAACAAGTGCCTGGCAGAATCACTAGAAAAATAAGACCATGGGCCAAGTGCCAGCTTTACCATTTAGGTGCCCCCATCATTTTTTATAGGCCATCCTGTTGGATCTGGTGAAATTTAATGACTTGCAGGGAGCAACCTATGAAACACTGAAATGGTGGAGACCTGAGCCAAGGACTTTTGTTCAAGAGGTCTGCAGCACTACATTACTTATTCCATTTTTAGAGCTACTATCCACAGCAGACTCGCACTGGCCTAAGGCAATTGACATCATAGCGATATCCAAATAGGACTAACTGAACTGCTTGGATGTGGACAGATGACTGGATTAATCTCACCAGGATAGTGAAACCCCTGTTAGTTTGTTTTCACTCCTGCTACTCTCTTCACGTCTTTCTTTTTTGCACCATAGCAATGCAGTCTTGCACCCTCTGCTTCTGTATCCCTCCTCTAGATTCTGTTACATTGAGCAACTTCTTAAAGCACAGTGTTTGTGGGAAAGGAAGCATTGAAGTAAATCATCATAGCCTCATTTCTTCATATTTTCTGTCAATCAGTTAAGTCACTGCAGAGAAAAATGTATAGTAAACTAATAGTAATAAATATTAAATGTCGGATCCTGACAGTGCTATGAGACCTAGTCTATTTCAGACTTAGGACTCTGCTTTTGCGACACAAAAGCAAGGAAGAAGTCTCTTTTGATATACAGTGATCACACAGTTGCAGATATAATGAATTTTTTCTGCCTAAATAATAATTTTTTCTCTTTTTTTCAGGACATTTACCCAAGTGTGAAAGTCCTTGATGAAGTTTTGTGCTGCTGCATCCAAGCTGTTCCCTCTGTCACCTTCATTGCAAAGAAAGAATGACTTTTCTATGAAGCATCCCCAGTAGTGTATGCTTTAAGGTCACCTAGGAAAGAGCTAGCTGTACATTAAGTTATACCTTGCTGATAACAAGATGGATTTAGAAAGTGATGAGAAATGACAGTGTACACATGTACATTAAAGCAGATGACAGGAAATTGAAAACATTACTGTAACTTATTAAACATCGATTTTCCAGACATTCCTTCATTTTATTTGACGAAAGAAATGTTAACAGTAGCAACAGCAGAAACAATCGGAAGGGAATGCGGTCTCATTTTGGAGCTGGGAGTGAGAAGCAAGATCAGAGAGGATAAGAGAACAGCTCATGAAAACTCTGAGTCCAGACACTTAATAGACAACTAGAAAGCACCAAAGTGTTATACTGAGGAGCAGAGACTAAAAATCCACAGAGACGTGGGCTGTTTGGATATAACCTCTGGCTTTAAACTCTGCTCTTGACTTTTAATGGGGTTTTTTTCCAGAGGTTTTGGATAGTTTTGGCTTAAATAGAAACACCCTACAGAGACTGAACTTTGCCAATTTACTGATGTAAAAATATGATCTGTCTTTACCAATTTTCTAAAGTTCATTTATGATTAAGTTTGAAAAGTTTTCTGCGACTGAGTGTTCTACAGCTGAGTCCTGTTCTGAGCATTGATCCCAGCTCAGAGGGATGTTCAGAGTCCTATCCAGAACAAAATGCTGGTATTCATACTCCTGTTGATAAGCATTTTAAAAATTAGTATGGTTTACTTTCAGGTTTCATTTGAAAATAAATTGATTGAACTAATGTGAAAGGCTGCAAAATCATACATATTCATTTTAATGAATCTTTCTCCTGAAATCAGTTAGGAGTAGATTCCCTCTGAAATAAACAAATGTTGAACTTCACTAAGGATTTGAGTTGACACTCACTGAACAAATTAGTAATCTCCAGCAGCAAAGAGGAGTATACAAGTTGTTATGCCGTGGTTTAACTAAACAGGAGTGCAGACACCTGTTGAATCCTGGAGACAGCAGCATTGCAAAAGGAATAAGAGGCGTGGCAGTGGAGGGCATTGTGTGAAGTCAGGTCAGGTCGCACACAGTGACAGAGCAGGGTGGGATCATAGTGACAACTCTGACAGTACTAGGGGCTGGCTGTCTTGCTATCATTTGACAATGCATGTTTAGGGTCTCAGCCTCACACCAGGACTGATGTATTGTCTCCTGACAGCTGATGTTTCATCCATGTAAAAAGTGGTACACTTCTTGGCCATTCATGGCATGGCTGAACTTAAAACTCTTGTCTCTATGGCAATTATAGACTAGAAAGGATGAGGATCATGACCAATTGTCTCGTGTTGGGGTCTTACAACTAAACATTATTGTTCCTCTGTGCCCATTCTAAAAAAAAGGTGACCTTGCTCTCGCTGCCTCCTGGGAACAGCCTCTTTTACTTTCTGCATTTGAACCCCTGTCTAGGGACTGCTGGGGAAAGGACAGCTCACCACAAGCCAAACCTGTGCCAAAACAAGAGAATAATTAAATACTATAGATGATTATGTGCCAGTGCTTAAGCCTATCTTTTGACTCTGTTTAGTTTATCAATATAAGTATAGTCTTTGTTGCCCGAATTGTACCTTCCTCCAATATGTATTAAATATGGACATGCTCTTCCATTTATTTTGTATGTACCACACAGTAATGTTTCATCCTCCAATGCATACTGCCACATACACAGTGGAACAGAAAAATCTTTTTAGGGAAGAGAATTGAAAGTACTAAATATATCACTAGAAGTGTAGGCTCTTCATCTGGTTAGAGATTTTTTGTCAAAACATTTTTTAAATATCTGAGCTCTCAGATTTTTTTGGTAAGAAACACTTGTCTGCCTTTTTTCATGTGTCTGCCTTTTTCATGTGTCGGTGAAAACAAACAAAACAAAAACATGCAGTTATCATACCTGGTTCTTAAAAATCTGGGTTTTTACTCTAGCATACTTTCCTTTTCTGCTTCTACTTTCCAGAAAAGCAATAACAATAGTCATATTATCACCGTAATTTAAAAATCAAACAAATATTGTAAGCATTTCCCAAAACCATACTGTTTCCCTCTGATGTGGACCACTTAATCAAGGGGTTTGGGGTGTCCAAGATATTGGATATTTGTGGTGTTCCTAAATGTTACTGCTGGCTAGGGCATGAGAAAAGATAAAAAAGACAAAATACTTTATTCTTTTATGTATTTATTTTTCTCTCCTTCGGGATACCTGGCTCCATAATGTAGTAGTGCTCTTATTGTACTCGTAACAATCTGAGGATTCTTTGTCTCCATTGTAAGTGGCAACTTATGACATCTTCCACACTAAAACTGCTGAGCTCCTGGCATATTGTTTCCTAGGTAAAATACATCTGAGAGTGAAATGGCAGCTAGGTAAGTCAAAAAGTGAGTAGATGTTTGCTGGCTGTTGTGGGTGACGCTGAGAGTACTGGTGTTCTGAAACACTAGGCTCCTGGCACCAAATTTAATTACCACGCAATTTGGAATATGTTCAGAGAGTACCCATATCATTGCAAGTTCTACACATGCACATATTTTATGAAAGCCTTGCCTAGGGCTATTCAGCATAATGATACTTTGAACTAAAAAGTAAACCCTTTTATCCAGAAAGAAATGTGTGATATAATTTTTATTCCCCTGTCTTGATCTTGTTTGGGTAAAGGCTGAGAGGGAAGTTCCTGAGCGGCGTCTCCCAGTCTTTCATGAAATGCAGTATTTAATTCTTTCTGTAGTAGACAGAGGTGCAGTCAAATCTACTTACCTACCCAAGGAGCCACAGAAATATATTGTTAAAAGCCAGTGTTCCACATCATGAGAATCTGCTTCTGCTTTTCTGGTCAGTTAATAATGTCTTAGCTATTTTGACGGTACCATCATGCAAAACAAGCACTTCCTTCTGAGGAAGCACTTTTTATAACTCGTTTATGTTTCTTTATATTTATAGCCATATGAAGCAGTACACTGTCATCTCTGAGGACCTGTGATGGGGCTAGGCATAGCCTACAATAGTGGCCAAACTCAGTATAATAAATAACATGATAATGAGAATTCACACTGGATGCACCAAATGATATCCAGATGAAGTATTCCACACAAAGTTAATTCCTCCTAACGAAGGGCATCTAGATATGCACATTGGAAATTTTTTGCTGCTTTATGAACAGGTGAGTTACAAAGTTCCTAACAGAAGTCTACTAGAGTGAGTCAGTGATTAATCTGCATAAGTAATGAAGTCATGCAGTTATTTCTATGCTAATGCAAAGGTAATATAAAGCTGCATGGCATGTTTAGTGATGAGGAGTACAACCCATACTTGACATCAGTATAGACTGGTATGGCTCAGCTTCACCTCCAGGAAGGTTTTTTAAGAAATGAAGAGGGGAACTGAATTTAAAACCCTTAGGAAAGCGCACAGTTCCTGACTCCAACAACTCACTTCAGAAATTAATTTCCCTATATGCATAAATCCCCTCTCTTTGAACTAATAATCGGCCTTCCTGTTTAGTGATATGTTGCTCAGTGTTTTGTTGATTTTATAAGCTCAAAGGTCAGGCATATGCTTAGGTTTTCCCCCTTCTGATATGGGTCACAGATTTGGGCCTGGATGAGTTTCTATAGTTGCAATGTAAAAGGAAGTCATAAAGTCTCAAAGGATATTTCTTTAAGAGTAGACTCATCATCCTATGACAAACAGCTTCTTGCAGTCAAAGCAGCCTGCAAGCTAATGCTGGGTGCAAAATGGCTGCTCCAGCAGCCTACTTTACTGCGTCCTTATGCTACCAGCATCATGGCTTCTGGAAGCGCTCCCTGCAGTGCTTTGCCATAAGATGCAGTATTCCATTTAGCAGACTAAATAGTAAGGTCATTAACAATATCTCCTTTTAGAGAGCTTTTGTAGTGTTCCAGTGCCACACCTGCTAATTAACACAACAAGATGGTGTTTGGTCAGGAAGTAAGACTGACAAAAATTCAGAGATCTGTAAATGTCTTCCCATAACAACACCCTGAGCCACTTGAGGTACAGGCAGCAGAGATAACCCAGCTGGTGTTACTCGCTTTCCAAAGCTAAAACTCTAATGTAATCTGAGGAAATAAAGTAAACTAGATTTGTTACTGGTGTTGGACTTATCCACAAACAAAATGACATTAAGCTGAGGCCAAGGAGATAAGGACTGTCTGAAAGGAAAGGAAAAGGAAAAGGAAAAGGAAAAGGAAAAGGAAAAGGAAAAAGGAAAAGGAAAAGGAAAAGGAAAAGGAAAAGGAAAAGGAAAAGGAAAAGGAAAAGGAAAAGGAAAAGGAAAAGGAAAAGGAAAAGGAAAAGGAAAAGGAAAAGGAAAAGGAAAAGGAAAAGGAAAAGGAAAAGGAAAAGGAAAAGGAAAAGGAAAAGGAAAGGAAAAGGAAAAGAAAAAGAAAAAGGAAAAGGAAAAGAAAAAGAAAAAGAAAAGGAAAAGGAAAAGGAAAAAGGAAAAGGAAAAGAAAAAGAAAAAGGAAAAGGAAAAGAAAAAGGAAAAGGAAAAGAAAAAGGAAAAGGGAAAGGAAAAGAAAGACAAGAAAAGAAAAGAAAGAAAAGAAAAGAAAAGAAAGAAAAGAAAAAGAAAAGAAAAGAAAAGAAAAGAAAAGAAAAGAAAAGAAAAGAAAAGAAAAGAAAAGAAAAGAAAAGAAAAGAAAAGAAAAGAAAAGAAAAGAAAAGAAAAGAAAAGAAAAGAAAAGAAAAGAAAAGAAAAGAAAAGAAAAGAAAAGAAAAGAAAAGAAAAGAAAAGAAAAGAAAAGAAAAGAAAAGAAAAGAAAAAGAAAAGAAAAGAAAAGAAAAGAAAGAAAAGAAAAGAAAAGAAAAGAAAAGAAAAGAAAAGAAAAGAAAAGAAAAGAAGTCTGCAACATGCAAGGGCAATCCTGAAAATCATTTCCTCCTTTGTTAGTAAACTATCCCTCTTGGCTGCTAGTCCTGCTGCACCATCTGTTAGCTGCATTAGTGACCTCACAGTGCAAGTGACAGTCATGTAAAACAAGCAATAGACGCATTAGTAAAGTAAGCCATTTCCAAGGTAATTTTTACTAATATATAGAAAGCAAGTATACAAACAGCCTTCCTTCTCTCTAGAGCCTTTGCGTGTTCTGAAGTACCTAACTTTGAACGAACACCTTTAAGGGCTGTGAAATATTCAGTTACCTTTTATTTTTCTCAGTTGTTTTCTGTTTTATTGCATCCCTTGGTTCTATCCGGGACAGAAAACAAATTGCAAAGATATCCTGAGAAAGGCTCTTATTGTGGTATTTTTATGTCAACCAGAAGCATCAGAAGTTTAATAAAAAGGCAGTTCTTGCCAGTATTTTCAGTGGGAGAGGAGTGTTGCTCTATTTTTAAGTGTTCATACATCTCATTTATGTTCATACAACATGTTCAGACTTCAGCCACATGAGAGATTTTGGATATTAAAAAATAACAGCAACAACAAAAAACAACAAAAACAACAAAACCAACAACAACAACAACAACAACAATAATAATAATAATACCATGTTTTATAGATAGATTCCATGTGGTCACATAAAAGATGTTCCTGATAAGTGCACAGGCTGTGGATCACACACCACACTTTTGAGAACTGAGGAGGGTTGGGGGGAGGACCCTGACCTGGTGAGGTGAAGTGAGGTGTAGTGAGGTGAATTAGGTTACTTAAAATCACAGTCTACCTCCAAGTGTTTACCTGAAGCATTAAATCTCTATTCATAATTTCATCCCATCTCTTGCATACCACTGACCGTCCCCCATCCCTCTACTCCTCAGCACTGTCTGAACCAATAAATAAGCTCAACAGGTCCCAGTGGGTGCAAGCTTTGGCCTTGCTGAATTCAGCTGCGGTTTTTTTCAACAAAGCCAATAGGGAAAGTTCATTGTTTCATGCTATTTTTACCTCCTTTGTTTTTCCTGTCACAGATCATAATAAGGAAATGCTACACAATGGAAACATCTTTTCATGATGGCATGATTTACTTGACCTCAGCTGTGTAATAACAAAGAGACTCAACCTTATCCAAGCAATAGTAGACTCCTCTTAAACAAGTCAGCTGTACTGCCTCCAAACAAAACAAAACAAAAAAGGTGCATTGCCAGTGTATACAAAGTCTATACATACTGTGAAAGATGTGGTAGTCATCAGATTCTTGCCCCTCTACCATAGAAACAGCAGTTAACTGTGCCTTTGCCATTGGATGCTTTTTATTTCTCTCTGTGCAGTCACTCCACAGACCTCAGTCCCTTAGTTTGCACAGAGTTTACATGTCTGCACAAATTTATCCTCATAATTCCTTCCTGTTGTCGTTATCCTCTTCATTTACTATGATGGCAATTGAGGCACAAAAGATGAAGTGACTTGTTCAAGGTCATTTAGGAGGTCTGGCAGAACTGGTAATAAAAAAAATTCCTGTGCTCTAAACCTCCATTTTATGTTAAACACAAAACCTTAAAGCCACTGCTCCTGTTCTTACGTTTCTCAATTAACAAGTACAGTACAACTGGGATATTTTAAATGAGTTACACATTTACTGATTACTTAATGTAAAAGTAACAGCTCACCATGTTACATCTCTAACTTAAAGCAACAGAAAGGACAATCCATGTCATATCTGAGAGCAAAGACTTTGCTTCCCTCATTTCCTCCTTCATATCTCTGCAAATGTTTTCTTTTATTTTTCTTCTTTTTTTTAACAAATCTGTAATCCACATGGACAAAATTTCCAAAAAGTATAGATGGAAATTGGGCCTTTTTATTGCGAGTCTAACAATAAACCCCTATCAGTGCCTGTGAAGATCTTCCAAATGTCTTTGTAAGGTTTGAGATAATGAAGGTGTCACTGTAGATTTACAAGAAGATAGTATTCCGTGATGAACTTTATCTTAAAATAACTGTAAGCATAATTATCCAGCATAAATAAGCCTCCAGAGAATACATTTTCCTGAAAGAGACTGCCCCTAATCCTAGCACAAAAGCATATTCAGCAGCCACATTGTACTGGAAAAGGAATCAAGACTATGTCTTCCTTCTCTGTACCTGCCTTCAGAAGATTAGTGTCTGTGCAAATAATGGCTGTGGGTGCCAAAGCATTATTTACAAAATAAACCCACTTCCATTTTCTCCCACTTTTTGTTAATTTTTATCTTCCTTCTGACGCAAAGCAGACAATCAATCAACCAAAGCAGAATGTCAGAGAGCTTGGAGTGCAACACTGTAAATGGGAAAATTTAAAAATTTCTTTAGGGAAAGGAAAGATTGGAAGAAATAAAGTTAGAATCAAGCTAGATCTGGATATTAAGACACTTCTTCTGAAGTAATTAATGTATATTAAAACCTGGATCACTGTACTAACATGTTCTGCTGCTGTTAGTCTTGCTAAGGAAAGATAAGTGTCTCTACAGGTTGAGAGAAGAGAAAATAGTTCTCACTGCGCTCCTTTCAAACAAGCCCCATGTGCAGCCTGGACAGTGGAAAGTTTCATATCAGTCACCTTGCCATTCATTTCACTTCTTTCCTGGGAACTAAATTACTGATCAGGAGCTAAAGCTGCTCCTCACTCTTGGATATAAACCCTCTGAGTGTCCCTTTTGGATGGCTGGTTCCTACAACCCTGCCAGTCCTTAGTCAACAATAGTTAGTAACTGACTGCTGCTTGTAATGAGCTGTAATGAGCTGCTGCTTGTTAGCTTCCTTGACTCACACTTAGCAGGGCATATGAGAACAGGGTTGGATGGAAATAGAAGAGCCTTCTCTGCCACACATTGCCCATGGGAATGTTGCTGCATTCATCACCTCATCAGTTCTCTGTTTGTAAAATATGAAGAAATAAACAGACTTCCTTTGCATAAACTGCAAGTTCTTCAGGGCAGTGGCAAGTAAAATGCACTTCAAGGCCTGGTCTTCAATGATGTGTCTGGATGCTGCTGCACTTAGTAATCTGAAGACACAGTATGTTGGAAACCGCACTTAAAAAAATACCCCTCCAGACTAAGACACCATGTCTTTGCTGCAGGTGCTGTGGTAACCATTAGTTTTGAAAACTCAACAGCTTTTATGTGTGAAGACAGAGAAGGTTATTGACTTTCTTTTCCCACCTTTTTCTTTTTTTTTTTTTTTAATGAGGATTCATATGTCACGGAAAACAAACTTGATGTCTTGAACGCTACACTGGATTCAATAGGGATTCTTCTGCATAGCACCACTGGTGACAATCAGGCAGCAATCACCAATCAATTTCGTTTGTTTGGATTTGTCAGCATTTTGTGAGGCAAGCAGAGCTGCCAAGAGAAAAACGTAAAGTAAATTGGCATGCATGTTGCTTGAATACAGATTTACAGAGTGGGTAATGGGACATTATTAATAGAAGGGGAAGTTCTCTGGAATGCAGGGTCTTACGTTTCAAAGTGGTTTTCTTAAATGATGAATTCTTCCTTAGATCGGAGATAGGGAAATGTACTGCTGCTCCAAGGATACCAGTGTCATTTCAGCTGCCTAAAGGGTTCATACAGGTTTGGCACGCTGGTTTGCAGTAGAATTTAACTGAAAAAGTAGTTCAGTCAAAGTCTGTAAAAAGTGATTGCACAGATGATCCCAAGCTGGGAGGAGTGGCTGATACACCAGAAGGCTGTGCTGCCATCCAGCGAGACCTGGGCAGGCTGGAGAGCTGGGCCCAGGGAACCTCATAAAATTCAACAAAATCAAGTGTAGGATCCTGCCCCTGGGGAGGAACATCCCCAGGCACCAGTACAGTCTGGGGGTGACCTGCTGGAAAGCAGCTCCACTGAGAAGGACCTGGGAGTGCTGGTGGACAGCAGGTTGATCATAAGCCAGCACCGTGCCCTTGTGGCCAAGAAGGCCAAAGGTATCCTGCGGTGCATTAAAAGGAATGTGGCCAGCAGGTCGAGGGGGGTTATCCTCCCCCTCTACTCTGCCCTAGTGAGACCACATCTGGAGTGCTGTGTCCAGTTTTGGGCCCCCCAGTTCAAGAAAGACGTGGAACTACTGGAGAGAGTCCAGCAGAGAGCTATGAAGATGATCAGGGGACTGGAGCATCTCCCTTGTGAGGACAGGCTGAGAGACCTGGGTTTGTTCAGCCTGGAGAAGAGAAAACTGAGGGGGGATCTCATCAATGCTTATAAATATCTAAAGGGTGGGTGTCAAGAGGATGGAGCTAGACTCCTTTCTGTGGTGCCCAATGACAGGACAAGGGGCAATGAACACAAATTAGAAGACAGGAGGTTCCACGACAATATAAGGAAAAACCTCTTTACTGTGAGGGTGCCAGAGCAGTGTCACAGGCTGCCCAGAGAGGCTGTTGAGTCTCCTTCTCTGGAGATATTAAAAATCCACTTGGATGCGGTCTTGTGCCCCTGCTCTGGGTGTGCCTGCTCAAGCAGGGGGGTTGGAGAGATGATCTCCAGAGGTCCTTTCCAACCCCCACCATTCTGGGACTGTGTGAGGCACCTATAATGAGAAAACATGTGCAATGGACTAGGATTCAATTTGTTTTAGGAAGTTGTTTTTTTGAGAGAGCTTTCCACATTGAAAGCTTGAGCATCTTGTTACCTTACCTTTCACTCTGACACTAGCTTTCAAAAATAATAACCAGATTTTTAAAGTGTTGAACTTTTCTGGCAACAGATTTTGTCCTAGCAGAGAAGGTTGTAGTTCACCTTCTGTATTCTCCTAACTTTCAGACACACGGGCCAATAAAAATCAGTCAATGTCGTACAAGTGGTGTAGTCTTTCCTCAAAAACCTGATGTTACCTCTCATCTTATTTTAGCAAGATTTCTTCCCTTCTATGTTGTATAGTAAAATCAGAGACTGTGAGGTCAGAAAAGCTCAAAAGGTGGCAAAAATCCTTCTGTGGTGGCTTCTTACCAGATCCATCTTGTTCAGTACGCCTTGAATTGATTGCTTTCCAACTCGATAGTATCACAGACGGCTGAGTGCCATCCTCAGCACGGGTGAAATGAAGAAAGTGAACAAAGTCAGATTGGCTTTACTATTATTAAAGGCAGATACCAAGGAAGATTAAGCTTAAAGCTGTTGCGTTTGTCAGAGGTAATACTCCCGTATTTCCAATTCTGACTGCAGTGGGATTCTGGAGATATGTTGTATCTAAGCAGGTATTTTCAGCCAATTAGTGCAAGAGAACATATTTGAGGTATAAGAATTCACTAGCTAGAAGTTAGTCATCTATTCTTAGCAGATCACCCCATAGCAAATGGAGAGATGTAGGCACACCCTTAAAGGGATCAGTCATCCCTTTCACTGTTTAGGGATGGGATGAATTGCCTATGTCTTTCCATTGATTCTACAGGTAGTACATATGGCTGGTTCAGAACAGACAGTTTGCTTTTAGGTTGCTAAACAGAGAAGAGATGACTCTTGTGTAATTATCATTTGATATAGTCACTGCAGACCACTCTTCAGTGCACCAGACCAGTCTCTGAAGTCACTGCTGTAGCAGTTAAAAGGCTGATAGAGATGCAAAGCAGCATTTGTGGCAGGCTCACAAACACATCTGTGCTGCTTTTCTTACTCAGCCTGAATAAGCAGGTATATCCCCTGATTGACCCTACAGAGTCATCAGAAATGTGTGCTCCCCATGTCAGTCTTAGTGGCTTACTAATTTAGTACTAGCATTCCTCTGAATATCTTGTTTTCACAGCCTTCATGGCAGCAAAAAGGCAAATAAAGTTCATGGGGTTTTTGCTTGCTTATTTTTAATGTATATTGATCCACATTATTAAGTCGATCAGCAACTGACAAATAGATCTTCTGAGGATATGAGAAGCACTGTAAGATCTTACACTGTTGCTGTAACTCCTCCTTTGCTTGGGTTCAGTAAGGTTGAATGCCTGCTTGCTACAGTCCTACTTATATTTTTAGGAGATATCACTAAATTCTGGACAAACAGGTGAGATACAGTAAAACTGCTAACTGCACATTAACGCTGCTCCTCAAATGAAGTTTTTCAAGTCTGATAGTGCTATGGAATAGATTGGAGCATAAATCCTCATGTTTTGTGATATAAACCTACCATTTGCTGATGTAGGCTGGGAAGAAATTTCCCCTCTGGGCAACAATTATCCATAAGGTTGGGAGCTTGGGAAATCAGGTATTATATGAGCTCTGGTCGTCTATTGTATCAGCTGTGAAAATCAAGACAAGGGTAATATTTGCTGTCAATCCTCCAAATGAGGTACAACCCACTAACAGATCAAAGCTCTATAAAGCTTCGGAACACTGGACATTATTTATTATTTTAGATATTCTATTGACTCTCTATACTTCTATATGCACTGGCCATACAAAAAACAAAACAAAACAAAACAAAGGAACATATGTAATTGAGAAAGACAAAGCTATGAACTCAATGGTTTTGAAAACCATTTTATTACTATTATGCTGTTATGCCAGGAAAATGTTGCTAACGCAGATGAAAGAACACATGCAAAGTTGCATTTTGTAGCAGTCCAGAAAAAGAGGTAGCTTGACAAGTGGAAGAAATGAGCCCATTAAAATACATAAAGAAAATAAAGTTAAATAAAAATAAAGTTGTATGTATAATTATTTTCAATGTCCAGTCAGCACTGTTGGTAGAAGTCTGTATATTCTTTCACCTTCAGCAGAATTTTAGAATATTATGGTGTAGACAAGACCAAAGAAATCGAAGTACGAATATGTGAGAAGAATATAAATTACTTGATGCTGAGGTTGGGAAATAAAAATTAAAAAAAAAAAAATAAATATTGAAACCCACATGCTAAATTATCTGGGAAAAATAATAACAATTCAATGAAGTTATATGATAGTACATCAGGAATTGATGCCCTTGAACAGTCCAAAAGAGATTTCATAAGAGCAACTAATAAGATGCAAATTTACAATATAAAGTAATATAAAGAAAGTTCAGTGCAGTTTTGTTATTTATTATCAGGTGTATCATATAATAAGGTAAAATATGCTATAATTATTTCCCTTGCCACCCCACCAAACACATAAATGAAGATCTCTCCCAGCCTTTCCCTGTGTGGACAAAGCGAATGCAGAACTCCTTTTGTTCTCCCCAACAACTCTTCAGATTAATACACTCACCTGTTGGTCCTCCATTACCTTGGAGACACAGATTAGATGTTAAACGTCATTATTATGTTTCTGTTTTTAAAAAAATACTAATTTTGTTCTTAACAGAAAACAAAAAAATCAGGTAGTTATTTTAAAGGTTTACTTCCTATTATTTCTTATTTTCAAACTCAGACTATATAAAAATGGATTAAGTTGTAGCTTGGTCATATTTTGAGATTTTCGGTCTATTTTCAATGTGTATAATACTTCTAGCTTTTTAAAATTCCTTCCGTTTCAGAAAAATGATATAGTAGCAAAACCAGTCTCAAATAGAGTGTCCTGATACCTTTAATTGTTCAAAATATTTTCTTTGTCTGGAAAGGAATGAAGTAACAAAATCCTTGTGTTTCTTTATATTTGCCCTTTTAAAATTGGAGATAAATGAGAAATTGATGAAGTATCAAAATGTAAAAGGCAGATTAAAAAAATGAGGGAAAGAAAAGTGAAAAAAAAAGCGAAAATAAAGAAAACCCAATATAAAATATGGGAAAAGGGGAGTTCCTGGGGGGAAGGAAGCAATATGACATCCTAGCTGATTGAGCTAAAAGGTAAATGTTAATTTTTTTAAATACGGTTTAATAAAACAACATAGAATAACATTTTGTTACTTTTTTTTTAACAAATCTATTTTCAGTATGAGAAAATAGTGTCAACCAATTTGAATTCAATGTATTAGTCAATGACTTTTGGAAAGAATAAAAAAGACAGGAAATATATGTGTATTTTCAAACACAGAGTAAAGATGTTAAAAAATCTGGGGTGCAGTCTGTATGACTCTTTCATGAGAAAAAAATAAAAATAGAATTACATTTTTATTAAAAATTTCAGAAGAAAATCCTTTTTTCTTGCATTAGATTCCATGGCAGTGGATAAACAGAACATTTCTAAGGAGTTTGATGGGAGCTGGACCAGGACCTCTTTCAGGACGCTTTATTTTTTTTTTTTATTCATTTTATTTTTGGGGGTTTTTTTACCTTAGTGTTGGTAAACTTCCACTGCTGTCATACTAATTCATCATCAGTATCAAGAAGACAATTCCAATCATGATACAGTGGTGAATTTTAACTCTAAACTTTTGTGATGTTATCAATGCTACTGAATCTACTGTGCTAACGATCCTTAAATTGAAAACCTGAGTGGAAAATAAAATTTTAGCTGTAATTTATTTTTTATAGCACTTGCCCATCAGCAACCTGATGCAAATATTTATTTCAGCAGCTAACACTGATTACTGTTATTTCATCCATTTATATTTGCCTGATCACTTGGTTGCTGAGCTGCTGTCTGTCCTTTCATAAATAACAGCAAATAAAGAGACCCTGAAAACATCATGATACAATGAAGTCAATTGATTTTTAAAAATATTACTTTCTTGTATTTGTTCGCAGGTATATGGATTTGCTTGACTACCCTGCTTATAAAAACAGGCACAAAGATGTTGATGTACAAAGAAACTACAATGAGAGGGGCATGCCTGTCATGTCATGAGTACATTTTCCTTCTGCAAGCATATCTACTCTGCCTTCATATACTCCTGTTCACATATATTCATGTACAGGACTAGCAAAATGAAGAGATAATTTCACATTCTGAGGTATAATAATATACCTCAGAATAATAATATACCTGTTCTCCCTAAGTCTTTTTTTTTTTGTGAAGTACAAATGAACTTGTCAGAAATCTCAGTTTGTAATTTTAGTTTCAGTTTTAAAAACAGTAAAAAAAAACCCCAAACAACAGAAGTTAAATAAAGTAGGAAAGGAAATTAATCTCTATCTGAATTTTTCTGAAAACAAATTCAGCTTACAAATATAATTTATTATTTGTGGTTTTCTGAAGTACAATAGAAAATATAGGGGGAAAGATAAACTAGTAATTTGTGTTTCTCTGGAAAATTCCCTGGACAAGAATTGCCATGTTTTTCAACATACATAATATAACATTATAATGCAACCTTATAATTACAATTGAACGGATAACTGTATGTTATAACTTTAAATTCTTGATTTTTGCTGGTTTAAAAATTTTATAAACCTGGTTTAGCCTGATTTTTTCTTAGGTTAATGAGTTTGGGGAAAAAAACTTAAGGAAGTAGCATCCTTTCCCCATGCTTCCCCCAGAATTCTGAAAAAAAAAAAAACAAAAACAAACCAGATGTAATGTAATTAGACATTATATAATATTGACTCTGCAATAATGCTTTTGCCTAGAGTTACATAGGGAACATTCATTTTATTTTCTACTTTTCTAGTGCTTGAATTGTAATCTTGATATTACTTTACAGAAAGGCAGATTATTAAGAATTTCAAAGCTGTATTATAATTCGTAGAAGATTAATAAGACAAATCTTTTTTAAATAGTATTTATATACATAGTAAGAGGTTAGTCTGTTATACAGAAGACTAAATCCCTGTACTCTCCATACACTTTTGTAACCAAAAAATGTCCCAAAGGAAAATTTTTATTTCAAAGATATCTTAACTGTACAAGCTCCAACTAGAAATCTGAAACCTACATGCATTTACAACAAAATTCGGTTTATAACAAAAAAAAGTCTAACCGCACTGTTGTAGGGGAACGTTGTTGTGTTTCATCCACAAGAAAGTCAGAACTGGCCTGTCATTAAAAATAACTTCACAGAAAATGTGGTATATTTTGTATATTTGAAAAATGTGAGAACTCCTTTTCTGGAGCTATCTAGCATGAAAGACTAATGCAGAGATATCAGAATTGTAGAGCGGTGAATAGCCACTGGGATGTGGATAAAAACTCTTTGCGATGGATAGGTTAACTCATGAATTGAAGGCAGTCCTAGAGGAAAGCCAAAAAAGGTGAACGTCAGGAGCCCTGACAAAGTTTAACTCATTCAAATTTTCCTCCTCATGTTTTCTCAGGAGGGCCAAATAAGCGAAGTTCACATCCACATTTGAATTTTCCTCTTGCATTTCTGGCTGAACTGCACTGAATAAAATTAATTGTTTCTCAACAAATAAAAATCCCTCTGTTTCCACAGGAAAGGAGCTATCCAGATACAGCCACTGAGATATTCAGATTTCCTGAATCCTGACTTTGGAAGCCCCGATTTAGTTGATAACACAACTATGCAACAGTTAACTTCTGCACAAATCGCACGTACAGGCTGTGGGTTTAGTTGTGCTGCTACAAACCTGCCCAGTTTTATCTTGGAGGTATAAGCATCTCAGAAAGTTTTATTCCTCTAACAGCAGGTCTTTAATTAAATAGAATATTGTAAAATAAATAAATGCATCTGTAAACATGCTGGAGGGCAGAAGGACATGTTTTTATTTATATGATTTTAATAAAAGATATGTTTCTAGTTAAATCCCTGTGTGAGTAATCTAATATATAAAACGCAGTACAAGAAAGTAGTGACTCTCTATGTTACAGCTTTAACAAACTCTGTGTTTCATTTCAAAAAGATTATTCCTGCCTTTTCTTCATCTTCTTCACTTTGCCCTTTCCCCCTTTTTCTTAAATCCTTTTGGACAGAACTTAATAAGCACAAGCTTTGCCTTCCTGGATGAGAAACGGGATTAGTCTGACAAGAGTCAAAACAGGCCTTGCAGAGAAAGGTGCAAAAAACCCCTTTGTGGATGAAGATGAGTGGTTGTTTCTTTTTTCCATAAATGTTCTCTACCTATTGTCTCTAAGTTAGACTTTGCTCAGGCTTGAAAAAAATACTCTTTCATATCCTTACTATTAATTTCCGTCACAGACATCTAATATTTTTCTGACAGTCCTTTAAAAATGCCCTCTAGAAGATATGTTAGCCATTTAAGTTTCTAATAACTTTAAGAGCTGTGCCTAAATCCTTGGCCCCATGACAGCAAAACCACTGTCTCTTTGTACCGTGTGTGCAAAAGTGTTTTTCTTCATCGGTTTGTTTTCAGTTAGCTCTGTTTCATTTAATGTCTCCATGGTCTTGATTACTGCCTAGAATAACATCTGTCTACCTATTTCTGGCTTTTTCAGTGAAATTATTCTGCTGTACACCATACCAGCATTCCACTTATGAAAAGCAGCATAAAAAACAACTGGAGTTGATTAAAACCTCGTATTTATGCCCGGCCCAAGGGCCCAGACAGAGCATTTTGATTTTTCTGTTAGACTTTCCAGGGTGAAGTCTTACAGAGAGCTGCAGAGCTGGTGGTACAGGGCTGTGGTACAAGAACCTCATAGACCTGTACAAGTCAAGACAAACTGAGTGCGCACTTCAGAGCTCAGCTGGTTGCCCTAGAATGCTTCACATGTGCAGATGTACTTCACAGAAGAGTGGTGCCAGGGTGGTTCCACTCAATACATTATTATGTCTGGCTTTGAGGAATTCACAACACCCTGAGATGGCTGATTCTTTCTCACATTAAAAGTATGAAAAAAGCATTTATTTTCCTGCTGGTTCATATATATTCCCTCCTTTCCTTTTTTCTTCCTTTTTTTTAAACTTTGAAAACTTTTTATAGATATTGAAATTGCCCTTAGTTTCACTTACAAGACACAGTTTATACTTATTTTTCCTGCTGAGAAAACAAAGGGTTATAATACTTCACAATCTTAACTGTAGCAGGAATGTCTATCTTCCCGCTGCAATACCAAGCAGACCTTGCTGTAGGATCACATGTTATTTGGAGTGTTTCATTTTCTCCTGGTGCAAGCAGAAGCCTCATCAAAACTGCGAATTTCAGATAAGCTTTTATCAGACTTTTGCTGTAACCATCTCAGAAATGAGCTGTCATCAGCAAATTTAATCTGTCTCTGGCTGCTTTAATTGTTAGCACCATTTCTGCCAAATCCTTCACAGTCCTCATAGCACAGAAAGTTTCTTTAGGACTTTTAATTCAGTCAGCAGAGATTGCACACAGTATTTATTTTTTCATATTTATGACTTACACATTTAAAAAGGTGGAGGACCTTGACTGAACAGTTGAATTATGGAAATGCAACTGCATCACTAGTATTAAATACTGAGCCTGAAAGATACAGCTGAGAGGGTTTGGGGAGAACCCCGCCAGCAAGAATAAAGCACTGGAAGATATTTTGCGTTATTTGGAGTGAGGATAAATAGAAGCAGCTTTTCTTTCATGTTGTGTGTCATGGAACTTTATTGGTGCCTACAAATAATTGCAACGGTGCCCCAAGCTTAAGCATGTTGAAGGACAGAAAAAAATGGCCTTGTGCTTAAAGTTCTTGCAGGAGGCCTCAGCAAAACTGGGTTTAGTCTCTCTCTTTGCCACAGGCTTTCTGTGTGACCTTGGGCAATTTACTTTGGCCTGGATTCTCAAAGGATTTGATGATAAAACAATCTTTGGAGTCTGTGAGAACGAGGTGCCCAAGTGCTGGCGCATAGCTGACCCCGAGTGCCTAGTCCTACCCATGAGCACTAATTACTACTGAATTTTATCTGCCAATTGGTTGCCTACCCAGTGAGCATAGTGAGAACTTCCCACAGTTTCTTGGAGGCAGCTTCAAGTCTGACACTCCTGTCTGGGGATTTTTAGGTATCATCCAAAATTCATTCATTGTTAAGCTCCTCATTCTTACACACCATTTATCAATATGCTAAACAGCTTATATACTAACTAAACCAAAAGGGGTTTCTCTTCCTTTTCTCCAGGGACTACTGTGACAGTGAACTCATAAATCTAGAGCTAACTAGGTGATGTGTAATGCACAACTAGGTAAACGGAGTGTGCCTATATGTATATGTAGCAGTGACAAACTATGATTACAGCTCTGGACCTTCCTGACATAACACACTTTTTTCTGGTTAACTTAGGCATTCATAGCACCTAAGAAGCTGTTTCATTATAATAACAATTACAAAACCTTCCTAGGCAATCTGTTCCAACTACACTTAAGCACTGGAATAAGATCTCTTGAATTGTTATCCCTGGACAGTTTTAAAGTTAAACAAGTATACCCCAAAAATGTAAAATATAAAGCCTTTGACTGAGAAAGAAATGGCTAAGTTTTGTCAGTATTAGTAAAACTGTGATTCATGGACAGCAGTTGTTCATTAGGCACTAATAAACAGTCCTAGCTGATGACTGTAGAGAGCATGTGGTGCGAAACTATAAAAAAATAGCATTAAATTTATCTAATTCCAAAGAACTAATTTACTGAGTTTGGCCTCTTTCTCTTTATTATTTCAAATGGTTGGCATTTGTCTTCCTTCATTTTTGTGAAACTTGTTTTCCTAGATGAGGATCTTGCAGAGTCCATGGTAATTTGTTTTTACTTTGAATGTGTACTTGTTCATTTGGTTGTTTGCTTTGGATAATTACATCCCTCCTGCCATATCATTCCCTTTTGTAAACTATGGGAGTTACTAATACAGAATGATTTGCAAATTCAGATTATTCTAAATGAACATGTAATTTGAAATTCACTTTGTGCAATTTCAAGCATCCAAGTTTATGATATGCTTTTGCATTCATGCCAATAAATATGGAACTTGAATGCTCAAAAAAGTGAAGACAAAAGGATATTTCTTCAATTCTTCCATCTGACTGGAGCCTTTTATTTTGATCCTCAGTGACAGCTGTGTCTGATCTTGCCCCAAGTTTTATGGCTCTAACAGGATTTTTCTTCTTGAGGAGTTTGAGACTGGCAAAGGTGATATTCCAGACCTCCCAGTTTGGTTAAGGCAAGCTCTAAAATTCTAAGAACTGGAAGATAGAATCAAGAATTTTCTGTTCTGACCCAATTAAAACTGAAAAAATCAAGGCAAAAATTAACAATATTAAAATTAGTATTTCATCTACACATTTTTGTTCTCCCAGAACATATGTGACTTCATACTTATAATGAAGGTCAAAAAGAACTTTGTCTTCAAATCCAGCAGAGGAAGGGAATGTCCTAAGCACCACTGATGAAATCAGCCATCATTTCTCTCCCAGCAGGAAATTATTTCTGTTCCTTAAAAGTAGTTCATGCGTTCTGCTCTCCACAATATCCAGCAAGATGTTAGGATCTCTGGGCTGTAGTGGAATCTTTCATGTTCCCCGCTAGGCAATAAATGTGCAGCATGCAACCTATCAAATTCATGAGTTGAAATGTTATGAACTTAGAAGATGCCTCTTGTCTCAGAACACACAAATACTGAGACACACAATTTAAGCACCTTAAACACTTTATATGTGGTTGAAAAGATGGAATTACTCCACTGCAAAATTTCCTGAAAGCAACAAAGTATCAAGAGTTAATAAAGCCCCAAAGGAAGTCATGTCCAATGAGTGATTTTAGTAAACTCTGAAAAATTCCCAGAGGAGCTGCCTAGGGCTTCATTAACACAATGATGGTACATTTTTCTCACGTATGAGAATGGACCCAACGGGCTTTCCTGATGTCACAACAATCTTTTATTGATATGTCTATATTAAAAAATGTTGAGAGCAAACCTGTTAACTGTACCTAAACTGTGTCATTCAATACCAATAGGACTCTTTTAATGACTTCTTTGGGCTATTGCTCAGAATCATAATGTTGCATAGCATACCCTCTCATCTCTTTTCTGTTCCTACCAACTTGCCTGCCCAATTGTCTAGGCATCATGGAATACTGGTAATGCTTTTGTGGCATTCCTTACATATTTGCATCAAAGCCTACACAGTCAGATCTGGGAAATCTGGGGGTCTCTCTCTCTCCTAGAAGAGAAAATAATGGACGAGCCTAAAGAGAGCCAAACAGGGTGATAGATACATATTAAAGACAGAAAAATATACTTCAGTGAAGACTGAAATAAAATGACCTGTGGCACAACCAGTGTTATGCCTCTAGGTCCTGATTTCCCAAGTCATCTGGACTGGGAAGCTGGCCAGGCCCACAATGGTTTCGGTCCTGCTGGATTGCCTGTTTTCCGTCTGTGAAAAGCAGTGTGCAGAAGGGAAGGAAGAGAGTGAAAGCACTGATACAAATGCAGGTCTTGTTCCAACCGAGAGGCAAACCACAGCGAAGATGTACATCCTTACCCAAGCCCAGAAGCGTTTCCAGGCCACCTTGTAGAGACAGAGCCTCTTTGTACCAAATGTACTATTCATGTAAGAAGGCTTAATGTCACTGACAGCAATAGTCCTTGTAAACCATGTACATGAAGAGCTACAATGTACTGATTCACACAGCAAAAATAAGAATTCATAAAACGTAAGGCCAGCAAGGTATTTTGTAATCTCTGGAATAATGCTGGCTAGGGAACTTCCTGACTTTGATCTTGTTCCAAGTCCAAGAGCATGTCTTTCTGTAGGCAAAACAGAAGACAGCTAATCTTCATTTAAAGATCTCCACTGAATGAGAATCCACCAGAACCTTAAGCTTCTCTGTTGATTAATTAGCCTTATTGTGTGCTTTTAGACCCTATTTTGTGTGTGAACTCATTTCAAAGAGTGAAGTTACACAAACTAGACAGCACAGCACTGTCCAGCATGAAACAAGTTTTCAATTCCTTAACAGTTCTCTTTTACTGAGCAGGATAGAAGACCCCAAGGCCTCCTCAACTAGAAGGAGGCCCAGACTTCCTGTACCTCATGCATGGACAGATCATCAGATGAGATATTGACATTTAAAACTGAATTGCCACTTCTCTCATTTCTGAAGATATTTATCTCCTAGCTTCTAAGATGATAATGCAATCAATGAAGCATTAAAAGAAATAAAATATAATAAAAACAGTTATTTGATACTATCATTTTTAAATAAAATCTTAATCTAAGGATTTTAGCTTTCTACTTCTATAAATCTGTTGGCTGCCTATAACTTACTTTACCATAATAGCCAGTTAGTCCCTCGTGACTTAATTCTATTCTATTTTTTTGAGTCCCATATTCCTGGTTTTTGGTTGTGGGTTTTGTTTTTTTGTTTGTTTGGTTTGGGTTTTTTTTCTCTCTAGACAATGCAACTCAAAAGTTTTCATGTGTCTCCTTGACAGATACAAACATTATTCCCATTGTGTCCTTACTGAATGAAAAATTTGAAGTGCAGAGCTGGCATTGGAAGATTGACTGGATTCTAAATGAACTTTCTGATACCAAATGTAAAACTAGAGGGAACAGAGCATCAGTAATGAAGTGAAATACAAGGTTAAGTATTGGAAACTAATTAGTGAGTTCATCAGCAACAACTCTTTGATGGTCTGAACTGCTTCCAGAAAGATAAGGATACATTGTTTGAGAAAACAATTAAATCCCTTTCCATACATGCATAGAATTATTTCATATTCACATGCAAATCCAAAGACAAGGATACATTCAAAATACTAATGGCGTGTATATGCATAGACTGAGTTTCTCCTCTTGTTTACACCACTATGAATCAGAGGTAAATTAACAAGAGGTCTACAATATAAAACTGTGCTGATACGAAGGAAATTCAGACCATCTATCTTTGTCTTTCATCATTCTTATTATCAGCAATAACTTATTTGCTATGTACAGATCCTCACTGGTTTGGATACTGCATGAACACATAACTAGACTCAGAATCTTTTACCAGAAGAATTCAGTCACCTGTACAAACAGGAGGACAGACAGAGTATCTATCATCTTTCTACCTATCCAGATTAGTTTTCATTCTATATCAGTGTGACTCCACTGTAGTTTCCAAGTGCTTACACAATAAACTCCATTCCTGTTGTGCTACTTAGTAGCAAAGGACAGGAATACAGATCCAAATTCTCCACAAGGGATTCATTGCGTGTTCAGGAATTTGTTGCCCTTACAGGGCAAGTAGGACCAGGTCCTTTCTTCCTCTCTCCAACTAAACATGTTGGCTTAACCTAGTGATTAAGGAAGCAGGCTGACAATAAGAAATGTAGTTGATTTTCTGGAGGTCAGTACGTGTTAGAGTGCTTCCAGGCTGCTCTACCCTTCACTTTTATCCAGGACCCCATTAAGGATAAGATTGAGGTATCGAATTGGTGTTTGGAGCAGTCAGTATCCCTGCCATCATGATGATCCTTGGCATACAGGGACAGAGATCCCAGCAGGAGCTACTGCTGCTTCAGGCTAATGCTAATAGTGCTGACTATGTGCCTGCGGCAGCACACACTCCTGCAGAGACCCTGCCACAGCTGTCACCACACAGCAGCAGGGGCCCCAGCCTCCAGCCGCCAGGATCCTATGCTCACTGAAGTCACACAGAATTTACTCCCCATCTGATTTTCCTCTCCTGAGTTAGTAGGAAGCACAGACTCATTGAAGTCATCGTCTCTTGCAGCTGGCTATTCTACACCACTTTGCATTTCTGCATTTCCTCCCCAGGATGGGACCAGTGTTTCACTGACTCACCTCTCTGGTGCCACTCGGATAGTATAGGCTGGGATGTAAACATAGAATGGTCTCACATTCTTTCTTTCAGAGAATAATGGGCTGTAGAAAAGGGTTTATTGTTCCTGGGATAATGCTATGTGATGACTAAATTTGGTGAGGAAATGGCCATCCAAGCATTACTGTAATAATGTAAGCACTCATTTATTTATCCTTTGATGAGGTTCCAAAGAGCTTAATCAAGTTAGAGACTCTTGATTGTTACTTTTCTTAGGCAGGATTTTGACAACACATTCAATGTTTAAAGCTGAATGGTTTTAACTATTAGTTTGGGGTTTATTTTGTATTTTTTGACTCGGTGATAAATGAGGCTGACTATAGCCACATGATTCTGATCTGCAACACATGCTGAAAAAATTGTGTAGTTTGTACCATTTTCACACCTAAGTAACCAAGATGGGAGATCGTATCTGGGGGTAAGACTGAGATTTATATTGACTCAGGGTAGTGGGTTCAAGAGTTGAGTTCAATAAGTTGAGACCGTCATAGAAGTTCATGGTCAAAGTTCCGTATATGTTCAGTATGAAGAAGCATGCACCAGCAGGGGAGGTTTACAACATTAAGTATTAAATATCTAATGTAGCAAATAGCTGGAATCCTCTCTGCCTTGTCCATCTTCCCTCCCAGTCCCATGCCACATTCTTCTGGGAATCAGAAGAAAATGGTACTGCACAAGCAAATAGGATTTGGGGTCAATTTCTGAAGGAGTAGTTGTATTTCACATGCCTTCTTCCCTTTGCAGAGGAGGTGAGCTGAAGACAGCCCAAATTAAGTCACAGGAATTTACTCATCACGCTGGCTAGTAAAAAAATCATTCATACTATGAGAAATTCCTGAACAAATATATCTCTAAATTGTAAAGATACCTCTGAATCAGTGTCCTCAGGGCACACCTCCCCTGTAGGGTTGTGTCACAGTGCACTGTTTTATATATATTTTGTTAAAAGCTCAAGGGTAACTTTACACCCTTTCATATATTGGAAACAATATTTTTTCCATGACTACATATACCAGTAAAGTCAATACAATTTTGGTCCAGCTTCCTGAGTTCCTCTATTAGGCCTGGAGCTGATTTTCTGACCACCTCAGGTGCCGAAACTTTCTAACTTATTTCAGTGCACTGATCAATAGGGTTCTTTTTCCCTTCCTAACCACACAAGCTGCACAAGGTGAAAAAAATGCCACTGAATTAATATTTATTTTGCAACATAAAAGAGCCCAGCACTATCTACAAAAGTTCTAATTAATTGGGATTAATTTCATGTGCAAAGTTTGGCTCTGAAGGTGTTGATGGAGTAATACATCAAAGAGGCTTCACCTCTGTAAAAAATCAATGCTAAAGTAACCTTGATTACTGTCTCTGTTGATGTCACACATAACACTAATCAGTCATGGTTTGCACTGAACACTATTATGAACAAATATTATTTGTTCTCTTATTGGCATTTTTGAGACCCTGGGATAATATTTGCTGCAGCTCTCTATGAGGAGGTTTTCACCTTAGGGAAATTGTACAGATTGTTCAGGAGCACATGGTCCGAGAGAAAAATTGAATGAATCTGAAAATCGAAAATAAAAGGACATACACTGCCAAGGAACAAGGAGACCCTTGCCTTACTCCTTTTCCTCTCTTCCTTCCTTCCTCCCTTTCCTCCCTCTCCTCCCTGCCTCCCTCCCTGCTTGCCTTCTTCCTTTTGATCTTTGATCTCTTCCTTTTCTCTCTTTCCTTTTCTTGCCCTTTTATTCCCTTTCTTTCCCTCTCTCGCTGCCTTCTCACTGCCAACTCAGAACTAGAAAGTACATTTAAAACAAGGGCAGATGTCTGGAGGGAATGCTTTGCAATACAAGAAGGGGATCTCTAGAGATTCTGGGTCTCTAATATCTGACCTGTGGGGTATCTGAGCCTAATACAACCAAACAAAACCTCTGTGTGAAAGCACCTAGCTCACCTTTAATAAGTCTCACTATCGATTTTTGTGATTGCTACTTTTATTCTTCAGAGCAAGCAAACATCTGCCACCCAGCTCCTGCCCTCGTGTCCCCTCCTTTTTGATTATTCTTAATACTTCTCAGACCCTTAGGAGTCCCTCCTCTCACCCCACAAGTTCCTGTAACTGATTCAACCCAATTTATTTCAGTGTGACAAGTTCATGCTGCTTCAAGCACCCTCTGAAAACTACTTCTGTATTTATATTGGCTGCAGGGCATCTTGGATCAAGCTTTCAAGTACTATCAGAAATGGATCCACATCTTACCTGGGCTCTCCACAAGGCGCCTCTTGACTGAGATTGTATTTAAGTGACAGTTCTCCCTCCCTGGTCCTCCTTCTTGCCTTGGCTGGCAGCCTGACCAGACAGTACGGCTGAATCCACGCGGTGGTATGAGCACTCTTTGTGGTTTGTCCCATAGTCCTCTTCCCCTGCTTGTCCAGACTGAAGAGTGGTGTGGCTACCTCCATGACTTAACCTATTCCTTGTAAAAAAACTGGGCAGGGAGGGGGACAGTGCACAACCAGGTGCCCTCCCAGTGCTGGCTCAAGCTTAAATAAAATGCAAATGCAAGTAGTGGGATTCCAAAACAAATCAGTCCTGTTATGGAGGCAAATCCTCAGTAGATCAAAATTGTAACTAAGTTATTCTACCTGTACTCACATACCATCTCCCTTTTTCCCCCACATATTCTCTGCATACATTCCCCCAGGGTTAAAACCCAGTTTATGCGTTTTTGTCATGAGAACAAATGACAGAGAGAAGTTTGTGATGGCTTCTTACATTTTTCTTGTTTAGATAGAATAAATTAACTCAAGACAGAAAATATCTTAAGATGCTTCTGTCACAGAAACAGTCAAGCATGACTTATAGATTTCAGCTGATGGAAAATATGTTAAAAAATTCACCCCAGTTCTTAGATACAGTCTGAGTAGCAAGTGTTTGTTTACCAGTTGGATAATGGGGCTTTAGATGTCCTATACCGGTTCTGCTTAGTACAGCAGATGGTACCCCTATCGTGCAACACTGTTTTCAAACCCACATTGAGACAACCTCCTTATTTCAAGCCTTGCTACATCTGTCCCTGAATAGGATGAATTAACAGCAAATACACAAAGAATGAAAACAAATCTCTTACCAAAAATGAGCGCGTATGAAAAATGTACATACTCAAAACACAACAGATTATTTAGAATAAACCATGGCATTACAGCCTCTTATTTTGTCAAGTACACTTTCTTGGTGAGAAGGAAAGTGTTGGTCTTCACATTTAGTTTTGATTCGTGAATGACGGTCATTTCCCTTGGCTTTGTCAAAACACCAAACAGCAGTGAGGGGGTGGTAAAGGTAGGGGAAATAAAGTGCTGCTTGATGTTCTCAGGATCCAAGGCGACTGGCCAGTCATGGATGGATGCTTTGGGCTGGCAGCCTGGCCACAGCAGATGTTACTCCGGACCCTGGCTTACTTCCCAGGTCTGGGATGTCATCTGGCTTATCTAGTCAGGCTCCTTTTCTTCACCAGTCTTTTTAATACTGGACAGAGCTAGACAGGCTGTCTCCTCTCATCATGCTAATAACCACGCAGTACAGTAGGTCTCAGACTCAGGTGAAAAGCAAACAAAAACATAAAGAAGGAGCAAAATGCTTGAGAAAGGATCAGAAGAGAAGGAAAAAGAAAGGTAATTTTTTTGCTGATTCAGTGATATATACCCATACTGTGTCATAATGTTTAAAAAGATGTGATGATGCATGAGACTAAGAGTGAGTTGGGAAAATGGAAATCTTATTTTGGCCCACTCAAAGGAATTTTCCATATTCCTTTAATGCACATATTATTGTGAAGATGCCAATGAATAGGTGAGCTTTCCAAATTTCAAATACTACCCAATACACTAACTTTAGTCTAATTATTTATTTTGTGTTTGTTCATTTCTGTGTTTGTTCTAGTCTTCCAATTTCACTACTTCATTTTTTGTCAAACCAGCCCTCTCATTTGTTGGGGTAAGAGAATTTAATGCTTTTTAGACTGGTGACTCTTTTCTGACAGATAATATTCCTTTAGGGGAGGCCTGTGAACTGCCAGTGTTACAATACCTTCTCTATTGTGTCAGTGCTTGACTGATCCCTTGATTGCTTCGGGATCAATTAAAATTGTTTTGCTTCCTCTCCCTGGGCAGGTAAAGCAATAAGAACTTGGAGACAGCACCCAAACAAAGCTCCACACTTTGAGGCTGATTTCTGTGAAATACAATTTTATTCTCAACTCCCTGTGAATGTTTTCCAGCTGAATGAGATTTGAGGAGAAATGATCTGGAGTAAGAGAAAAAAAGTACAGTTTGGAAGACTCCTTCTTTCCAATTTCTCAGAAGTTTTCTCATTTTTCAAGTTTCCTAAAGGTGGTAGAAGTTCACTTGTGGTCTGACTTACTGCCATAAAAATGGAAAATATTAACAGAATGCAAGGTGACATGGTAACAGACCTGATGCTTCACAGACTTCTTGAAGGGCAAAACTGCATTCAAATCCCACTAGGGACCAAATATTAGACCTTCAACCTATCCCTTGGTGAGAAAAGAATAAACCCTTTTTGCCTTGCAGGCAAGTGAATGTTCCTTTTTGTCAGTGGTTAGGCAATCTAGCTGCTTTGGGGTTTTGGCTTACAAAGTTCTATCTGGGGCACCATGACGTCATTAGACAGCAGCCATGGAACTTCAAGGTGAGGCTAACTTCTCAACCAGCTCATAGACAGTTGAACTACAAGTTTAAAAATAGGCTGAACCTGAACAACAGTCAGAAACCAAGCTGTCAGAACTTAAGGGAATTAACAGAGGCTGATAAAACAAAGATTTTGGGGTTTTTTTGGCCATTATTTTAGGGGCTTTGTTTGTCTGTTTGTTATCTTATGGATCTTTATGGGGGGAATTCTGCTTGTTGGCATTCTTCCACTTTTAAAAGCATAACAAGAAAGAAAAACAGGTGATGGTGTCTGAGATAGCCATGACATGACACCAGCAAAGGTGACTGGGAAAATTACTTGCTGCAGAAGTTTAAGGGCATGTATTATGTTCAAATAGTTACTTAAATGAAGTTAGAATATTTCTTAGAGCCAGAGATATAAGTGGACATAAGCACGGCAGAAGACTGAGGATACACAATCAAAAAAAGAAGTCAAAAGTGAAGAGAAGGGCTCATGGCACCTAAGCTCATATGCTCATAAGTTCACAGGTATCACCATCAGAACCAGTCATTCTAGACAGGCAATAAGAAGAAATAAACACTTCAAGCATAATTCACCAGACTTCTGATAAATATCTCTTTTAGGGCAAGATGCCTGATACCATTTAAACTTGCTTAGTTCCTTCCACAGGCTGTAACAAGGATTTCAGATGTTTGTCTCAGCTGTATCCACTGAAACCATCAGCAGCTAGATGAATCTCAGCTTACTGAAGAATTGGACTGGGAAGGCAAACTCACTGGGTATGTCTACATTAGTGATTTAGTGCAAAGATTCTTTTTGATAGGACTTTGCCTTGCACCTATACTAGGAGCCTTACAGAAACAAACTAGTGCCCAGCTGGTGTGGGCAAAATTGTTTCTCTCCCAGTGCAACAGAAGCCGAAGTCACACAGCAGGACACCATCTGAAGCTCACTACTTGCAAGGTGGATGCATGCAAGGTCCTCTAAAAGTGAGCTCTGTATGTGCATGCAGTGTGTGTGATTGGCAGCTGACACAGACTTCATTGACAGTACAGACACAGTGTGGACAGGCAGTCTCAAGACCATAACAGACGACAGCATATCAAGTTACAGTCCTTCCCTCTTCACAACATACCATGTTGTGAACTTAATGTAATGTAAACCTAATGTAAACTTAACCATAGAAAACCCTGAACGAAAAAAGACAAGGCACAGACTTATGCATACGTGTGATATAGTGCAGTGTCGGGGACTATAAACCCTCTGAATTCTTGCACATTTACTCTATGTAACTTTAACTTTAGTCAAATTTATTCTCACTGTATTGAATGCACACATATACAGTGTAGCTGCAAATCATAAATGGAAGATCCATTTCGTCCTAAAAGCATCAATATCTGTATCTATTTATAATCAACCAGCAGTATCATAAACACATAGATACCACCTACATGCCAAGACTGTGTGGCATTTGCACAATAATTTCAATGATCTCCACAAATACAAATGTTTGACAAGCATATGAAATAGTGTTGATCTCCATATGCACAAGGGACATGACAATGATTTCCAGATGCCCAGCTGGAATTACTGCTCCTGCTTCAACTAGCCTGCCAAACACTTTTCTAATCCTGTGCACTTACTGAAAATAATAATAATATTGAAATACCCTTGAAGTCAGCAGTCATAAATTGATTGAATATGAATTAAATGGAAAATAAGCAAAAACAGGTCTTCAGCTGGGTTACTCAATTTCAAAAGGGAAAACTTTGACAAATTACATGAACACGCAAGTGAAGTCAATGGAAGCAAAGAGTTCAGGGGCTTGCAGTGTGACAGATTCCTCCAAACTCTTTAAGTCAGCAGTGAAAAGTTATCTAAAACTTGCACATCAAGCAAGTGAGAACAAAACTTTCAGGAAAGGTTTCCAAATGTATTTGGATGTATAGCCACCTAGAAAAGGACATTAAGAGTAAGCATAAAGCCTACGAGAAATCGAGGGAAAAAAAGATTGATCAGCAAATAAAGGTACACCTTAAAGGTCACAAAGTGTGGAAATAATGTAAGAATTGCCAACAGCCAAGCTGAGTTAGGCCTTTCAAAGTATATTAAAACACATAACAAAAAAGCTCTTCAGTCACATAAATAAAAAAGACAGCAGCAGAAGTAGGAACAGTATCATATGCAGCAAGGTTGGGTAGAGATAAGGTAGCCTATGTCTGGTTCTAAGTATTTTGGCTTATTTTCCAGTAAAGGATCATTGAACAGACAGGAGAGATTATGAAAATGAAAACATAGAAGTCAAAACAAGAGATTTATATACAACAGAACAACAAAGAATACTTAATGTTAATTAATTATTTAATTACAGGCTTTCTGAATTGTAAATTAACCCCTAGCAGGTAAGTATTCTAACTACAGACTAACATCACTGGAGAGTAACTGTTCTCTCCTTTTATAATGTTAAAATTATCTGCTCCTCAGTGACAAAATTTCAAAGACATGAGAAGTTAACACCTGTCTTACCCATTTCCCATCTAAAATAGTTCATGCTTACCCTGGGAATTAGGACAGTCCCGGAGACATGATAGGATTTATACCCCTCTTGGCACCAAGGACTTGAACAGTGGTAATGCTGCGACAGAGCAGATGGAGTTCACCTCTGACTAACTTAGGGAGATAGGGTTTGCCATGAGGGTCTGCTCATCCTGGCTCAATCAACAGGTGCTCAGTTAAGCTCAATTTTTATATCACATCATTGGATTTATACCTGAGTCCCTGGATTCTTCCTGTGGAGCTATTCTGCACAAGGTGGGGCAATTGCATCTTCTCCTTCCTGTGCTCTTAACTTCTGGTTACAGAAGGGGTTCTGGCTGTATCAGGCAATGTGTTCCTTAACTACTCACCATGGAAACTGAGGAAAGAGACTGCAGGCACCTCAGTATGTTCAGCCTTTCCCTTTTGGCTGGTTCTATGTACTCAGGAACTGAGATTCAGTTTCCTCAGTGTTACATGTGTTAAGGGCACTTGAAGCCAGTTTGAGCTACTAATTCTTTTGTGTTCTGCATAGTGAATTTGGTATAGCACACAGCTAGCAAGCAAACAGTAGTACTCTACGATTTAAATAAAGAGACCTTTATGAAATAATCAGTATCCAGAACTTTCTATTCATATATCCTAATTTTTTTGTTTCCTAGACAAGTTCTGTCTTTTTGACTCAGAACAAATCTGCCTCCTTTTTTGGCACAACATGACTGAAAAAAAAAAAGAAGAACCAACTCACCAAGGAGATTAGAAATATCAGCTTGAATTAAGTCAGAGGGAAAAAACCATCATGTCTTAAATCAGACCTCTCACTTTTTGCATGAATGTTGCAGTAGATAAGAGATGAGGCATCACTGCTGGCTTAAGCCTGCCAGCTTTGTTCAGAGCACAGAGTTGTAGATCAGAGTTCTCCAGGACCCTTAGCCAGGACAGTATTTTGTGTTGCAAATTAGATATGCAGGCTGAAAATTTTCATAAAATAAAATGTTTAAGCACATGCAATTCATGCAACCTTTCAAGACAGAACTCTCTGAGGACTGTGGAAGCTTCTGATTTGATTTTGGTGTGAGGCTGCTGTTTGACAGACACATCTGAGTGAGAAGCCAGCATCATCTCTTCATTTGGAGATATAACACTGTGTGGGACAAGGAGGTAGCCTGCTGTTTGGACAATTAAAAAAAAAAAAAGGACATAAAGAAAATGTGAGCTTCTATTACTACATAAGATTTGGAGAACAACAAAAAAAAAACCATTTCAAGTTCCTGTTCATAAAAGTGCAGGGATCGTATGCTTTTAATAATAGATTTCTTGTTTGCAGATATTTTTGTTTTGTTTTGCTTTATAATAAAAATTACTACCAGCAGGACATTAAAATATATTATGAAAGATTTATACATTCATCAGTTCCATGGCAAAGGTCATTTATATCACTGGGTAAAGACAATGAGAAAAGCTTTTCTCGTGAAACAAGGGTTCTTAATGAGACCACCTACTCTTTTCTTCCCTGCTGAAACCAGTTAGATGTATCAATTATTTGTTTTAATAGGAAGAGCTGTATAACTCCCAAAGAAGGGATGTACACCAAGCATTTTTATGTAAAGAATTACTATAAGGGGAACTGTGTTTAAAATACTAATCTGTAAGAGAATGGGGAAGCCTTGTTCTGTGTAGGAATTAGTCAACTTGATTCTGTGGACTTCAGTAAAGCTTCAGCATTATGTTTCTGGAGTTTCAGGGCAGACCTGGTCTAGGTGTCTAGGTGTCTAAAACAAGCAGGTTTTGATGAGACTTCCCAATGTGTTCAGAGGTCTAACTGTTGATTTGAATCTATTGGTGCTCTAGTGCTTTGGAAAATCCAAGGAGACACCTCTTTGCACTGTTTAAGTATCTACGCTTTTGTTGTATTTCAGCTCTGGGGTCCCCTGGACAAGAAGGATAGGGGCCTGTTGGAGTGGGTCCAGAGGAGGGCAACAAAAAATGATCAGAGGGCTTGAACACCTCTCCTATAAATAAAGACTGAAAGTGCTGGGGTTGTTCAGCCTGGAGCAGAGAAGGCTCCACGGAGACCTTATTGCAGCCTTTCAGGACTTAAAGAGGGATTACAAGAAAGATGGGGACAAAATTCTTAGCACCTGTATTGACAGAACAAGGGAGAATGGTTTTAAATTGAAAAAGGGTAGTGTTATATTGGATATAAGGAAGAAATTTTTTATTTTGAGGGTGGTGAGACACTGGCCCAGGCTGCCCAGAAGGATGTTAGATGTCCCATCCTTGGAAACATTCAAGGGCAGGTTGGACAGGGCTCTGAGCTACCTGAGATGTTAAAGATGTCCCAGCCATAGACAGGTCAGACTAGATGATTCCAAACCAAACCGTTCTATGATCCTGTAAGTCACCAGGAAGGTGACTTTTTAAACCAGGAAGGTTTTTTTTTAAAAAAAAAAAAAAAAAAGGTAGGTTCATACTTCTTTCTTTTTTTTTCCCTGTCCCTTCCCACAGCCTTGTCTTTCCTCCTGATACGGATCTAATCAGGTTGTGCAGGCAAGTCTGCATAACAAAGATTGCAATCTGGTTATCTATTCTTTCTAAGCTGTCAAGTTGTGTGTGGGCAATTTCACTGCACTGACTACCTGTTAGCTAGGGATAAAACATCTTAGATTTACACTGGATGCATCAACCAATTTAAGCAAAAGATCTCTGAAGAGAGGTACTGGTTTTGGGACCCAACATCATGATTTTTGCACCTGCAAATGGTGACAGCTCTGCTTCAACAGAGCTTACATTTGTACGTAAAACTAAATTATGCCAAAGTGTGATTATGAGTAGAATTGGAATCAGGCATGATGGAAAATACTTTTGTGAACGTCTTCTTAGTCTTGTTTTTTATTCAAACATGGAATAAACATATAGCCCCTTAGTTGAGAAAAGAACCGATCAGTTTGTAGGCCAGTGTTCATCTGCCAAGATGAGAAATGTCTAAGGAAACCACCCAAACTCTGCAAACAGAGATAACTGAGAGATGCCGCTGCTCTAGAGTGTGCACAGTAAACACACAGGGATTACCTGCCTCTTGGAGGCTGCAGTGACATTTGAAGAGTTAAGAGTATGCGTCTCAGGCTTCAGGCAAATGAGACTTCCACCCTGCTGCAGCATATTGGTCAGACACGTGCCCCCTGCCCTCCCTTAAAACTACAGAGACATGACATTTTAACTTGAACAAGCAAGCCATCCATAGAAAATAACACCATGACAACTGTCTGTTGAAGCTACCTCCCTGTGTGTGAGATCCTTATCGCCGGAGCATACATCATCACTTAACAAAACAAATGTGCTTCAGAAGCTGGTGGGGTTTTAGCACAACTTTGAAACTACTTTCTTTGTGGAGCTCGCTATGAACTGCCTGCTGATAGGTGTTATTTAAAATGCTGGTGACATCAAAACAGAAAGGCTGTAGTTACTGTTGAAACCACGAATCGGAAAAGAAAGGAATGTGAAAATTCAGCTTAACTGTTATCGTCTAGGACTCATGTGGTTCTCTTGTGTGTGAATGTGCTTTTTGTTTGTCTTTGCATTATCACCTGTAAAAAACAGAGATTTCTTTCTTTCTTTCTTTTCTACTTCTTTTCCACCAGCAGGATGCTATTCACTCCTTCAGAACAATGGTGGGTCTGAACCTGGAAATGTGCACAAGAACTTAACGTTAATACTCAGGGGAATAGTACAATTGAAAGCAATAAGAGTATTAATTGCTTGATCATGAGTTCTACTGAAATACATTTCCTTCAAAATGATCATTTGCTGATCATTTGACTCATCAAAGCAATGTTAGACAGAACTTTAAAATTAACATTTCAATAAACAGAAATAAAAATTTTGCATTGCTACTTCTGACACTACAAAAATTTAGACGAACGTTGTGATAGAAAACAAAACAAAACTGTATTGTGGGCATGAAATTTCTTTTGAGTCTGGCCCTTTAACAGATTTTGTTTGTCCCTTTAACTCACAGTAGATACAGTGTACAGCTTTCATTGTGAAATTAAATTCACAGTGTTTCATGCAACATGATTATTCCTTTGCCACCAACTAATTATCTAAAAAACAAAACAGAACAATAAAATATATGAATTATTGCAGAACACTCATAGCAGCTGCTTGCACTTTTGCAAGTTTCATTTTATTTAAGTCATTTTCTTCTCTCAGCATTTTTTAAGTTATTGAGGGATTTTTTTTAGTTTTGCTTTGTTTTAGAACATTTTTATGTTTACATACATAAACGTAAATGAATATATGTGTGTATGCAAATAAGTATACATACACATTGTACATACACAAATTTCACGTGAGATGCAGGAACTGAACATATATTAGTGACTGAATATTTTCTAAAGAAAACTATTCAGTAAAAAATATATTTCAATAAGACTACCAAAATTTAATATTCTGGAAGAGTAACTAATATTGTAGGAAGGAAATAATAGATAACACATGCAAATATTGATATACCATAGTTACTTAATTCCTGCCTAATTACTAAAAAGATTTATAGGACCATGGAATTGTAGCTGTAAACCTTATGTTTCCTTGGCAAAAGTTCAGCTGATTAGTTTAACAGAGAAATGACTTACAGAGAATGAAATTCCTGATTTCAGCGGGATCTGATCTCCAGAGGATCTTCCAGTCAAGTGAACAGCTACAGGAATATAGATGGACACAATCACGGGGATTACCTCCAGAGTTTAAGTTATAGATATCTTCAAATATTTTGTTAAATGCAGACTTCAAAACCATACAGACATAGGAAAATATATTTGCATGCAAATTGTGCTTCCTGCTTTAAGTTGCTAATCATGGTCGTTTTTGTTGTAATTGTATGTTTCCCCATGTGGAAAAATGTTACTGTGGTGCATTGAATAAGCAGCATAACCAATTTTGTGTCGCCTTAACAACAGCTTACCATTCATTAAACATAGTAAGGCTAGTCCAAAGAGAGATAACAAGCCAGCTGTCTCAGTAGCTTCCAAATACCTTGCCATCACCCAAAATAAATTTTATCATGCTCTTGGCCACTCTAATGACCGTAGACCCAGCTCTTTACTGTAGATTTACATCAATAACGCAAGTGCAAAATGGATGTCGTGTCCGTGTGATATATCATCTGAACAAAATGGAGGCAGACTGCACCTATTTTGCAGAGGACCTAAGGATGACAGAAGCTGCAAAGCCCTGGATCAGATCGTAGCTGATGGCAGGTGAGAGTCTCAGTCTTTTAACAACTGCCAGGATCTAACAAGGACACCTTTGTGTGCTCATCTCAGCAGAACTAGTTGAAGATAGATTCCAAATGCATTTTGCCATTTGAACTTTAACATTGCATTTGCAAAAGAATCAATCTGTGTCTACAAAGGAGACGGAAGCATTTACAAATAGAGAACCCAACTTAGTGCTTTACCAAGAGCTACATCATTATTTATTTCTTGCAACACATTCCAAAAATATTTAGTTCCATTCTTCAGACCCCCTACACTAGAGTAATCTGCAGTACAGTCACTATTCCAAACATCTGCTATTTTTTCTTTTTCTTTTTCTTCTTTTCTTTATACAAAGCTGCACTTGGTGGATTTCAGCTGCTATCCAGTTATTTGGCAAAAGTATGTGAGAATCCAGCTTCTTACGGGCTTTCAGTGTGTGTGGGATTGAGGTAGCAGAGCAGTTCCCTCCTTTTTCTGAGACTGCTGCCGCAGCACCTCCAACAACAAAAAATGCACAGTTAGCATTTTCTTTATTTTCATCGCTGTAGCGCTCTTGGCACCAAACTCTGGAATGGATACATTAAAATGGTGTCTGCCTAATCCCTCTGAGAGATTTGATTGCAACTTAGACTATAGGATTTTCATTGAACAGGCTTAAAAAATGTTATGCTTTTGAGCTGGATCCTCATTTCAGTGTAATCAGTTTTAATATGTAACATATAGGATGTAGTTTTTAAGCGTTAAGGTGAAAGTTATGCAGCAAGATAGTTCACCTGATGACATGTGACAGACACATACACATTCCATACAGACACACGTAACAAAGGGCATTATTTCATGTTGCATTTCCTTTTAATAAGACCATCTAAGAGAGCCCAGGAAACACTGTATGTCATACCTGAGATTTTCCCTTTGTTTCTTTCTTAAGTGAAAAGATTTTTGCTGTGCTTCTGCATTCAAAAAAAAAAAAAAGCAACACTTCACAGTGAAAGCATGTCAGAAAGATGGTCCTAGAGAATTAAGTTTCCTGTATATAGAAATGATATGTTATAAAAAATAGTCCTTGTTATCAGTGCTCTAATCTTGACAGGAAGACACTACTTCCAAATTTAAAAGATAGCCCATTAGAAATTAGGTCTTTGAAACCTCTGTATCAATTACGAGTTTTGCAGTTTACTTTAAAAGGGTGTAGATACTCTGCCATTAAACCCTGGTCAAAGATAAACACAATGTTTAAATAATTAGTTCAGAGAGTAACAGAGCTAATAAATACCTGCTTCCAGCTTTTCTTCTTTCTCTCTCCCTTACTTTCACCATGTGAATTCGCTGATGTTTAATAAAGTATGAGTATCTGAGGGTTTCACTAAGGGGAGTATGACAACTGTGTCTTTTCAAGCAGTGTATTTTCCCAGCATCAACAGCATTGTAGCAGCATATGAAAGAATGTATTTGAAACCTTTGTTTTTTCTGTTTAATTTGGATGAAATCAAACAATTGTATAAAAGGATATTTTTGATGGATAGAAGGGGAACGGGAGAGAGTGTATATTTGATACAGAAACACACACAAAACATGATCACTCAGCAAAGAAAATAAAAAGTATTATATTCCAAATGTGATTAAACCAGCTGCAGACATCTACATACCTGATGTATACAGATGAATCCATTAAAAAAAAAAAAATTTGAGAGAATACACTGATTTTAGGAGGGGAGGGGTGTTGCTCTCCTTGTCCCATTTTCTCTCCACTGACTATAAAGAGGGCCAAGGAGGTCTCATTCAGATGTTGATTCTCCACTATGTTTCGTCAGATAGTACCCTTTCAGTCTCCTTGACCTAGCCCATCCAGCAATACCTCTGCTTTGTATTCAGAAAAAGCAGCTTTAGTTTCTAAGATATTGTGCCTATGATGTTTCAGCTAATCTTATTCTCAGATATATCACAGGAAAATAGAGTAGGCAGAAGGTCATTTTTTTCTGTAAGTTTGTTTTCTACATACAGCAAAATGCAACTCATGAATCAGTCCAAAGAAACGTATTGCAGACTCATCAATGTAATAAATACCCCTTACTTTCAAACGAAATAAAACAAGAAACAATAGTATCTTACTCAGTCATTTTAGTGTCCTTTGTGAGTTCTGAGGCTCCCCCAGTTCTTTAACAGACATTTTATTGTCTGTTATTCCTTCCCACACAGATTGTTATGCTACATTTCTTTCCTTGTGCTCTCTCCTGAGCACCTTCTTTGAGTATGTGAAATGATGTGAGGAGGATCTATCTGTACTGGTTTTTTTTTTTTCCCCTATTTTCACTCTTCTTCCCCTGTTGCAAAATATTTACTTTCTATTGAATATCTGCTGTGTTATGCATGTATGTATGTGAAGAATGACTTTAAATAGTTAGTTATGAACATGGAAATAATAGATAAAATCATAGGGAAACCATAGGATAAAAATAGAAAGGAGGATTATGTGGTCTAGATCAAGTTCTTGTTTATCACAGGCTATTAAATATGACTGAGTTGCCTTTATGTTAATTACTGTACTGTGCATCTGTCAGAAACACATCTGTCCAAAGGTGTCTGGAGACTGAGAAACAATGACTTACTCACTGGAGTTTTTCAACTTAAACATCCTCATCTTTTGATAAACAAGTAAATAAATTAACAAGTAAAAAAGAGACTTTGTCTATAATTGTACTTTACCTCCCTTCATTTTTCAGTCATGTTTACGCTTCAATTTTAGCTGATATCTGGAAAAAAATACACAAAGTTTTACCTCCTTTTGCATCCAGTTTCAATATGCAAAGTGGTGTAAGCCAACGACCAAGATTCTCAAGCTGGAAAAGTGACCATCTCGCTAGGAGGCTGAGATCAGTAACACTAAGTATCTCACTCTCAAACTTGTCTTGATAATCGTTAGGAAGCCAGTAAAAGATCACACAAAATAGGACTGAGGTATTCAAGAAGCTCACAATACTAAGAAGTCATAACTGGTTTCCTGAAGTTTCACATTTTCATACTGCTCTAGCCCATGTAGAAAGTAATGAATTTAAATAGCAATAACAAGTCTAAGCTATCTTCCACCAAATGTGAGCTGAGTCATCTAATCAGCTTGAAATGGTTCGAAGAACTTTGTGTAGATTTGATTACATGAGAACATTGTATTCTGGGTTTTCCTTCATAAAATATGAGACACTTGATCCCATGCTGGGGATGAAAATCTCCAGTTACAAGACATTCCAGTGAAGCTTCAGACTCACTTGAATGGTTTTTTTTCTCTTCCATTTGGTCAGATTAAGCTTTGACTCTTCCCTCTCAGCTCAAAACTCAGATTTCATTTGATCTCTAAGTCAAGAAATGCGCTGTAAAGAGTACAATCTGCCAACAGCAGAATAAAATGGTTCTTAGCTGGTATGGTGGGCACTGCTATACTTGTACTGGTCTCTGCAGGATCGGAATAGAGGCCCCTACGCCATGATCCTGTACTTTGAGGAAGTACTGAGGATATCTTTTATGCAGGCAAGGGAACAAGAGGTCAGCAGCTGCCCCAGGATGGAGGAGAAGAGGGAGCAAACCTGGCAAAAAATAATCAATTTTCAGTTGTCTCAGGTGGACTCTGATATAAAAGGGAATCTGAATCACTGTTGTAAAATATGCATGATATAATATTTCTATGATGTGAAGTATCTGAGTGCATCTTCCTATGAAACATGGGAAGGTCTCCTATGACAAGATAAGTATAAATACTAACCAGCACAAAATTATGACACTGCATTTCTCTGGTAACTTATTACCAGCTATTAATGGGTAATTCTGAAAGTACTGTGTGCACGTTTATGTATGTGCAGGTGAGCACGCTGCAATACTGAGTTTTGTCCTGACCCCACAGGTGATCATCCAGACCCTGAAGCATGAAGACTGGTGACCTTTCCAACATTTTTTTTAGCTTCTGTAATGGCAAAACTGTTATTACTGGCCATAAAATTACTCAGACCTTTTCTAAAGTCCTGATATTGCAGTTGCCTTTGGTGACCTCCTCTGACAGTGAATTATTCAGGTTGACTATCAGCTACATTAAAAAAAAAAAAAAAAGGCAACAAAACAAAACAACATTTGCTTTTATTGGTTTAAAATTTACTGCCTTTTAATTTCAAAGAGAGAAGAGTAGGGAGCCACTCTTGCTTTCCCTCACTGGCATAAAAAATGGATAAATGAATCAAAGTAAAAACTCATGAAAATGAGGCAGTTTAACTATGGTTATATGTTGGTACATACTGATTCTGAAACATTTTCACTTTCTTTTCTGTATAACTTCTCTTCTTTCAACTTCAGGCAAAGACTCAATGGACCACAAGCACCATCACATTTTGGCTGTGAAACAGAGGGGTAGTTGGGATAAGTGATCATCTTATCTCTCAGTAAGATTTAGAGGTTTCATCCCTACCTGGAGAGATTCTGACCCACAGAGGGATCATCTATATTTTCAGGACTCTGAGGCACCTTGCTGTCCCTGCTCACATTCCAGGACCCCATTTTGGGGGCCATCAGTCCCTGCCTCAGAAAGACCATTGGATGTTGGTTTCCAGCTCCCCACAGCCCTGCTCAGCCCTGCCATGGGCCCCACCAAGCCAGGTCCACCCATGGGCCAATGTCCTGGCCTGGCCTTGACCCATGCCTGTGCCCAGAGAGGTACCCCACTCCCTGGTTGGGGCAGTGGGACGGGCCCTGGCTGCCAGACCCTCAAGGGGATTGACTCCCCATGGCCCACATCCCCCAGGACATGCTTAGCTCCTGTGACACCATGTTACACACGATCTAACTGAGTATCTGTTTACAGTCAAAAACATAAAACAGCCATATTGAAACCTCAAGCTTTCATCACAAATCTATGTGTGCCGGGTATCATCATAAATAATTCCATAAAAAGTTTATAACTTTAAAGCACTCTTTCCCCTTTTTTGTGCAATCAAGTTGGTACTACCACAAACCTGGAGAAAGAAGTTGCAAGCAAATGCATTGCCTTGTTAAAACCTTACTTCATTATGGTAGATGTGACCTTAATCTCCTTGTACTTTGTGTTAAGTATTATCCTTTCCATGTATTCTTGCAAGGAACTATTAGAATAAATTATTTTGTAATTATTGTTAACATTTTTATTGTTCTTTTAGACATTTAATCTCTGTGAAAGTAAGTACAGTAACTGCAGTATAGGTAGCTACTCTGAACTACTCTAGTGATATCTCTGCATGCACTGACCACCTGTGCAGCGTGTGTCCCTTAACTCTGATCCATCCCAATGTAATGGACAACTGATTGTACTCTGTACTGTGTATGCTCCAGTATTCCAGCACATTGGGAGGACACAAGATAATTTGCTAAGAATTTTCTCAGTCATGGCTACAGTTCTCTGTGTAGGTGTGTTTGTACATGCTTGGAGGTGAAGAGGTGGCAGGGGAACTGGCAGATGAGAACCTGCTATGTGACTTCAGGCTGCGTGACTTCAGAGAGAGGTGAAACCCCTCTTCTAAGCAAGGAACAAACCTAAAAATCAAACCTCTGAAATTATGACAGAGGGACTTTCTCAGTGACATCAAAGAGACCCCACAGAGTATGTTTTAAACCAGAAACCCCCTAAAAGCAGTTTCTGAACTGGTAAGATCAAGGTAAAGAATACCTTCCCTTGCAGAGGATGATTTCTTCTCAGTAATATTATCTGATATGTTTGACTAAGCCGATCTGGGTTTCCTTAATTTAAGGAGTTTACAAAACTGTAGAAGCAAAAGTCCTTTGGTATTGTTTGGTATTATTACTTCAGAGTTATAGATCAGTTTCTCCTACAGAAGTTTCAGGCCAGGCTCTATTTGATGTGGATCTTATCGTGTGCATCATTGCACTAGTCTGTTCCTAAAAGCAAGCAAACAGACAAACAAAATCCAAAAATTATCAAAAATATGGAGTTCAAATCTTCAAACTTCCACATCTGCGATTTTGTCCATAAATCAAACTTTATAACAAATCATGAAAGCAGATGGGAACCAGGCGGAGAGTTAGTAGTATCAGATTATACACCTGTTAATCAGTCTGATTAAATGCCTGTGCTAATGGAACTTCCAGAACTACCTCATGAAATATGAGTTCAAAGCATGTCATTTTTATTGAGTCTATCTTCTGGTTTATCTTATCTTATGATCTACAGCTGCCTTCTTCTCATAAAGTAATATATTACTAATCCATTGGCAGAATGATTAAATCTAAAGAATGAATAGTAGTTTCCTGGTCAGTAGGTTTGTTTTTTTTTTTCTGAATAAAAATCTTGTATGATTTGAAATTAATAAAAGTTCTATTAATAATAACATAAAAAACAAAGTAGCTTCTATTTATAGTACTAGGTGGGAGAAAGTTGTCCAGGCATTGGGACCTCTATTCCTGGTTTTGTTAACACACATGTGCATATGGTGCTTTCAAAATCACTTATCAGAGAAGCTACCCTCACAGCAACAAGAAAAGTAGTGGAGGAACAAGGTGCATCTTGTTTTAAGTGCTTAGATAAAATCAAGATCAAGCTATACAAATAAGTTAAAACCCGCAAACAGTTCCAACCATTTTTATTAAAATTAGTCTTGCTAAATTGCAACCAATCCACAACAACTCTGATAGTTCATTGAAACTTTAAAATACATTTTCTCTCTTTCTCTCCCCCTCTTTCTTTCTCTTTCTTTCTTTTTAAAAATCAGTTTAGAACATAAGGTATCATTTACTGTCCAGTGGAAAAGTCTTCTTTACTCCAAAGGGAGCCGGAAAGGTGATAGATGCCCCTGTACTTTGGTTCATCCATCTGTAGAATAACAGAAGACCTTCCTCTTGGGAGTGCTGATGTCTGAAAAATACTTTAGGTTTCCCAGGTGAAAAGTGCAACTCATGTGCAGAGTATTATTATAATCTTTTTTTCTCCCAACACAAGCATTTCATAAACTTGCATTGTTGTCAGAATAGTTCTGAAATATTTTACCCTCAGGTTCATCTTTCTAGCTACAGAGTAAAGCTCTTAGTAGTTTATTCTCAGTCAGTCTGTCTATTCACACACCATCTTTTCGAAGTGTTGCTGACATACAAATTCACAGGATATCTATAATGTTCTTATTAAAGAGACAAATTAGTTACTTTACTTAAACAAACAACAGAAGTATTACCCGCTGGAATGCCCAGGCTCTCTCCATAAATAATACTGAGTGCTGATGAGATGTGTTTCAATGCAGTTTATTTTACATTTTACCTTGGTGTGTAACTCAGCCTGTGTTGGACTGACTTAACTGCTCGAGTGCCAGAATCCTACCAGTTCTCAGGAATGCTTTAATATCACAACACTTATGAGCACAGGGTTTTCTTTGTCAGGAAATCTTAAATTCTGATCCAAACCTGTCAATGTCTACTACATTTTTTCTGGTGATTATCTTGAAACTAGTGCTTTTACAGAGTTATGTGTCCTAAACACAAGCATAACAACAAATACATATAAGGTGGAAATGCAAGACAAATTTTGATAGTCATCTGCTTTATGGCACATCAAAGTTGTCAAGTGACACCAAAGTACTGAAATCTTTATGGAAGATTCACAAGGTAGGATACATTCTTCAGTGGCACTTGGAAGGAAGAATTGTTTTCTTGTTTGGTTGGTTGGGTTTTGTCTCTCCTTACATCAGGTTTCTTGCTTATAATGCCACAAATTGTCCAGTAAGCTGTTGGCAATCCTATGCTTTTCCATATTTTCTGGGGATAGAAAAACACAGGTTACAAACTATAAATTCCCTCTACATGGAAGACTATAGTGACTCTGAAGTACTGTCCATATAGCCCAATAGAATCCTTAAATTTTGCCTGTTAGTAAGAAAAAATCACATAGAATTTTTCTGAGTTAATACCTTCTGAAATAAAGCACTCGTTTGCATCCATTAGATACAGATACAGATCAATCAAAGGACAAAACAAAGAAAATTTTAGAAGAGATATTACTTAATCTCAGCACAGGTCATGTTAAGATTCTTATTCTCTGCAGCATGATACTTCACAAGAAGGATAAAATCAACACCTCAACTAATTAAAATCACACTGCGTCTATTAAAATTAATCATCAGACCAGATCTGAATCAGGCTTTCTACACTTGTAAAAAAAAGACAATGAATAAGTAATATTCATTGTATTTGCTTATAGGTTGCAGGATGTTAATTTCATTTATATATTGAGAGAATCCTCCCTCCCCAAAATAAAATTTAAAGGAACTCACTGTCAAAGTCAGGTATAAGAAGATACTTAGCCTTTCTATATCTCTCTTCAGTCTCCCTTATCATCAAGATGCATTTCCCCAAATTTTAGTCTCTAAAGACAGTTACATATGTGTCTAGGCACCTGAATGTCTGTTTGAGATACTTAGGCAGGCATTCAGCTAACCACCTAGGCATTTAAAGTGACATTTTGGTGGAGTTTCAGTTCCGACATTAATGAAACAAAGTTAGAAAGAAAACACCTAAACTGCCTAGACACCTGAGACACCCTATCTGTTGAAGGTTTCAGGAGGAAGATTCCCAGGTAATTAAGGTTATTTTAGGAATATTGTCAGCAACATCTCTGCCTTTACTGAACTGACTGCTTAGATACTTATTTCCTATTTATGGAAATTTTTCACTGAAATTGTTAAGTCTTCTTTGCATCCTGACATGCCAAGTATTCTCAGGCTTTGGCTAACTCTTTCCAGCTACAATGGTGGTGCTGTCTATTATGTGGCATATATCTATATATTATGCGATAGCTGCAAAATAATCGCCTGACCTGTGTCCCAGAAGCGAACTAGGGTTGATGAAGAGGTGTTTGAAACAGCAGTTACTTCACCACAAAACCCAAATGTAGTAGCAGGGCCTGAGGTATGCTGAAGAAGCTGTAATCTACCTCTCCTCTGTAGTGAGGCTGGTGTGCAGCTGCATGGGAAACACGTACAGATCCTGTCAATCTGTGGTTCCAGCTGTGTAATTAGAAAAGTCTGCCAGTGAGTGGGAAGGCCAAAAGAAGAGATGGGTCTCAATGCTGGTTCACACCTAAATTTGTCTTTGTTTTCATCCAGTGATTATTCAGTCTATTGAGCAGTTGTGAGCCCTCCAGGAAGTGGAGTTCCCCTTCTCAGCTATGCTCCCTGGATGCAAATTCAGACTTCCTTTTGGACCTTTAAGCCATGCATGCAAAACTACACAGCAACTTGTCTGGAGGAGAGGGAAACACTTCTTTAAAGACTAGTTCGGGCTTCTGAGGTGGAATTCCTGCAAGAACAACTTTTCCTAGGCTAAGGAACTCAGGTCTCCTACCTCCTAGTGCTATACCATCTGTATTATTACAGGGCTGAGGAAATGCTACTATGTAAAAGACAGCTTCTGAATATGAATAACTTCATATTCATTGACTTCAGCAAGTTTTAGTTTATGCCTCAGATACCAGCAACTTATATTACATTTTTGCATAGGAAAGCTGGTCCCCTTTTTCCAAGAAAAAAGAGTTTTCTGATATTTGTCAATTCAGTTGAGTGTTTCATCAAAATATCAGTGGAAAATCAAGAGTCATTTTTGGAGAAAAAAAAAATTATTTTTTTTAAGATGGAAGATGAAAGAAAATATTGGTAAAGTTTTAACTTCTTTTCTTTTCATCTTTATCTGTGAGCCTCAAAAGGCTGACTCCCTTTGTCTTCTGGAACGAAGATTTAGTCACTAAAAGCTCAAAACAAGATTCAGGTCTCATTGGTAACTGCAGTATAAAATGTATGAAAGTCTATTTCAGTTTATAACAAAGTTCAAATCCTTAATCTTCAGCCTCAGCAAATAAAAAAGTTTCTTTTTTCTCTCCCAAGCATAAAAAGGTTGCCTGCTTAACAGTAATTTCCTTAAAAGCATAAACACTTTTCATTAAAATATAGCAGTTGTGACTGATGACGCAAAAATTTTTATATAATAATTATTTTAAATTACAACGGAGATGGAAAAGAAAATCAGAAGATGTCTAATTTACAAAAAATATTTTTCCCAATACTATTTCCATTACAATTTGAATTATTTGTTCCTAAAATATTTCCAGATTTTTTGCTTTCAAGTTAGATGAGTGAAACTATTGAGGTAGGCATGCTTGTGGTCTTTTGTCTCCTTTTTCAGCTGTGATATAGGTAGCTGCTCCTCTGAGTTCACGTGGGAATAACACAGCTATGTGAGTATGGACACCTATAATGGCACACACCAAGCAGTTACTGCCAGAGGTATAAAAAGCTGTCCCTTTCATCAGCCCCCCCATCAAAATACAAGAGAAACAAATAAACAAACAAAAAAAACCCCCAAAAATAAAAAAAAGAGGCATTTTTGGGAGAAAACTAAGGAATAATGAAAAAAAAAAAATGTACTTGTCTGTTTATCTATCTGCTTCCTTATGTAGTCTGACTAAAACAACCAAAACCCCAGAAAAACTCATTTTGAAGTTTTCAGATTTTTTCAGGTCTTTTAATAATTTTCTTTAATTGAACAGGCTGAAGTCCCTCTATACTTTTACACATGAAAGAAGGAAAAGAGAGAAAGATGATGAGCTGCAGAGCTGTGAATACAAGTGAAGATGAAGCTTATCTGCTGTTGAATGTCTGTGAGAAGTATCAGTGGCAATTATCCTCCTGAAAACTGCTACCATATGATATCTTCAGAGTTCTTTAAATGAAGTAAGTTTATTAGTTTCACTAACTTTCTAATGGACAGAGCCTGTGTCAGAAAAAACGTGAATGAAATGTGTCCTCTTTCATACAGTATCAAAAGAAAAGCCAGAGTGTAAGCTGACATGAATTATAAAATATATCCCAGCATCTGTATGGGTGGTCCCTCCTTATCTGGAAATATTCTGGTGTGCTATCACTGGTGTCTATGACTTACGTTGTGAATGAATGGAAGACTTCATTCTCTAGGGCTTTATAAATTCAAGATTAAGCATTTTCAAATGTTATTTGAAATATCGAGGTGTCAAAAGGCTTTAAATACCTGCCCCATGAGACCATGTCTTTTCTTTCACCTAAAATAGTCTGATAGTATTTGCATGAAAGAGATGGAATCAGCTTTTAAATTAATAAAATCACACACAAACATACAGATTTCTGGCCTATGTTTTCTTGCTGGTTCATGCCATATAAGTGAGATAGCAGATTATCCAACATGCTAGTACTGTGACGCCATCAAATACTGATGATTTTCCCCCACTGCATTTATCAGTGCTTCAGCATTACTGCTGCAGCCTCCCTCAGGGAAACGAGTTCTAAAAAAAACAGGGGGGGGAAAAGGAAGAAAGAAGGAGAAAGAAAATAAAGACAGAAAGAAATAATCATCACAGAACACCCTGGGGGAACAGAGAAGTGAAAAAGCCAAAGAAAGAAGTAGCTAAGTCTGCTTTGACTGCATGAAATTTATTGGAACGCCTTGTAGGGAAAGAAAATAATCACTTTTTGGGGCGATGCAATTTAAATAACTTAAAATTGTGCATACACAATTGGTTCTTTTTCTGCTGTTAGGAAAAATAAAATCTACTCAGTCATAGCAACCTATTTTTCATCAGGAAGAAAAAAATACAGTAAGTGGAAAATATCAGCACAAGTTTTGGAAACACATGTCAATTACTAAAGTAAAATACAGCTCTTGAAGTATTTTTGTTGGTTTTCTCACCAGCACCTCCTTCCCCCTCCTTTTCAAGGAAAACGTAAGGCTTGGCTGTATATGCAACACACTGTCCTCAGAGAGGGCTGTAATTCCCAGCCCCAGCAAACATACATTGCTGGGGGTGTAACCCATACCCACGGGTAAGAAAATCCTTAGGCACCGCTTGGCCCCTTAGAATATAATAATCAGAATCAATAACCCCAAGCACAGAAGAGCTAAGGAAATCTATTCATAAGAAGTGACCTTTGTGAGACTGGGTTACAGCAGAAGAGGAAAGTCCCAGCACACAGGAGGAAGGAGTCCATCTGACATCCCTGGGGAGGCACAGTGGGTTTCTGAGCAAGGTGCTGAGCTGGTACTTGGCCAAAAATCCTTGAGAGACCCTTTCAGCCCAGCCCTCCAAAATGTCAGTTTTCCATCTGTAAAACTTGATATTAGCACATCTTCTCACCCATTCTGACAAACTTACTTGTGCCAAATCACAAAGCAGAAACTTCTAATAATTTTCTACTGAAGACTGTAATACAGAGACACCCAGGTAATCTCTCTTTCTAGACAGCTCCAACTATGAAAATACAGAGCTCAACATAGGTAAATCAGCTTGTGATAGACAAACCAATCTTTCACAGTACCTTGGTTTTGCTGTAGTCTTCACAGAGACACCAGGAATGCCTTCCTGCTTTGCACCAATGTCCACAATCTCTCTCCCAAAGACATTCAAAAAAAGAAATATTCTGTCTCCCTAACTTCAATATTTTACTTTGTTTGCTTAACTTAGGAAGTTTAGGGACATATACAGTCAGGGTGAGGGGTCCTAAGGCCACAGGTGCCTTCTGAGTGGGCCTGTCTTCCCCCTTGACCATCAGGGAAGCCAGAGGACACTTATGTTTAAGTATCTCAATCAGGTGTGAAAAGTAAAGCAGCGTGAAGCCCTCAGCCTTAGCCTTCCTCATGGGTAGTGTTGTGGTTTAACCATGGCCATCAACTAAGCACCACACAGATGCTTGCTCATTTCCCCCCACCCACAGTGGGATGGGGGAGAGAACTGGAGAAGTAAAAGTGATAAAACTCATGGGTGGAGACAAAGGCAGCTTAATAAGTAAAGCAGAAGCCATGCACACAGGCAAAGCAAAACAAGGAATTCATTCACTCCTTCCCACAGGCAGGCAGGTGTTCAGCCATCTCCGGGAAAGCAGGGGTCCATTGCATGTGCTGGTGACTTGGGAAGACAAACACCATCACTCTGAACATTCCCCCCCCTTCCTCCTCCTTCCCCCAGCTTTATACGCTGAACATGATGGTCACGTGCTGTGGGACATCGCTGGGGTCAGCTGTGTCCCCTCCCAGCTCCTTGTGCACCCCCAGCCAAAGGCTTTGACTCTGTGTAAGCACTGCTCAGCAGTAACAGAAACATCTCTGTATTATCAACACTGTTTTCAGCACAAATACAAAATACAGCCCCAGACTAGCTACTATGAAGATAATTAACTCTATCCCAGCCAAAACCAGCACAGGAAGTTTGTATGGATTACTGACTGCACTGCCAGCATCCTAGCTTTCATCCTCATATTTTATGCCTTCTGTAGCTCACCTGGCAAATCCACCCTGTGCAAAGGAGTGAGATTTTAGGTCCTAACAATCCAGCACAGGCCACGTGCAGCACCGAGCTGAGCAGGGGTACAAACTCATCCACAGGAGTAGCATGGCCACATTCAAGCAATACTGCAACAAAGTTTTTGTACACTTAAACATGGTGTTGTACAGAGGCACCTGAAGTGGCTGGAGAGGCTGCAGCTCGGCTGCCCTGGATCAGAGTGCACATCCCCAGCTGTCCCTCAGTGCTTAGCAAGCACCAGGTTTTTTGCAGCCATAGTGTAGACATGCCCTGAAGCCTTTTAGAAACGGTAACCATCTGTTTTCAAGAAAGCCAGAACACTCTTTATAAAAACTAAATACATATTAAGCAAGACTTTACCTTTCGTTCAAAGTGAGAATGCCATATTGTTAAATTGCAGCTGGTGAGATAGCACATTTTGAGTTATGCTTTTAAGCCTCAGCAAAGTTACTTGTGTCAGAGGTACCGCAGGGATAAGTGTTGGAACCACAGCTTTTTCAGTACCTTAAATGACTCAGAGCATATTATTTAAACTAAAAATTTCTGGTGTGCAGATGATACTAAATTGGGAGGAAAGGTCATCCATGAGAAACAATACAGTCAGGTAGGGAAGGATTTAGATCATTTAAGTACTTGAGCTAATAGATAGCAAATTCAATGCAGATAAATGCAGAATAATGAGTCTCGGAGAATGTAATAAAAGGACATAATATCTGCTTAATGGGAAGCTACTACAGCATATTGACCTGGAGAGAGATATGAGAGTTATTTTAATAATAAAAACCCCCTTATATTAAAGCCTTCAACTCAATTATTGTTAAGGAAATACAGTGTATTTCGTTAGGACCTCACCCAAAGTACTGCATTCAGCACTAATCACTCTACAGTTCAGAAAGCATATTTAGAATTGGTCTTAAAGGGGTGATTTGTAGAGCAATCTAATGAAAGCACATTTCGGAGATATAAGTTTTGAGGACATTACAGTGAAGATTGACTGTATCCTCACCAGAAAGTCAGAGACTTTAGAGGTGATTGTCTAAGACGTCCAGTACAAGCTTAATGAATACTTGGCAGTAAGAGGTGAACTGTTGAGGAACTCATTACTTTAACCCCTCAATCTTCACAATTCTATTAAGTTTAGAGCTGCTGTCACGGAGGAACAAATTTTCATCTAGATTTACACCACTGCAGTTTGAGTGAAATCTCTGGAGCTACTCTTCTTACAGAAGCGTGAAGAACAGGATCTGTCCTCCAATTTCTAATAAGAGACTGATGGAGCCACTGCTCCAGCACAGGTCTCTCTCTTTGTATTCTTTCCTGGTTACAAGCATGTTAGTCAAGGGAACTTTAAGGTCTAGAAAGTCTAACAGGGCACAAGGCTAGCCTAAAAAGGAACCGAACTGTTTGCTACATAAAGAAAGAAATTAAAGGAGACCACATGCAATGGGGAGATTTTCCTCTCTCGCTTGTCAAAGTATGACTGAAAACAGGTGGCAGGGGGTAGATGGAGTGAATATTGCTCTGTTAAATAACTATTCTTTGCCATGGCAAAGTCATTACATTGGGTCTGCCAGAGTTCTACCAGAAGGCATGTCTTGTGAAGCCAGTTTTTGAAGTTGTCAGTATGTGACTGCCTCATCTTTGCAATTTTTTTTTTCCTATTTTACAAGTTATTATTTTCTTTAAAGCTAATGGGCAGTTAACATGACAAGCCAGTTCCTTGCTGGCTCTAAATCTGTGGTTTACAGATCTTATAAATGTAATCTGATATTTTTCCCAGTCTCCATACACAGACTCTTATTTGTCAGGATATCTCCATTTTAATCAGAAATCAGTGTCAAATGTACGGCCCTGGATGAGCATTGTTCAGCACTCTGTAAGCAGAGGGAAAGAGTGCTTGGGAATAGTTTCCCTCATTCTGGTAATATGGGTGACACAAAATTCATACTCTGTTACTTTAAAATTGTAATTTTCAGAAGACAGTTCAGATCTAACCATACCCTACTTTACCAGTTCTGACATCTTCTTTTTCTCCTCTTCCAAAGAACTTTTTAATTAATTGGGTTAGTCCAATGAGAGAAAGTTCCTCAATGACAGTGTTGGAAGTTGCATCTGAATTTTATTTTCATTGTTTTACCATGCTAAATATTGAGGTTTTCCAAAGAATGACTTGTAATTTCCTTCAAGAATAAAGAACTTGTTGGAAAAGATTGTACATGAAAATTGAGAATGTTTTTTGAGATGATCCAGGAGGACACATAAACTTCTGCCAAGGTAATTCTGCCATAATCTATTTGAAAGGCATCTAAATATAGTCACCTATGATATGATTCCTGCAATTAACTGAGATGCAATTTTAGAACTGCAGATTTTATACATTCTCTACTTAAAAGAGGTGGGTTTGTTTGTTTGGTTTGCATGTCTGTTTTTTCTATAAACTTCTTGGAGAAGTATTTTATGTTGTACCTATGATGCAGAATGTTCAGGGTTGATAAATCACTCTTTTCATTCATTATATCTTACAGAAATATTGTTTGCTTTACTTGTCTTGTGATATTTCATGATCAGGCTATTATCTTCAATCTATTACATCATCCAGCTTTCACTTCATCATTGATTCAGTGAAATTACAGTAGTCAAAGCCAAAGAATTCAGTGAATAACTAAATTGTCTTGATTTATATATTTATATATTTATATACACAACTGTATACAAATAATTGTGTATGGGAAATAAAGTAGGAATCAAAGCCAATGTTAACAAAGGTGTGGGTCCAGAGTGGTGAGAGCACAAATGATTGTGTATGTGGCTATGGCAACATTATTGAGTGGTTTCTGCCTAAAATGTTATTCTTTGAATTGTTAACCCCTGGTCAAGCAGAGAGCTGAGGTAGCTAGTGTCTGTCATGGCCTGGTTTCATTCCTAGAATAAAAGACCTAGTCAGGGTGTGGGGGAGAAGGACACGTGGGCACAAATTCTGTGAGGCATAAGTGGTCCTTAAATTAGGTGGAGTTGGTTGGACCAAGGGGAAAAAATATCTGAAAGCTGACTTGATGAAGTGCATACCTGGGTATCACAATCACAATATATATACATATATGTATGTATAAACTAATATAACACACATACAAAAATCTGTAGTTACATCTGTAGTTTTCTTCTGTTCCTCATGACTAAGAGTTACATGATTTTAACTCATGATTTGTTTATTTTCTCTTTCATTCCAATATAAAATTATTTTTCTATTTATTTTGTCCATTTCCCTCTAGTTTAGGTCTTTTTACCTTTGTCTTCCCACTGCTTCAGTTTTGAGCTTCCATTTGCAATTGTCTTTCACTTCTTTTGAAATGCTGCTAACTATAGTGTTTCCCTTTTTCTAGTTCTCTGCTTATAATTTTCTTTGTGCTACAGATTTGACTCTTCTTACAAGCATGACAATGACTACGAATCATTAAATCATAAAAAAATGTCACAAAGATAACCAAAGAAAAAACATGATAAAAAAAAGAGAATAAAGTAATTTTCACATAGAGATCATTCATAGTAGAGTTCCAGTGAGGTTTCATGAGGTTTTTTTTTATTTACCCTTATAACTAATAGAAACTCTTTCAGTGTAAATATTAAAATATGTGAGAGATAAACTTCAAGGATTTCCGTTGTTAGAATTGTCCAAAATTTGATTCTCAGTCAACAAAAATTTTGTTATGAAATTAATTCTGGAAATTTCTCAAAAAATATATTTTCCAGATTAAGAAAAAAATAAATAGAAACATCTTTTCTTTGTTGATTGAAGATGTTACAGTTTGGAGAGACTGTTAATTAGATTGTCAAAGTTTTGTTCATGGAGTGTCACTGAATTAGGGAGACAACAAGCTAGAGGCTACTTAAACTTCATATAAGGTGTATCTAACAATTTTATGTTTAATTAGATATCTGCAATTAAATGGTTCCTTTGGGACCCTTGAGTTGCATTTTGGGAATTCCTAAAGCTAGTCTGATCTTGTTTCAAGTACAGGATATGGAATTAGTGTCTATGTTAACTTAGAAACAAGGTCATATTAACAGAGATTTAAGTTCTTGTAAAAGTGAACTATGTAAAATAAATTAAGATAAAACAGCCGTAATTAGAAACAAATGCAAATCAAAACAAAAAAAAAACCCAACCTGATCCCCAAAGTGAACCCATCCATGTCTGCCAATAGTGTTCCCCTTGCCTCGCCTTCCCTTGCCTTGCCTTCCCACTTTGCTTCTTATTACATAAACAGGAAAAGCAATCTGTTCTTACGGAATAAAAATATTTTCACCTCATAAATGTGAATCATCTGGATGATATATACCTTATTTCATGACATTATCTGAAGAAAGGGACACTTTCCTTCCCTCAATCTCTACTTATTCTGTGGCTAAGCTGAGGAAACAATTCTCCAAATTAAAAGCAGCAATGAAAAATAAAATGAAGTAAAACAAAATAAAGTAAAATAAAATAAAAGCCAAAGAGGGGAAAAATTTGCATTCAGTCATCTTTTAATCCACATTTTTTCAACCTAATTTTACTCCTTTAACCCTGGCAGTAATGGTTCCTATGAGAAAGTAATTTTTGGAAATGAGATTGTGGCACCACGGCTTTGCTGCAGATATCTCATACTATCTCATTTCTCATAACTTGTGAGCTCCCACAATGCAATAGTCTTAGTGCTTAAGTTCTTGTTGGTGGCTTGGCACCCTACTTGGCAGACTTCTGACAGCCTTTTCATTTGGAGCTTAATCAGGAAACTGAAGTTGGGTAACAGGATTTCAAAATGAACCCACAAGAGGGCTATGGATCTAATTAGATTCTGTCCAGCACAACTTCTTGTTAACCTGCAAAAAGCCCAGCTAGGAAAAACATAGCCTGTGTATGCTCAATGAAAGTTAATACCTTTGCTTTTATCTAGTGTTCTCATTGTACTGGAAAAGATCTCTGTCAGTGAAAACTTTTAAGTACATGTTAGATGAACATCTGCCTGCAACAGGGCATTTAATGCTGCCTTAGAGGAGGGGTATATGAGTAGATGAACTCCTGAGGCCCTTTAAGCCCTATCATCTTCCATGCTTCTATGATCCAAATATTTAAAAATACCAGAGGAGTAACCAGCTCCTCTCTTCTCCTAAATCTGAGTGTTTGTTCGCCTCCTGCAAAAAAATGCATACTATTTTTTTCCTATAGCAGTGCCACTTACTCCCCTATTCTGAAAAAATTACTTCACATTTCAGCTTTTAAGGCCATGTAGGTTTCTAACAAATGATGAGGTTGACTGAGAGTGAAAAGCAAGGGTAGCAATTGCAAAATTAAAAATGTTCTTTACTTTAAGTCTGTAAGGAATGCAAACACAAGCTATGAAGAATGCAGAGTAGTTTAATTTAAGCTCAGTTAAAAACTAGCAATATTATTATTTTTAAAAAAAAGGCATAATTTGGCTGAAAGCATCTCCTCTTTCTTGTCTTCTCCAATGGCAGTGAAAAACCAACTTCCAGCTCATTCCTTTTCTGGAATCTATAGTTTCTTGTTACTTTCTTGTCAATGCTTGTATTGCCTTTGTTTTCAAGGCAATGTCCTAATCAAGGAAATCCCCAAATCAAAAAAAGTCAGGCTATTCAGACTCAAGAAATGGACATATATCTTAATTTTGGCAAATTCATTCATTTCTAACCAGTGTTCTTTACCCACTTGATTTTGGCGAAGTGTAGTCCCCACAGGCATGCACAATTCTATCCAGGAGCCATTCCCTTTGAGTAATGTATTATTTATATCCTGGGAATAACACTTTAGATTTTTCTATGCTGAATCATTTTTTCCACTGTGCCAATGGTTTTGCTAATCATTTGAGACTCTCTGGCAATGTCTATGGCACTGTCAGAGACAAAGTATTGTCAATAAATATCTCTTCCCTATTGTTAATGAAATCTATGCCTATCCATGTTTCAAAACACACTTTCTCTAACCAGCTAGATATATTCTCAGAAAGTGATGAATTCCAAAACATTTGGATTTGTCTCACATTCTTTTTCTTGCACGTTCAGTGACCTTTGTGAAGCTTAAACCAACAAGATGGATATCAGTGGGAGTTCTGTGGATTTTGCAAAGACTTCCTCCTAGATGACTATTTTCTGGATGTTGCCCTAGCATTTTTTAGACTAAACCAACTGTTCTCTCACAGATGGCTTTAAACTACTTAGCTAGCATCTTTGAACTCTTTGGCTTCAATTGAGTTGTCTGAATTTATATGGCACATTTCTTCCTTGTCTGAAGATCATCAGGGCTCCTTTCCCATTCACTTTTCAGTCGTCACTCTCCAAATATTTTGGAGAAAATAAAATATTTTCCCCAAAAGATATTTTGTAATGATAATATATTAATGCTTATGTATCCATCTCACGCATAACCAGTTTCCACTGAAAGAAAGATATATCATAACTCTTCCTAAATGCCTGCTTTTTCTTACTTTGATTTGGTTACAGTAGAGGTAGCAGAATCCTAAAAAAAGTATTTTACAACAGCAACCTTTTCTTTTACTTATTCATTGGAACACCTCCCAGAATTAATCTCAAGAATGCTTATGCTGAAAAGCCTACTTTACCCAACTCATTAAAAGTTGCTTGAAAATCACCTTCTTGGGAACTTAAGACCTTAGAAATTTGAAGCTGCCACTGCTGTCTCTCATGTCATATGTTTTGCACCTGTGAAACTCATCAGTGCATGTTTAAGAATTGAAACAAAACATTATTGCTATTAAAATTCTTCTCAGCCCCTGGAGGTAATATATGGTGATCTGCGTGATTCTTGGGTGCTGAAGTCAAAGAGGTAGAGGTCCCCATGGGAGCAGCTAGATGATTTGCTTAAATAAACAGTGCTAATTTACCCTGAAGAAACCTATGATCCAAGCAATGTAGGTATATTGAAAGACTACTGAAAAGCTTAGCTGTGCAGTTCTAGCTCTTGGTGCTTCTGTTAATTTTCTAATTAAGCAATTTCTTTGACAGACAAACCACTACGTCCTGTTCCAGCCCTGTGAAAGTCTTTCTCTCTGTCATTCCTGTTCATTTTCTTAGCATTTTTTTTTATTACTCCTCCCTTCTAAGTTTCTTTAATACCAGCTTTGTTACCAGACTCTAGCCTTTATGTGCAAAGTATTTACTGGAACTGTTGAAAATGAAATTTAAGGAAAAAGTAGACAGCAAGTGCATTTATTACCATAGAACCACGAATGCACAGATATATGTGTAAAATGAATGACAGTATTATCACAGTCCCCTCTGAGCAGTGCTCCAAAACCCTCTATTAATGATAGAAACAAGACAAAATATTGGCTTTGTTCTTTCTAAGCTAGTTATTCAAGCAGCAACATTCAGAATCTAAGAGGTTTTTTTCAGGATTCTGGGTATTTTGCTATACCTTTGGCTTCATACTAGAGTTTTGAATTTAAGGGAGCACTATTAGCTTCACTAGAAGACTTCCACTGATTCATCAGCAATGGTACTACAAGGATACATGACCCTTTGCAGGACACAAAAGCAAAAATATCAACCCTGAAATGTCCCCTACTCCTTCCGCCAGTAACATGAAAGCAACTCTATGACTTCATGAATTTTGAAAATAAAGGGGTCCTTCCATCTCCCACAGTGCAAAACACAGAGGATTTTAGAGGACTGTGTCCACTTCTTATTGCTGTTTCACTGCACAAAGCATTGGAAGTTCATTAAATGTAGGGGAGCCATTAGTAAAAGCATATATCCCATGTCCTTTCTTGAGGATGGTCTCAGGACCTCTGGTTTCTAATTGAACCGAGAGGTTAATACTAGATGTTCAAATGACCTCTTGTTGAATACATTTGTAAAAAAAATCTAGTGATAACAACCATATAATAAAGGGGATTTTCCAGACAAATAAATGTTTATATTCTTATGTTTGTTACTAGGAGACTAAATCTAAAACCAACACAGAAACAATAACAGCACACTAAGAGGTTAGATTTAACTTTCCCAATCCTTTTGCCCTCCTTGAGTTCACCTACATTAACAAAAATATTAATGGTGCTATAGAGCTTTCCTAACCATTTCTGGAGGCAGAAGGGAGATTATTTGATTCCTTTTTTATCACAATTTATGTCAGTATAAAAGTTATAGAGATTGCCAGAAACTAAAGGAACATGATGTAGAATCACAAGAAAACTGTAAAATCAATATCGCCAGGTGTTTGAATGCTGCACTTGGCAGCCCCTCTCTAATCCATAGTCAGTGCTATATTTTATGTATATAACTGAGACTCTTGTTGTTAGATAATCTTCAAACCCAAGTAGCCTGCACCAGTACAATGTTCAGAGAGACAGAAATGCTTCTAGTTTTGATGTGTAATAAAGGATTTTGCAATAGGCATCCAGACACTCTCTGTAGCCACTGAAAAGGAAGGAAGTACCTCCAGGCTGCTTGAAGTCTCTGGAAGTGTCTTTTTTTCCCAGCGGTAGAAGTCAGGGTTAGTTTTGTTGATAATTTACATGTCTCATTTACAGGGATATATCCACGCTCAACAAGGCCCATTTTTAGTTGGGGGATGTGTGTTTGTCGTAAGAGACTGTCAGAAGAAAATGCAGTCTTTTTGCTTTCCCTCCCTTTCCACTTCCTTTCAGAAATCCTGCTAGAAGCCAGACATAGCTAAAACCATTCTTGTGCATTCTTTGCCTCTGAAAATAATAACCGATTTAAAATCTGTCCAGATCCCTAACTTTATGCAATCAAAACTGTGAATTGTAGTTAGTTATGTGCCTAGCTAACAGCCCAACACCTTGTTACTAGAGAAGGTCATCTGACTGTCAAGAGAGAAAAATGACATACTAAGGACTGTAATTCCTAAAATATTTAACATGTTTTACTGTCAACAAAGTTGCTAAGCAGAAGATTTGGTGATAGGTAGTCCCTGATCTTATTTTCTTGAGAAAGCTTTTGTAATTGGATTTCACCTCATGTTTGGCTCTAAAGAAGGTTAGGTCTTTCCTGGTTTTGATTTTGGGGAGAAAAAAAAATCAGTTTGGAGGAGTCTTATGCAAATATCATTTGGTTCAGTTAATGTGAATTTCTGGGAATTTTCTCAATACACTTGTTTGCTGCAAGTTTTAGACTCAGACAAACCTAGGATTCAGGACTTGTTGATTCTGTTTATGTGTTTAGTGCACTACAACCATCACCTTGTTCTGTTATAGTCTTACACATAGAAAATACATTTACACACTCTCTCTCACACACACAGAGAAACAAACTAAAAACCCTCATGTATATATATATTTGTGTGTATTCACTAGCTCCGTTTTATACTAGGCTTGTAGATTATTTGAAGAAGGTCCTATGTTTGTACAATACATAGTTATATGAAATCCTGATATGTCACTGCAGCTCTTTCTTAAGCACTACTGCAATACAAATAAATACTACTACTACTACTACTACTACTACTACTACTAATAATAATAATAATAATAAATAATAGTAGTAAACACTATTATCTTTGTCCATGCCAAGGACACAGATTTAAAACTGTTTATTTAACACTTTTCTTACATGTGCATAATATTATTTGTGATTATTACTATATATGCTACTAGTAATGATATACTTTAAAGAAAGTATTAATTAAAGCACTTTTAAGACTTCTTGTGCCCTAGGCATGGGTAAAGCTAATGGTGGTGAAAGGATGTTAGCAGACTGTAATTTGTTGAAAACCATGTTGAAACTCATATACGTCAACAAATTTCTGTTGGGCGAAACTGCAATTGATGTATGTTCAAAAACACCCCAACAAATCAATGTAGCATCCTTTAATAAGTTATGGCTTCTCTGCTGAAAGACTTCTAACTTACTGGTTGTGCACTTGTGGGCTTAGATTCAGCTTTTCTAAATTTAGATACCTAAGGGAAGGATTTAACTTGGGAGCCTGGTTTCCACAGGCTCCCTATGTTGTAAATCAAGAGGGACAGGCTGCTTTAGAAAGCCAGGCAGATCTAAGCAAGACTGAAGCACCCCTTGAAGGAGTCTCTCTGGCTACAAAGGGAGCTTAGTGCTGAGATTCCTTTTAGCTGCCCTAGGTAGGTGGGCAGAGGTGGATAGGAAGAGATCTAGGCTGTTGCAAATCAAAATATGCTCTTAGTGCTACCATATTCTTGTGTTTTGCAATGGACTCAAGTGTGCATGTAGCTAGTTAACCAGCCTCCTGTGAGAAACTCCTCTGAACACAACTGAAGTAAGGTAACTTTTGTGATTAAAATAAAATGTTTGAACTGGCTAGACAGTTCACGGACTTGACACAAGGCCAGGTTTGATGACATAGGCTGCTATGACCAAAACACTATTTTTAGTGCTTCCAAGAAAGTGAAAGTTCTTGGTTTTCAGCTCTGTGTTCGGACCAGATTTGATTGTTTGTACCAAAACTTTCAGCAGCTTCCCTGCCAACCTACTTAGTCAAACCAATAAAGCATCTTTACAGCACCACCTTACCAGCCACTATTGATTCACTTGCATGTGCTACCTCAATAGTAAAAGGCTGCTAGGATTTACTCCCTCTGTTCTTTCCTTCTCCAGGCAGTCATTACTCAGTACAAAACCCCCTTAACCTGGTAAAGTTGTTGCTCTTCTTAATACTGGTTTAGCAAATTATCGATCCACTTAATGAGAACAGGAATCATTTGCTCCTATTGTACAATGTGCAATTGGATCTACATTTTGTTCCAGTAATTTTCGCTATAGATCTTTCAGTGGGACTAGACAAATAGATCATAAAAACTAAATAAATAAAACTACCAGGAAGCTGCCTGAGGTTGATGGTGCACTTGAGCTGAATCCAAAGTTTATTGGTGTTTCTCAGCTTCTATTTGAAGACTTATAAACACTGCTTTTCAGGGCTTTACACTGTGGGGTTTTTTTGCTTGTCTGGCAGAGGTATCAAGCCAGTTCTTCAGTCCAAATGAAATTGATGTAGAGCCCATCAACTCCCCATCACACCTGTGCAAGGGCAGCATAATGTCGATGACCCCAAAACAAAATGAACAAAAATTGCAAAATACATATCTTACGCTATTGGAAAATTTGAGCTGGAGGTTGACAGTCCCAGATTGCCCTGTGTCACACCTTGCTTTAATTTGCAAACTTCTCTCCATCCCGTGTTTCTCTTTCAGCACTTTAAGCAAAATTGTATAAGTATATTCTCAAATTGGGCTGTTTAAGGTGATAGCAAAATTTATGTTTAGATACTAAAAATAAATAGCTTGCTCTTCATGGGAGTACAAAGAACATATACATGGACATACCAACACACATAGTATGGTCTGTGGGAAAATTCATAGTTCAGTGTTCCTCCCCAGACTACCTTCCCTCTTAGACCTGTTTAGACAAATTGTACCTCTACTTTTATTTTGTGAATCTATTTTGTTAATTTTATGTGGTTTTAAAATAATATTTCCTACACACACCTATTCTGAATACTACCTTTTATGTGAATATTCATTTTGAAATCAGAAGTGTATATTTGGGAATGCTCTTAATCAGGTTTGTATTTGTTCTGCTCCATGAAGTCCCAATTCTATTTGGTCTTTGCTTCTTGCTCTAGCATGTAACCTAAGCTAACTCAAATGTTAGATTGAGTTTACCTAGCAGCACAATTTTCTCAGAGAATGTTATGCAATAAAAACTTACCTTTCACACTACCCATCTTCTGCTACCTTCTTTGAACCAATTCAGCCATGCTAGAAACCTACTCACTGTTTATTGGTGGAGCTGTGGAGTTCAAGGGTTCAGTGGAATTTTTCAAAAAAAATTATTGGTGCAAGTCAAAGACAGTTGAATCTAACTTTTCCTTCATTTCAGCAGCATCAGTTGAATGCTGTCAAAGCACTGTCCACCAGAGAAAGAAACATTTCATAAATAATTTGTTGTTATCATCATCATCACCATAAACATTATATTAAATAGCATTCCCAGTGTGGCTGAAGGAAGCAAAGCATGCAAGAAAGAATAAAAATTTTCCATCTGAAGGCTATAAAAGAGTGAACAAAGAGTTATCACTAATCTAAAGCTCCTTTGGGTAAAGGAGTCTAGAAAGCTGAGGTGTACCTCTGGCATACGGGTTCTCATCAGTTAGTTGTTACAGAAAAGTCAAATATCCCCACCTCCATACACTTAGACTAAAGTGAAATAAATCTGGATCTGATTTGAGGTTTGGAATCCCAGCCCAGCAGAGTGACCTAGCTCAGTCCAGAGATAGGAACTTCAGTCCAAGAGAGAAGAGAAATTTCAGACGTGTTCTTAAACCTGGCTGCACTCTGTTCATATCCACAGCACTGAAAACTTCATCCTGAGATATTTACGTCTTCTTACATATCAGACTTGGAGCTTCAGTACCTAACTCACAGCATGACTCCTGGATTTAGGAGTCTAAAAGTTAAGTGCAGAGTTCTTCAGCATCACCATGTTTAAATACTGATTTGAATTAATCTTTTCTTTCCAGTATATTTCATTCATTAGAATGAGGCTGTAGTCAAACTACAATACTGATCTGTTTAGAAGGAACAAAAAAACAAAAAACAGGAGAGAAAACACTGACAATTAAGCCCTATACTTCTGAAAAATTGATGAATTCAGTAGGGCAACTATTGTCAAAAAGATATCATAATGACAATAGGAACAAAAAGCTGGGCAACAAAGGCTTATGATGCATATGAGTTAAAGATTTCCCTTTCCTACAGCTTCAGATGGAAATTCTTCATTTTCAGTCTGAGCTCTTTTTTGTTCACACATGTAAATTTGATGTAACCTTTCTGCTGAAGCACCATAATCTAGGCAAAGACATTTAACAATAGTTCCTGTCACAAATGAAACGTTCAGATTATGTTTGTTTATTGCTTTTCCTAACCGAGTGTACTGACATAATTTCAAATGCTCTATCCTGGACGCAAGTTACATTGTAAAAACTGGAGATGTTCAGGCTGGAAGTTTGATGTACTTTAAATACATGACTGAATACACTGCTCTTAATTGGTCAGTAATATAAGTGTATTTTTCCTTAAGATCTGCAAGCTATGCAATTAGAAAATAGAAAACACAAATACATACTATTTTTGTGATTTCTTTAGTTAAGACTATCTTTGAACTATTTTTTCCTCCATGCTTAAGTTTTTCTCACTAAGACAACATATATTTCAGTTGTAAATGTTCAACAACTTCAATTTAGCAAAACATGCTTCATTAATTTTTACAAACATTTCCAATATAAAATAAGAAAGAAGTTTCCCTATTAATTACCCTGAGTAAAGGGAGAAAATCTTGATCAGTTTTGACAGTGGTTAAATACAGATCAGAAAATGCTGTGCGAAGTGTAAGAAACAAACATGTGTAGGCAGGATGCACCCAAAAGAAGCTACATAAAGCAGACAGGTTCATGGCTATAAATTCAGGACTAATCTGAATACTCAGGCAAAAAAGGCTGAAGTTTATAACTGATCAAACAAGAATGAAGAAAAATCTGTCACAGGTTTGATATTGGGGAAAAAAAAAAAAAAAAGGAATGTGGATGAAAACAAGAGCATCTGTAATTCCTCCCTGGGTGACATGTTTCAGCAGGAAATGCATTACAGCATGTGAACATATCCATGGCAAATATACTTGTCTTTGGTCATTGCCTCAATGCTTCCCAGAAAGTTTACATTTGACAGTATCTTGTTGTATGAGACTTCATCCTACCCTTTCTCCATACTAATGTGCAAGCATTATCAACATTGTCTGAGCACCCCATCAGTTATTAAACTTCAAATGAACACCCTATCTATCTGAAATAGTCTGAGCTTTATCCTGTGTAAGAGAAAGGCAGAAGTGTCATAGGAAAATACTCAGGTGATGAAGCTATTGCAGCCTGACTGTTACTTTCATCAATAACAGAACTACATGTTCAATACTGTTGGATTCATCTCATGCACCTTTAGTCATATAAAAGTATGGCATTTCACTTGGTCCATCTTCAACACTCTTAGACACTACCTAGGGACGGGAGAAATTGTTTCCTTTCTGAAAGATTTGCTTCATTGAGTTGCCTAATTTACTTCATTCCCTTTTGCTATGTTCTAGAGAAATAGCTTAGATCAGAACTCAGTTCCTGGGATTAGATAAAATGAGGTAAGACAATCCCATTCAAAGTCCTCTCATATCTGTGCCCTCCTCAGGATGGTGAATCTGCTCTATCATAGCCCTCAGGATATCAACACAAAAAGTATCTGGTGTCTGACTTCTCATAGTGAAACAGAAGTTAAATGCCTCAAAAAAAAAGAAAAAAGAAGGTTCATAGCAATTAAAAAAGGATCGTAATCTAAATGTTCTTTCTTCTACATGGGCTTTTGGAAGAAATCAGAGAGACAACTAGCTGATAGATATCTGACAGATAACTATTGTGTTCTCTAAGAACAGTAAAAAGAACTGATATCAAGACTGAGCTTGAAAATATATTTTCAATATATTCCTTTATAATTTAGGATTATCACTTCTCAAAATGTTGAAGCATAGAATTTTGTATACTCGCAACATTTAGAGTTTTGCTTAGGTACCTAAAAACAAAGAAAATTCAAAGGCAAAACATTCAAAAGTTTTGGATAAAACATTTAATGTAAGCAGATGTTACAATTGACATAAACCAGAAGAAACAAAACCTAACATTTGCTAATTAAGAAAAATAATATCTTGGTTGCATGGATGGTTCTAATATTTTGACATTTGGCACCAATTTGTGAAGAATTTTAAATTTCTATGCAGGATAGACTTTTAGATTTAAGAAATTGCATGGAAGGGTTATAAAATCTTAGGATCTTCTGTTACTTCTGCAAAATATCCACAGCTTCCTACAAATTGCATGCTTCTTTCAGTTGATAGTGAAATAGCCTGAACTTTAGACACTCAAGAAGATTTTTTGATATATTTCAGATACAAGCTCAACATCAGGACAAAGG